>NC_135844.1:7062500-7545000 GCF_029677425.1 Wolffia australiana
GATAGATATATGAAACCAGAGAATATAAAACATGCACAGCTGGGTGGATGCAAAGAGATATACACACATGTACTTAAACCTAACTAATAAATAGTATATCCTGGACTTACCATATTTTGAAGGATTGAATAAAATATCCTGAACATAGTCGTATAAATCGGAGATGACAAGCTTAATCCCAGGTAGCCTTGCCCTTAAACTACCGGCTAACTGATATAACTTCAAGTTAAACTCTCTGGCTACATTATTGCGCTCTTCAAAACAGCCTCCGTTGGCTGCGTTAATAGTTCTCTGCATGGGCAAGCAGCCAATCAGAGAAAGGCTAGAAAATGATATTTTCCGAGCTCCCAAGCGATAAATCTCTGTAATAAAGCTGTCGGCAATGCTGATGAGAAAGGCTTGATACTGGTCGATAGTGAACTGCGGTGACCGGCTGTGGATTCCAGGCGTGTAATAATTAGCGAGTAAATCGTTAGTGCCGATGCTGACGATGTAGATAGCTTCTCTTAGCCTCCTCTGTGCTTTGGCCTTGCCCATGTACCGTTTCAGCCTCTGGATGTATTCCTTGAAATAGGCCACCTCCTCCCACAAGGGAATTACAGCCTGGAATTGCAGAAAATTATTAAGGAAAGAATCTCGATCACTGGGTGAGAACGAAGGAACATGGAATTCACAGATTCATTTCGAAAGAAATAAGCCTAGTAGGGTTAGTCTTGAGCTTGAGAGGTAAGTCCAGGATAAGTTTAGGAAAAAAGATGAGCAAGAGGAAAAGGGAAGAACCCTAAAGCCCCGGAAGAGAACCGTGTGAGGTAGTCAAAGTTTATGGGTTTTGAGAACGGAGGAGAAGGTGAGATGGGTCGGGCAGAAAACGAAGAAATAACAGAAAAAGCCATAAACTTGGCGGATATGCTGATCTATTTTATGGGTTTGAGATCAGAGGAGAAGGCGATGTGCGTCGGCAGAAAACGAAGTGGGTCAGGCAGAGGAGACTGTGAAGTGGGTCAGGCATATTCCGTTGAATTTTATGGGTTTTTTAGATCAGAGGAGAATGCGAAGTGGGTCAGACAGAAAACGAAGAAGTAACGGAGAAAGCCCTAAGCTTAGGTGGATGTTCTGGTGAATTTTATGTGTTTTGCGTCGGCAGAGAACGAAGAAATACCCAAGCCATAAACTAGGCGGTGATCAAACTTCATGGGTTTTGCGAATCTCACGAGTTGGACGAAATTTTATGGGTTTTTTAGAACAGAGGAGAAGTAGAAGTGGGTCGGGCAGAAAACATGGAAATAACGGAAAAAAGCAAAAACTAGACGGATATTCCTCTATGTTAAGGAAATAACGATACACCAGTTTCAAGAGACAGATGTGAAGATTCCGCTGATAAGAGAGCAACGGTTTCTTAACACTCTAGACGCTGTGGAACCGAATCGTGGAGGTGATCAAACTTTACGAATCTCAGGAGGTAAACAAATTTGATGGTTTTATTTCTAAAAAGAAAGGATAAGGCGCGGTGGGTAACGCAGAAAACGAAAAAATAAAACAAAATTTATGATTTTGTAAAACTCACGAGGTTATCAAGTTTTATGGGTTTTAAGAACATAGTAGAAAGCGAAGCGGGTTTTAACGGGTAAATTCCAGCCAATTTTTTTGCGTTTTGAGAACATAGTCAAAGGCGAGGTGGGTCGGTCAGAACTCAGAAGGCGAACAAAGAGCCAAAAAATAAACAAACTTCAAAGATATTCGTGCAAGCCCCACGGCACTCACAAGAATATCCGAGGTAGCGTTATCAAGCCCAGTTCCAGCAGAAGCGAAGGAGACGCCAGCGGCGAACTCCCGGATACCATAGTCAGGATCAAGATAAGCCGGCACAGTAGGCGGCAAGCCCAACGCCTCGGAAATGAAGTCCGTGGCCAATCTGCCATTACAGAACCTCCCCGTGGGCTTCCCTCCATAGAAATCCCTGCCATATGGATCGAAGTTGCTCTTCAGCAGCGTCGGAATTGCATTGTTGTTCCCCGGATCCACCGTTGAATCCCCAAACAAGATGATCGCAGGCACGGTTGATGAAATTTGGACCGAACTTTGAGGAACTAGAATGATCAGAAGAAGCACGCCTCTGATGAACTGCTGCCTTGTTCCCATGGCCGCCAAGAATTTTCCGTGGGCTTGATGAAGAATTTAAAATGTGAGTCTTGCGCCAATTGTTAACGATGAAATTCTTGAAATAATTAACGTAAAACTTACCTTGACGCTCTCTCCTAAAGCTACAGCGAAGAGAGTAAGCTTCAACGTGTGTGTGCGTCTCAAGGACTTAAACCATTTTATATAGCAAAGCTCTTGAGTCCGTCGCATAAAACAAAGCTATCACTTGAGTCCCAATTTAATGGGTTTATTTGAATGTCAGAGACCAAGTCATATAAATGAAACGGACAATCTCTGTACAGAAATAAACCAAGCACTTCAGTGTCTTAATCCCATGATTGAAGACACGTCAAATTGGTACTCATTACATGTAATCAAGTATACAACTGTCCTTACAAGAAACTAATCCAAAACTTAATTCTTATGAGTATAAGGAACAGGAGATGAGTCTGTTTTGTACTTACTGCAGGCAGGCCTAGACAAGAAGGGGGGAAGATCTGACGGCTGGGTTTATTTGCTTTCATGATTTCGCGTCTTTATTCACTTCTGGCAGACGCCCTCATTCAACGCCTGCAGGACTTGTTCGGCGTGGTAGTTGTCCAGTTGATGGTCTGCATTCTCTTGAGAGGGAAGGTTCTCGTCTTATATTTTCAGAGATGGGACCGCAGGCTTATGAGGTGGGGTTATTCTCATCACTCCTGTCCATGTTCTTCAGAGGAGGGGTTATCAAGAATTTTCGTGGGTTCGATTCACCGCACAGAATTTGAATGTATATTTCTGCAGAAATCAATGAATTTATAGTTTAAAAAAGAAAAGATAAATGGGTAGGTACGTAAGTCGGTAGGCAATAAGTAAGTTGGTTGAATAGATAGATAGATACAGTGATACGAGGATAGAAATATAGATAATCGATAGATAGATAGAAATACACAGAAAGATAGATTTAGATAGATAGATTGATAAATAGAACGATAATGAGATGTATATACAGATATACATAAAGGTACATGTATAGAATGATAGATAGATATAGAGATAGACAAAGGTTTATAGACGAATAGATACAGAGAGAGATTGGGAGAAGTATAGAGAGATATACAGGGAAATAGGGACACTGTCTAATAGGTAGAGAGTAGCCTGGTAGAGAGGTAGGAGAGAGAGAGAGAGAGAGAGAGAGAGAGAGAGAGAGAGAGAGAGAGAGAGAGAGAGAGAGAGAGAGAACGTGTGCGAAAT
This sequence comes from Wolffia australiana, assembly GCF_029677425.1. Lineage (NCBI taxonomy): Eukaryota > Viridiplantae > Streptophyta > Magnoliopsida > Alismatales > Araceae > Wolffia > Wolffia australiana. Next base: position 7,065,873 of record NC_135844.1, read on the forward strand.
GGAATGAAGTGCGAATAGTCAGCCCTCTTCGATCTGCAGAGACTACCGGAATGTTATTTCACAAAAAGAGAAGAGTTTAGCAACTACAAAGGGTGCCGGCATTTGTTGAAACGTATGACTTATGAAAGAAAAGACGTCGCCATCACATTTACTTGGACAGAGGCGATTTAATGTCCCAGATCTACAGTAGTCAACTTCAACATCCATTTTCATCTACTTAAAATCACAAGAGGATTCAATGCGGTGTTAATGTCGCGGGCTGCTAGCATAGTTAATGTAATGCATGTGTGTGTTTTATGTTGATGTGTTATCACACTTGTGTAGAATGTCTAATCCCTTCTGTTTATCGATCAATACATCTATCCATGCATTCATGTACCAGTGTAAAATAGAGCGTGTATTATTTGTTTTATCTAAAGAAAAAATCGGTTGATAGAAGGTCATAGAAATTGTGATGACGTATAGTTAAAGAGGTTGATAGATGTATCGACGTATAAAATCAATAGATAGAAATATAGCCATATAGGAAAGGTAGGAAGAAAGATAAACACATATATGAATAAATAGAAATGTAGAAAGGAAGAAAGACAAAATATAACGCCACTGCATTTTAGGATACATTCATACAAGTTCCCAAAACAAGATCTGACAAAGGTTTTTTTCCATTTTGAATCGGAGTAAATTAAGGGTAGGATATTGATATCGGTAATAGTTTTGTTTGACTTTTGTTCGCAATTTCCGAACCTGTTAACTTTAACCATTATCCGAGACCGTGATGCAATAATAGATAACACTGATTTTACATTCGTTATCCTATTGAGATCAGTTATCTAGGCAAATACCTCATTTTTTAAATTTGCATGTTTTCATACCTCATTTTTTTATGTCTCGATATATCTCCCAACTCTCAGTTTTTAGCAATAACATGACATAAACGGTAGGGGGGAGGGCGACAGAGGTACGAGACTCGGGAACGGCAAACGTCATCCGTTACATCACACGCCACCGTGATGGAAACATGATGGATGATGTGATGGTGATGGTGACGGTGACGGAATGGAAGGGTTGTGACGATGACAATGACGCGTGACGGGATGTATGTGACGGTGACGGTGACGTGACGGTGACGGGATACCCCGGACGCATGACGTGACGAAATGTCAGTCACGGATGACGGCCGTGACAGATTTTTAATGCATTTTAATATTGAATTTATTGACAGAAAAGGTAAGAATTTTATTGTTTTTATTAAATACATTCAATATTTAATTTGTTATCGGGAAATGTGTACAAAATTTTTATTAATTAATTTATTGACGAGGAAATTAAGGATTTAGTGATGCATTATTTAATAGAATTGAACAATTTGTTTATGGATTAAAAGTTCATAATTACATTTTAATAATTAAAATTATGAATATATTAATTTAATAAATTAATATATTGATGAAAAAATGAAGGATTTCGTGACTTATGGTTTAATATGTTGTGATAATCAAATTATTGACGCAAAATTGGGAATATAAATAATTTAATAATTAAGTTCTTGATTGAAAAATTAAATATTTAGTGAGGTTTTTCATGAAAACAATTTAATAATTATTTTTATGAATGTGTAATTATGAATGTAATAATTAATTTATTGACAGAAAAGGTAATAAATTTATATGTTTTTTTAAATACGTTTCAGTAATTAATTTGCTGGCGGGAAATGCAAGAAACTAATTTAGTAATTGAATTCTTGACGGAGAAAGTAAGGATATAGTGATGCATTTTTAAATACAATTGAATAATTAGTTTAGGGATATATGATTCATAATAACATTTTAATAATGAAAATTATGAATATAATAATATAATAATATAATAAATTAAGGATTTAGTGACTCACCAAATGACTTTCATTTTGTTCACTAAAAATGACTTTCATCAATATAATAATATAATAAATTAATATATTGATGGAGGAAATGCCAAAATTTTCTCAATCAAGAAGAATGTGGGATAAAAACAATAAATGCTTGCGTTGACAAAGCAAAATGAAGATTTACTCTCTAACAAAAAATAAAAAAATGTCCACCAAGCTTGCAAACCGTTGCAATGTTTAAATGTGTGCAGCTGGGCCGCTAAAAAATTCAAGAGCCAGTAAATGCACCTTCATCCATAGAGATTCCTGGGGGACTTTTGCAGCATTGGGGCAGTAGTTTTCTCTTCTAGTGCTCTCCGTCTCTCCCAAACAGCGGAGAGATTAAGAGAGAGCGCGAGAATTTGAAGGCCACACTCAACGAGGGGAAGTTTTGACAATGGGTTTGTAGGGTAGAAGGTACGGCTGAACGCTTGCCATCCTACAAGAGAAGATCCAACGTCCAATAAGCAATTAGGAACCAAATAGTCAGACACATTCATCCAATAGGCAATCTCAAGCCATTACTCACCAAATGACTTTCATTTTGTTCACTAAAAATGGGACAAAGTAATTAAGAACCAAAAAATTACACCGCTTAATCCAAAATGGAAACCATCATTAAGAAAAAATCTGTTTCCATGATCGAAAGTGCAACACAAGCAAATAGGAACCAAAAAGCAAAATTCGTTCATCCCAAATGGAACAGAAGCCATTAAAAAAAAAAATTAATCCCGTAGAACCAAATTGGAACACAAGCCACTAAGAACAAAACAACTTTCTGAAGCCAAATTGGAACAGATGCCATTAAAAACAAAACAATTTTTAACGCTCAATTTAATCAGATAAAAGTACATAAAAACAAGAAGCCAAATAACTTGTGTATAGACAGTTACCTGACAACCCCTACATTGCCAAGACGAGTAGATTCTTGTTGTGTCTTGATCCTGGCTTCCTGCCTCTCGTCTTTTGAAATGGCTATCAATAGATCAGACAACACTTTTATGCACTATACACATATACAGAAAGAAGAAGCATGAGTACTTAGGTAGTATCAACTTTAAAAGATGACAGGGCACCATACCAACAATACAGTTGCAATTTATTTGAAAATTAAGATACGAGAAATAGAAATCAAGAAATCGAGAAATACAATAAATTTCTTTGAACTGAAGAAATCGAGAAATAGAAAGATAGAGAATTGGAGATAGGGAGATAGAAAGATAGAGAATTGGAGATAGGGAGAAAGAAAGATAGATAATTGGAGTTATGGGGAATTGGGGATTGAGAGATAGGAAGATCAGAGAAGGATGGAGAAATAAGGAGAATGAGAATTTGAGAAGGGAGAAAGAGAAATTGGGATATGAGAGAGGGATGGAGAAATATAAAGATAGAGAATTGGAGATAGAGAGAAATAAAAATAGAGAGATCACAAAGGGATCCAGAAATAAAAAGATAGAGAAATAGGGATATCAGAGAGGGATGGAGAAATTGAAAGATAGAGAATTGGAGATACGGGGATAGACAGATAAGGAGATAAGAGAGGGATGGATAAATAGAAAGATAGAGAATTGAAGATATGGGGAATTGGGGATAGAGAAATAGGGATATCAGAGAAGGATCGGGAAATAGGGAGGATGAGAATTTGAGATGGGGAAAATGAGAAATAGGGATGTCAGAGAAGGAAATCAGAGAGCAATGATCGTTTCTTTACTGAAGACTGAAGCGTATGATCGGATATGGCATGGAATACGATAAACGTGAAGGAAGAAGATCAGAAATAGCATGGAAAAACAAAAAAATTTGCACAACTCACTGCGAGAGAGCGAAGAAGAAGATCCACGTGGAAGGAAAAGTTCCACAGTTCTCCACTTCTCCTTCACGAATTGCAACTTGCTAGAGAAGATCAACGTGATCTTCGACGGTCGAAGTTCCGAATTCGAGTTTGACATTGACGGGCTTTCGACTTCGACTTCTGACTTTACTTCAACCTCGACTACAAAAGTCTGACGTAAGGGGACTTCGATGCAGAGAAGTAGAAGTTAGATTACTATGTTTATTAACATAGTAAAATAAATAACATTATTTCTGTCACCAGTGACGGTGACGGCATCACGGTGATGGTGACGTGACGGAACGAGGAACAAGGGACGCGTGACGGGTACGTGACAGAAATTTTCAAAATCCTTGGAAGCGTGACGAGACGGTGACGTGATGAACATTTCGTCACGTCACCGTTCATCACGCATCGTCATCCATCCCATCACGTCTAGGGTGTCACGTCCCGGATGTGCCGTTCCCTATATGAGACTGTTATGTTTAGTGAGGGGCGACAAAGGACAGCACAATCATGAATAAGTTAAATAAAAAGGATTCCCCAACAATGATTTATTTCATTTTGACTTCACGTCCTTTACAAATGTCAACGATCTGTTTCACTTCAACACGAGTGTCACCATCTCCTCAAATTTTAATTGGTGTCTCAAATCAACATGTTAGAATTCTACTTATTGTTTCATTTAACGAGTCATCACCGTCTTCTTAACATTTTGCTAATCTATTCTAGTTTATGATTATCATTGTCTTCATCATTTTCTAAAAAAATTGCACATCTATAACATTTCAATGTAGTTTATCATCATGTTTTTCTTAAGGTTCTGCTAATCTATTTTAATGCAACCTCATGATCATCTTTAAGAATGTGTTTGAAATATTCTTATCTAAAGTATACTCGAGAAGTACATCAAAGTATATAGGTCAAATAGCATTATATAGTCTCACTCGTGTGATAAGTATGGTCAATCATGTAGCCATTAGTGTGGAGACACTAAGGATATAAAGTGAGTGCTCTTTAGTAGAAAGAGTTCACTGAATTGATATCTATAAATCCTTGAATGGTATTTTACTGAACTGTCTAATAGGTTAATTCATGTTATGATTATGCAAGGGGTAATTAGTCCGAGACACCAAAGATATCTTGTGGATGGATAGCTGTGATGGAAATATATGTGGCCGGCAAGCCAATCACACATTCCATTTCTCATTCTATGTTCATTGATAGAATATATTCATTACAGTGCATGTGTGACGCTTATGATAAAGTCCATGAATACATAATCAGAATAGGTAAATTATGAGGAGATCATAATACGGAGATCACTAGTCTTTAACCCTATTTTCTAAATATTCCTATTCGAAGAATACTCGAGAAGGACATCAAATTATCAAATTGCAATAAGACTATCTAGTCTCACTCATATGATGAGTATGGCCGTTGCCATAGCTATTAGTGTGGATACATTAAGAATATATAGTGGGTACTTTTTAGTGGAAAGAGTTCACTGAATTGATCTGCACGAATCCCTAAATGGTATTACACTGAAGTGTCAATCAGGTTGATTCATATGACGGTTGTGTAAGTAGTCCTTAGACCTAAGACACCAAAGACATATTGTGGACGAACAATTGTACTTTGACTATGACCTACGAGTCCCTAATTATGAGATTCTAAATCGTCTTAGTTCAGGTGCATGAAGTTCATGAAGATGATTGAGTGATCAAGATGGGATAGTACACCCTCACTATAAGAGGTGACAACTCAAGGAAGACGATACTATGAAGTCCTTAGCTAAGGTAGTGAAATATCAAAGAAACGTTCTCTGATGATTTCTGAATGGATCAGTACTTACTCAGATGAACGATTATGGTTTGATAGTTGACCATACCCTAAGTCATCCTAGGAGCGATAAGTGGACAAAGGACTACACATATGCGGTAACCGATGATGAACAAGTTCCATGAGTGAGTCGATACACACTTATTTATATCTTCTAGAGCAAGAGGTGTAGTTTGGTACCCCATGTGTTAGAGACTCAACATATCAATTGGGTTAAATTAATCAGACATTAACTAATCTATATGATGATATAATTAATTAATTTTGAAGGCAAATAAAGGTTATTGGGTCGTTAGAGTTGTTAACTAGACTAATACATGGGCTTAGAGGGTCACACGTAATCTGTCTTTGGACGTTGGAAGATATACTTCAATTTTGGGAATTTTATGAAAAATACATGCTTAGTATAAATAGGGGAAGACCCCGAATGAACTTCACTTAATCCATAATTATTCAAGGGCCTTCCCTTCTTCTCCCTTCTCCCACAACTCCTCTCCACTCCTGACGGGATCGGGACATCGTTATGACGAGAAAATAGGGTGATAAGAGTTTGCAAGGGTGAAGGAGGAGATTCGATATGTTGAAGATCACGTGGATACGTCTATAGGTTACTATAGTAGCTCGACTTGTCTTGCTCAAGGATATGAGAAATCACCAATGCAATCCATGCACATGATCTTCGTTTCAATCTTTTGTTGATGTCGTTTGATTTTGTTAAGTCTTGTTGCAAAGAGAAGCAGAATCCCAATCGAAAGAGAAGGGTCGAGAGAGAAGGGAAGATCGAGAGAGAAAAAGAAAACCAGCGTTAGGGCTCGATGTGACTACATGCCCTTATAACAGAAAAGAAAGAAAGAGAAAGAGAGAGAGAGAAGGTGGGCTGAAGCCCACTTAGACAAGCCCAGTAGGGGAAACCTAATTTAACATTTCCCCGCAAGCTGGAGCATATACATTGAACATGCCCTGCTTGGTGCTAATCCCGTCATAGGAGATACTCGACAAGCTCTTGGCGAAGACATCTGCAAGTTGCTAGGAAGATGCTATAAATGGAATTGATATGGTCCCTGCCATTACTTTGTCACGAACATAATGTCAATCTCCCTCAATGTGCTTGGATAACTCATGAAACACTTCATTATTAGCAATGAAGATAGCAGCTTGATTGTCGCAATACATTGGCATAGGTGTGGGAGCCTCTATACCAAGCTCCTTTGACAGTACCTGAAGCCATACCATTTCTCGTGCTGTGGAGGCCATGGCACGATACTCAGACTCCACCTGGAGCATGCAACCACCTTCTACTTCCTGGACCGCCACGTAACCAGATTACTGCCGACATAAGTACAATAACCAGTAGTGGATTTGCGATCCCTTGGGTCAGCTGCATATGATGCATCTGAATAAGCTTCGATGTGTAGGTGGCGATGTCTCTGATAAAGAAGCCCTCGGACCGGAGTACTTGGGTGAGGGGTAGGTGAGATGAGGTAGTGGCGTCACCATGACCTTGGACCATACAAGTCTGATCGTTAGCAATGTGACAGAAGGAGATGAGAAAGGTGTGGGAGTATATGAGGAAAAGATAGAGGAGGTACTGGTCATGTGTTTGGAAGCCCCTGAGTCAATAATCCATGATGAAGACGAAAGCGCGAGGAGGGTGTGTGTACCTAAAGTGGATGGGGTAGACGTTTCCAAGGATGGTGAGGATCTGGAGAATCCTCGATAAAGTCGTACTGCCTCCATCTCACCTAGTGTGAGAGTCACGTGGAAAGTGAGTGAAGGAAGGCATGATGGTGGCGGTGCAACTAGAACGATCGGGCCAATGGTCTCCACAGCTGCCGGGGCAGATTGAGGTATCCCAAATTGCTTCCAACACTTGTTGGATGGATGATTCTGCTTGCCACAATAGATACATGGTTGAAAGGAGTTGCGTCCCTTACCATGAGGTGGTCGACTATTGTTCATCCACGATACTATTAGTGCAGATGGAGCAGGAGAAGTCCTTTGCAAGGCATGTGATGCTCCGGTGGACACTCGAAGTGCAGCTGAGAAGATTTGGGTGATATCGTGAACACGCTCCATGGAGAGAAGGGTCCCCCTGATCTATGAAGAGATTGACGAATGTAATCCGCCAAGATACACAACGGCGATTAACTCCTGGCGATAACTTTCCAGTGTAGCAATGTCGGTCGTGAGAGGTTGATATACAACCAACTCTTGGATTATCATATGAAGGCATCCGAAGTGATCCTGGAGTGTCGAGTCACCCTGCTTCCATGATAATAATGCTTCAAAGATCTCAACCATGCACCCGAAGATACTTTGATTTGTGTACATATTTTCTAGTGTTGCCTAGAGTAGTTTAGCAGGCTTGATTCGAGCAAGAGGTTCCAAAATCAGTTGCTCAACACTCTGAAGCATCCATGATAAAATAGCCGAATCCAATGAATTTCACGTAGAATATTCTGGTGACACTGAACTGGGTGACACCATGGTCAGATGATGACTCAGGTTGTGGGACGTCAATAAATGCTGGAATCCTGATGCCCACGACCCATAGTTCTTCTCATTGAAGATGAACGTTGGCCGGGTAAGCTGTCGTTATTGGGTGTCTCGTGGCAGCTAGTTCGAGTGGAGTCATAGTCCCTGGAAGGGGATTTGATTCACTCATGCTATCCATACCAGAATAGTCCCTGGCAGCGATAAGTGATCAGAAGTACACCACGTTGAGGATGACGTCTCCTGAATGAAGCAGTCGTAGAGGACACGAGTGTGCCGGAATGGAGAACACAGGAGCATAGATCACCGGAAGAGAGAATTCTGAGGCCAGAATGGGGAACCAGAATTTTGGCGCTGAGATCACCGGAGATAGTATTTGAGAATTCTGGCGCACATAGCAGAGAATTCCGGCGCAGATATTATTGGAGAATCCCAATAGTATTGGAGAATTCCGTTGGAGAAGTAGCCAGAGAGAAGAACTCCGGCTGGAGATCACCAGAGCGCGCCTGGAGGAGATTGTTGATGCCACAACCGTTGAGACAATGGTTGCAAAATTGCTGGAATGAAGATGTCGCCTAGGGGTCACCGGTATAGAGAAATCTGGCGCGGAGATTTCTGGGAGAGGACGTCGAAAAAGATGACGACGAGGAGTACACGTGAAGATCGCCGGAAAGATGACAACAGAGGAGATGCCGCCGAGGAACACACGTGAAATATGACGCTAGAGGAGATGATTCCAAGGAACGTGCATGAAGGTCGCCAAGGAGATGACGCCAAGGAATGCATGCAAAGATCGCCAGAGAGATGACGACAGAGGAGGCAGTGCTATTGCTCTGATACCATGTTGCAAAGAGAAGCAGAATCCCAATCGAGAGAGAAGGGTCGAGAGAGAAGGGAAGATCAAGAGAGAAAAAGAAAACAGGTGTTAGGGCTTGATGTGACTACGTGCCCTTATAACAGAAAAGAAAGAAAGAGAAAAAGAGAGAGAGAGAAGGTGGGCTGAAGCCCACTTAGACATGTCCAGTAGGGGAAGCCTTATTTAATAAGTTGTAAGCTGCAGATCAGTTTGATTTCTTCGTCCATATAAAGGCCTTTGGAACCCAAAAGGTTGTACCTTGATTAGGATTCAGGAGTTCCTAATCATAGAATTCTAAATATTCCTACTTTGGGTGTATCAAGAAGTTCTTGAAGATTATTAGCGACTAAGATGGAATCATTCACCCTAGGTATAATAGTAGACAACTCAAGCAAGATGATATGATGAAGGCCTTAACCAATAAAATGGAATAATAAAATGGAAGTTCTTCGAGGATTTCATAATACATCAATAATAACTATGATAATTGATTAGGGTTTGCCAATTAACTTTACCCTACGTCATTGTTAACATGCATTTTTAGTAGCTTAATATGACAATATTTACATGTTTATTTGCATTGAATTAATCATATATGCATATTATCAAGCTTAAAATAATTACCTTCATTTTTAGAATAATATTATGAAATTTCTATATGTTTATGTATTTTTGGAGATTTTTTGACACTATATTCTGTTCGAAAACAACTTTTTGAGGCAGAATATGATTTTGTAGGAATTTTTAGTCATTACATTTGGAAATATATGAATTTTCTAAGTATATATATATATATATTATTAAATATGAAGTTTAGGATATATTTTGGGTTTTTATACTTTTCCTGGCGCATGTGATGTGGACCAATCAGAAAAAATAGCTATTTTTAGCAATAAATGAATTTCGTGGCCTGAGAAAGAGATTATTAAAATATTAATATTTCTCTCTCCTTTCTCTCTCCTTGGAATAATCAACAATGACGACAGGCTGATGTGGCAGCACCATAGAGTGCCACGTGTACACGTGGGGCATACATCTACACATGGTGCATACATGTCACATTACTATTGATTTAGAAGGAGAAATCACTAACGTGATGCGCGCTGACGTGGCGCCACATCAGTTGCGACACAAAACTATTAAACAATATATTTTAAAATAATAAACTATCATTATTCCTTTTGTTTTTTTTCCAGGGCCACACGTTGCGCGATGAGAGCCGTCGATCGCTGAAGACAAGGAGGAATCTCAGCCAATCATTGCATTTAATTCCTAGAAGAGATAAAACCCTAATTGAATGACGTGATGGCGTAAACGAGGACGATGAGAGAGAAATATTCAAATTAAATCAACGGCTAGAAATCATCCAACTTCCAGGCTTGATATCTGACGATCCAAAATTTGGATTGACCTAAAATCTTAAGGGCAACTTCATGTTTTCATCCTCTATCCATCCATATGATGAGATCTATAAATTGAGCCCCCAATCTTTGTAAAAAAATCTTTAAGCTCACTTCCTCCTAGTGAGGTTCATTGAAAGAAAGTGAAGTTTTGAATGTCTATCAAGTGTTCCTTGGTGTCTCAAGTGCTAAGGAAGGTTCAATAGAGAAGTGGGGAGGTTGATTTTGCAGCAGGACGACTCTGTGATCCTGGTGGAGTATAAAGATCTAAGGTTAGCATTTCGCCTTACATTGAATCGTTTCCAACACACTTAGTTTATCCATCTTCACCATCTATCACCCTCATCCATTACCATCCTCAATCTATTCCGTCATCGTCCCCTACCCATCCTCACCTTAACCTTCATTTCACCTGCTCTTTAAATCGTAACGATCTGGTCACACATCTCTCTCCTTCCTATTCAACCAACACATATCACTATGTCTCTCATTTCTACCCACGGTCTACCTCATTCTTGCCATCTTTATCACTATATCCACTCGCGTTTATGCCACCTACTGCGCCTGTTACGATCCTGTCTTGCTCTCCTTTCTCGTCCATCTTAATCCCAAATTAATAAAATCCTCATTAGCATATCATATTATTATCTAATCTCATCACACATTCACTACCGTATACATAAGTCCTATCATCTTTGCTTCACCCCATTGAGATCGTACTTTCCCTAAAATCTATTCCCAGTGGAGATGACCCGTATTCATCACTAACTAATAGGCATCATTTCTCTTCTCGCATGTGCTCCATCTCCTTCTTGAACTCTTGCATCATTCCCAACATTTGAGTTTGCATTTGTTCCATCTTATCTTATTTTCATGCACATTTCTATACAACTCATCATAAGAAGGGTTAGGGTTAGTGTTGGGCTGAAAAGAGTTATGTGGACCCCTTAGATAGAAATTCCGTTGCTCTTTTTGCTGGAAAAACGAGAGGTTAGATAGATAAGATGGCCTTTGCATGTTAGGTCGGTTGTATGTATTATCCCTAGGATTCCAAGAATTTTGACCCACAGGTCTATTCATTCTTGGCCTATCAATAGCCATAACCTGTTCATGTAAAGGACAATCTACCTCCACATGATCGGCGCTAGATTAATGATGGCATAATGACATGTTTATTTGAGATGGTCGAGATGCCTCATGAGTGCTCATCTTATCTAATCGACTAGTTAAATCAGCAACTACTTTAATTAATTGAGCAATACGTAAATCAGGTTCAACTGCACTTACCTTGATCATTCCACCTCTTCTAGCATTTTGGTTTCTTCCATGTCGGTTGAGGGTGGCATAATAAGCGTCATTTTCTGCAAGGGTTTCTAAAATTTCCATTGCTTCATCTAAGAATTTGTGTATCAATGTACCTCCGCTAGCTGCGTCGATCATCTTCCGATCTTGATCTCGTAACCCTACATAAAATGTTTGGACAATTTCCCATTCTTCTATGCCATGGTGTGGACATTTTCGTGTCAGTTCTTTTAGTTCATAGTCTGAAAAACACATAATACAATTCAAACCATTCTTCTATGCCATGGTGTGGACAATTTCCCGTTCTCCGATTGCGGAAGGGTCGAATTTCGAGAAGAGCAAGCAACGAGGACGGAATATAAAGAAAAAGGTAAATTGGACGATAATGGTTCCCACGACCATGAACAAGGTCGACTCCCAACTCAGCCTGAAATTAATCATAGAAATTTGCATTCTATTGATAGTCATATCTCTACTGAAAATCATATTGAAACCATGCATGTTATTTCTAAGCTAAGAAGTGGTAAAATTTTTCCTGAAAATTCTAAAAAAGTAGAAGTAGAAGAATCTCATGAAGATGTATAGGATAATAGCAAAGAATCTGATTCCAAAGATTATGTGCCGTCCATTCCTTTTCCTGATGCTTTGAAAATTTTGAAGGGTGAAACCAAATGCAAATGAGCACCTTCTAGAAATTTTCAAGCAAGTTACACTTAAGATTCCTTTGACGGAAGAAATTCAACACATTCCCTCGTATGCTAAATTTTTGAAAAATTTGTGTACACCTAGTAGAAAGCAAAAAATCTCCTATTATCTGAAAATGCGAGTTCTATTCTACAAAACCTTCCTGAAAAACGTAGCGATCCTGGCGCTCCTTTGATCAAGTGAGAGATAGGGGAATGGTTTTCTCCAAATCTCTACTTGATTCAAGAGCAAATAGGTAGTTTGTCCTCGTGAGCTTGATTCCAACAGGAGGACACATGAGGCGCTGATGCTTTCTCTAGCGATCTTGTTCTTCGTTGCTGTTGGTATTGAACAACGCCTTCATCAGAGGATGCGCCTTTGGATATGGCTTGCTCTGATACCCTGTTTGGAATAGTAACGACAGAGAAATAAAACAACAGAAATAGAATGAAGATTCAGAGAATGTTTTTCCTTGTGTCGATGAGTAAGTTGTACAAGTATTTATAGAAACGGATGTTCCTGAGTTTATAGAACGAGTAGAATAAATTCAAATGGATTCCGATGGCAGAGTAACATCACGACGCCTGATGTCAGGCTAAGGGCGACGACGCTTGGTGTCAGTTGGCGGCGGATCAGGTATAGCCTCGGTAATCTGCATGTGGGAAGTGGCTTTAACACCCTCTATCTCTTTTCCCTCTAATATCTCTCTCACTTCCCCCCCTCTTTTCTCTTTTGCCCTTTTTTTTTTCTCATTCTTTCTCTCACTTTATGCCCCCTTCTCATTCTCTTTTTATATCTCTCTTCTCCCCCTCTCTCTTTTTGGCGTATGTTCTTTCTTTTGGGTAAAAAAAGGAAGAAGCCAACTCAACAATCAGAACCCAAAACCTCTGCTTAAGTGAAATAGCTCAAAGTTATGGCAAAATCATGCATGGGTTTTGCCTTCTCTCAGTTGAGCTGTACTCAGATAAAAAACTGCTTTGAACTCTTGATTTCCAGAGATTATGGGCTCTACGCTATGGCAGAAGAAGAACAGATGGTCTCTTCTCTGCTCAATCGCCGCCTCCATGCCACAGAAGGGAAGAACTATTGCTCTTTCGTCGTCGACTGGGGTACGTGGCGGCCGAGGAGAGACGACGTTCGAGATGGCAGAACGGGACGGCCAGCTGAGAGTTTTCATCGTCGCCGGAGAGGTTTCTGGCGACTCCATCGCTGCCCGTTTGATGATATCTTTGCGGCGTTTATCCCCTTTTCCCGTTCATTTTGCAGGCGTTGGAGGGTGAGTGAATCGCCCCATCATCCCAGTTCATGATTTTTCTTAGAAATATATATTTCTCTTCTGGTGTTATATGCATTTAATAACACCAAAAAATGTTTGATTTTTGTGAATTGGTTGATCAGAGAATTCTTTTGATCTTCCCTTCTTTTTTCTGTTTCCCAATTCTTCTCCTTGCTGCATCTAGTCTGCCTGTGTAAACAAGAACATTGGCATACAAATTCTGGGTTCTTAAATTGTTTTTCCTTTTCTTATTTTTTTCTCGGTGAGCAGTTTTCTTAAGGTTCTGATATTTTCTTAAGATTGCTCACCGCTTGATTGAAATATATTTGAATTTACCCATGTGCGGTTTCTACTGCTCTTTTTTTCAATTAAACTGCCAGTTAAATATCTTGAAGGTTCTTTGTGCTGTACAAGTTCGTTTCCAGTATTTCTTCAAAGACCGATATTTTATTATTTCAGTTGTTCTTTATGTTGCAGTCCTTGGGTTTCACATCATTCTCTCTCTTCTTTTAATTATATTTTTTTCAACTTTATTTTCCCTTCCAAGATAAATATTTCCCAGTTGTTTCTGGGATCTTATTTTTCAGTGGTACTTTAAGTTTTATCTGATTTTCTTTTGCTTTCTTTGGTTAGGCAATTTATGGGCAGAGCTGGCCTCAATTCTCTCTTCCCTCTGGAGGACATTGCAGTTATGGGAATGTTGGAGCTTGTCCCACATATCAGGAAGCTCAGAGTAAGTTTTTTTTAAATTATCCCTCTCTGCTAATCAATTAAGGAATCACTCCATTTTGAAAATCTTAATTTATACATATCTGTAAATGGTAGAGAAGGTTACATGAAACTGTGGAAGCTTCAGTGCTATTCCAGCCTCACGTTATCGTCACAGTGGACTCAAAGGGGTTTTCCTTTCGCCTCCACCGAAAGATCAGAGGTGTGGATGGGTCATTGGCAAAATTTTAGATTTATCAGTTTATTTTGGTTCTACAGTGATCTGGGTGCTCAATATTTTCTTCATTTTTGCAGAAAAATTTAGTGGGCATGAAGAAGCACGTCCCACGCAAATACATTTTGTGGCACCTTCATTTTGGGCCTGGAAAGGTGGCAAAAAGAGGCTTCTGAATTTGCCTAGCATTCTTGATCATATGCTATGCATTCTGCCATTTGAAGAACAGGTCATCAGAGAATGTGGATTAGAAGCTACATTTGTTGGCCATCCCGTCATGGAGGATGATCTAGAGTTAAAGTTGGTACATCAAGAGATCTCTCTTTTTAATGATTCTTGCTCTTAACCTTGTTTATTCTGCTTATTATTAGCTACTTTTATTTTCTTGGTCTCTAGTTCTCCTAAGTACCTAATTTTATTTTATTTTCTAAGCTGGCTTTCAAAAGGGGGCAGTATTGATGCAATCCCATCCAGCTAAGGGCATGGTGATCTTTTCCTCTTTATGGAAACTTCCCATTTAAATAGGGCATAAAAGCCTTACATTCCTCTAGAGGGATGAAATGATAGGAATACCTGTAGACTGAACTGCAAACCTGGTGATGTTGTTGTACTTGATTTTTAGATATTGTTATTGGAGATCATGAAAAGCATTTCCACTCAGGCACGTAGGCGGCTGGGCAAGTGGTAGCTTGACGAACGCCGACCACTACATAGAACAGATGTTGGTTAGGTTTATTTTTTTCTTGGTGCCTGCTCACTTTAGAGATTTTTCTGAGAAGACTCGCGAGAACAATGGAAATATGTCTAGATTTGCCATCATTCATCAAAGTTTCATCAATGAGACTTGACCTTCACATAGCTCATGTATCTTTGAAGGCGATATGTTCTTTACAAGAATGTATCATCGATGTTTCGTTTTTTTCTCCTATTCCCACAGGAGAACGTTTTGTCGGCTTTAACTTATTCGTTTATTTTCCTACCAATTGCTGACAAGCGATTAGACTTGGAGTTCTTGGACGATTCAGTTTCATTTTGGACTTGTTGAATCAGAATATTCATTACTCATATTCTGTTCAAGATCTTGATACAAGAATTGTGTATCAGAAGACCAGTCTCATTTCAAATTGACCCAAAGAGAGTCTAGTAAGACTGGACAAACTAGAGAAAATGCATCTTTTTCTAAAAATAATGCTACTTGTGGTATAACTCTATGTCCATGATCCATGGTATTGGTGCCATGTATAGGAAAAATGTAATTCTCATCAATTTAATGGAAATCAAATCTCTCCTCTGAACGTAATTTCTAACAAAAATGTAATTTCATTTATGTTTTGTAAATCAAGAGTGCTTTTTCTTCTGTGATTATGCTCCAGGGAAGTGGACATGGACTTCATACATCTTGTAAGTAGAATCTCTGCTTGGAGACTATCGTTTTCTGTCATATTGCCTAAAAAATGCAGACTTCTCAAGTTTGATTTTCCGGAGATCATGCTTCTGAATACTAAACTGTTAACATAAATGGATACATGGCTGATCGGGCTTATTTAATCAGATTAAACCAAATGAAAGGGCGTTTGTTTTTTATTTTTCCTTTCATTCTAAAAAAACTTATCTCATCTCTCTATAAATATCCTTGGCACCCGACTTTGTTTGCACTGCAATAAAAGGCAGAAAAGTTTTTTTCTCATGGCTTTTTCATATATTTTCAGGAACCAAAGCCTCACAAATGGGAAGGAAAGGGCGGACAGCGCCGGGTTTTTGTCCATGCATGGGCTTTCTTATGGTCGATCTACATTTCTTCTTCTTCTTCTTCTTCTTCTTCTTCTTATTTTGCCGGAGTAGTGATGGATGTAACAATTGTAATTCATTTCTCCTTGGTAGGAGCCCCCGTCGTTACCTTGCTCCCTGGAAGTCGATTACAGGAAGTCAAACGCATGCTTCCCATTTTCATGGAAACACTTGAGTTGCTAAAGACACATTGTCCTGAATTAGCAACAATCATCATAACGGCACCGAACAATGATGTCAAAGATCACATAAATGGCATCATTAAAAGATGCCCATTACCAATTATAACTATTCCTGGGGAATCACTTTCTGAGAAATATGATGCATTTAAGGTGAGTCGGTTCGACGTCATAACGTTATTAATTTGCTATATTAAGACCTAATATGTCTTTCACTTTATGGGATGGTTTTCTTGACTTTGTTCCTTGTCTCCAGGTGAGCAGAGCAGCACTATGCACTTCTGGGACTGCATCTGTGGAGTTGCATCTGGCAAGGCTTCCTTGTGTTGTTGCATACCGAGCTCATGTCTTGACAGAGCTGCTAATTAAATACAAAACCAAATTAAAGTTTATATCTCTTTCTAACATCCTTTTGGAGACAGACATAATTCCAGAAGTTCTTTTCAGAAAATGCACACCGGAGAATCTATCCGTTGTCCTCAGGTGATTTTTTGTTGAATGCTCGCTTCGGTTCCAATAAAATAAGCTATAACAATTTTCTTCATGTTTCTCTACTCCTAGTTTCATGATCATGATTGCAATGAAATGATGACTGTCGTGAGATTTTTTTTCTAACTACTTTATCAACTGAATATAAACCAATGAAATGAAGTACTTTCATTTTATCAGCATTTCCCCTACACCAAACAAAAAAGTTTAGATTTTTTTTAACTTATGGACTAGGGTAGGAAATTTCTGTTTTCTGATTGACTCTATTTACACTTGCATATTCTAATGCAGGGAAGTGATGTTTGATTCCAGTGGCCGAGAGAGGCAGATAAACTCTGCTGAAAAGTTATTTAAAATCATCTCTCCTCCAGAAAATCTTCCTAGATATTTAGTACCCGCACATTTGGGAGCCGCCTTTGTTCCTCGCTGTCCAAGTATGAATGCTGCCATGGCAGTCTTGTATAGTGCACGAAAGCATTGTCGAGGGTTTTGATTCTCCTTGACAACTTAATGCCAAGGTGAACTTTAACGTGGGTATTTTAAGAACTTTAATCACAATCAAAGTTCTTTTGTATTCAAATATGTATATTTCGTTTACTAATATTTTTAGTAGCACCACAAAAATCTCAACACACCTCTCTACGCAGAGTCTGTTCCAAGAAAACACAATTTTATTTTTAAATATACAAATCAAGGTAACGTAATTTCGTTTTCAGTTCACAACAAAAAAACTCAGCACATATCTTGACGCAGAGTATGTTCCAAGAAAATAAATATTTCACTTTAAATTTACAAATGCTGGGTAACACTAGCCTTATTCTCAGGCAGAGACAATGATCTTTGCAATCCTCGTTAAAGTGTGGCTCAGTCATCAATGGGGATATGGCTGCATAAATCAGATTGTAAGATATGCTCAGGTCGGTGGCCTTTGTTAGAGTTTTTATTGAACAAATGAATGACATAAGAAGTAATTGACGATACTATTTTTATAGAAATAAATGAACCTTTGTCAGAGCTTGGAAAGAACTGCCGCCGTGTTCACCCTTCAACAATTTTCACGCTTGTCCTGTGAAAATGGAACAGAATGTGAAGAGGTGGCAGTAATAGAAGATGGAATAGGCAGACCTTAAAAAAAGAAAGAGAATGAATTAAGTAACATTAGCTCTTCATCCTCACCCGAAAGGACTCTGTTTGATGGACAGCAATTCTACATCCAACTGCAAAAAAGCAAGATCCTTTAGGATCTGGTGATCCAAAACAATTTTTCTAGTGAGAGAAAAATAGGAAGTGGAACAAGTCGGAGTGAAACTTGAGTAGAAAAGGTTATTTGATGATGAAAACGCAGAAATATTTTTATTCAGCTTCTGAAAAGTTTAAATATTAAGCAAAAGACGTGGAGAAAGGGCACAAGGGGAAAAAAGTGAGCAAATAACCTTAAAAACTCTTGGTATTCGACTTGTATATGTAAGAAGGCCGACGTGGCCATAAAAAAAAGACGCATAATAGGTTTTTCTCGGCCGTTTTCTTGTGAATACACGCTTAGATGAAGAAAGAGGTACGCTATATTTTATCTTTTTCCAAGTGAAGTTTTAATATTCTTCTATTTTGACATCATTTATCTTCTCTAGTTCATTCCCTCATACAATCTATGATTGCATCAATATGTAGCGTGCACCTAGCTGGATTGAAAGAGAACAACCTTATGGCATTGACTGTGGAGAGATATTTGGTCTGGTGGTCAAACTGGCCACTGTTTGAATTCTTCTAGCGGTGGCAGTCAAAATTTTGAATGTTTTTCTTCACAGTGATTTAGACGAAGAAATGTAGAAGCCATAAGAGGACATTTCACATGTTGAAAAAAACATTTTATGATTTGAAACAGTCTCGCCCGGCATGGTTTAGGAAGTCCTCCCATGCCATGAAAGAAATGGGATATTGACCCTGCGATGGAGTTCATATGTTGTTTATCAAAACTGGTCATGGTGGGAAGATCGTTGTTATACAGGTATATGTCGATGATGTTATCATTACTGGGAATGATGATGGAGAAATTCTTACTGTGTCGGGGACTGTACTTAGCCTTTGAGATTAAAGGCTCTCGGAATTGAAATTGCCTATTGTCCAACATGTATATCTATTTCTCAGATAAAATGACTCAAGATATATTGACAAGGATGGGAACAAGAGAATGTAAACCATCATCATTGCCTATTGATCCGCACCAGAAGTTGGGACTATGTGAAGAGTCATCTCAAGTTGACAAGGATAGATACCCAAAGGTTGATTGGTTGGCTTATATTTCTGGATTACTCCAGACCTGACATTGGCTTCTCTGTGGGATGCCTTAGTTTATGCAGTGTCCTAAGAAACTCAAATTCAAGCAGCTTATAAATTGCTAGCTTACTTGGAAGGGAATGACAGGACATGGCTTGATGTTTTACTGGAGTGGAAAGTAGGAGGTTGAAGCATACACTCATGCAAATTATGGAGGTTCCACAGTCAATTTCCGAACCACTATGAGGTACGTGCTGTATATTCTTTGCTGGAAAAGCCTTGACATTTGGCAAAATAAAAGGCAGAAAGCGGTAGCAAGGTTGAGCGCCGAGGCAGAGTTTAGAGCCGTAGCAAAGGGGATTAGTGAAATATTGTGGATTAGAGGCACTTCATCCAAAAAAAAAATCAATTTCAAGATGGTTCTGACAGAGTATGTTCAATCAGCATATCTAGTGGCAGACATTCTGAGCAAGGGCGTCTCAGGAAGTATATTCCATCAGCTGTTCTTCAAACTTGGCTTGCGACGTATCTACTCCCTGATTTGAGGGGGGGGTGTCAGCCATTGGCGTTATATTGTGATATATAAAGTACTATTGGGTCACTTTCTCTATTGAATCAAGCATTCTGATGAGCCTCCTTCAGGTTATGCATGCGTTCACTCAACAATCCTTCTGGAAAAAGCTATGTATGATTCTTTGTGATTCAGATATACTGGTTTACCACTCAATATTTTGTTGCTTTATTCTCCAGCACATAGTAAAGCATTGTGATCCATGGGAGTTGATGCAGGCTTGTACCTTAAGCGTCCTGTCTCCTCCAGCAGGTCAAGATATACATACATCTAGTGTTTGCCCGTCCTGATACCGGTACCAGGTGCCGGTATCGGGACGGATGCTGTACCGGATACCGGAAAGGCAATTTCCGGTATCCGGTTTTTTCGATATCTGGATACCGAATATCGGCATCGGATATCGGTTGCTACAGTGCCGATATCCGATACCTGTATCCGTCCGATACCGGCATCCGTCCCCGTCTCAGGGGGGCAGATACGGTACCGGATATCAGATGCTGATGCGGATATTGGTTTTCGATATCCGCATCGAATTATTTAACACACTCTCTCTCTCACCCGTTCGCTCTCTCTTCCTCTTGTTCTCTCTCTATCCGTCTCTCGTTCGCTCTTGTTCTCTCTCTCGTTCTCGCTCTCTCTCTCTTCTCTCCCTCTCGCTCTAGCTTTTCATGCCTCTCTCTCTCTAAAAAATATGAAACGCACATTAAAGCCACATTTTTTCTCTCCTAACATTTCGGACTGCTAGCATTTCACATTTCGCAGAGGAATAACTATTATTATAATATTTACTATACCTCAACCTCATTTAATATATACTAGTAAAATTTTCTAAAATCTCCCATGTGGGATAACTGGATTCAGAGTTTACGTTAACTTTGAATCCTGTTATCCCATATGGAAGAAAAAAAAAATTTGAACATATTTCGAATTCAAATATTGTGGTCGATATCCGATATCCGATATCGGTTTTCCGATATCCGGCATCCGGTATCCGTCTCCGACATCCGGATATCGGAAAACCGATATCCGATATCTGGAACCGTCCCATTTTTTTCCGGATATCGGATATCGGTTGTCCGATACCGGATATCGGACGGATATCGGGACGGTGAACACTACATACATCGATAGCTCCAAGACTTGATATCAAATTCTTTAGACAAACTCTGACCAAGTTTCTTAATTTCCTCAGCATCATTTTAAGTTATTTGTCACCTACTTACACAATGAGTTAAACGTAAGGGTCTCTGTCATGGGACCAATTAAGTATCTTCGTCATAAAAGGGCTTGGCATGTGCAAATAAAAGTGCACATGATAAGAGTCTAACCTTACCCTTTAGTGAGGATTCGGAGTAAGGTTTGGTTAAGAAAGTGGATTACAGATCTCCTCCTCCTCCTAGTACCAGAGGACCTGGTAGCAGGTGTCACGAAGAAGGTTTGCATATATTTAACCGACTTCACCAAAAAATCAGCTCCATATTTTATGGAGTTATGAAGCGGGCCCAATATAAATGAGCCAAGTGTACAAACATAGAAAGGATGTGAGAACAAAATAAGAAGGGGTACACAACCTGATAAGGCAATAAAATAATATAAATATAAAGTGACAGGCTCACAGTGGACGATGTGGCAATCTGCTGTGTACGGCTGGAAAAATGCTAATTTGGGTGTTGAATTCTCCTGATGGTTTCACTTCTTATTTGGTTCCTTGTCTCTTCCATTGTAAGATTGACAAAGTCTCAGTAATTTGTCTTCAAGTTTCCAGTTCATATAAAAGGGTTAAGAAACTAATTGTCATGTAACTTTGCCAGCTCTATCATCTTCTTTCCCGTCAATTATTCTTTTCTCTCTCTTTCTAGCACCTTCATGCTTCCGTTAACTTTCTACGGATACTCCCAATGAGTTTCCACGCAGGCTTAAACACAATGAACACAATCACACGTGAAAAGCCCGATATTTCATAAATAAAGTATGATCTTGTAACAAGCTCCTTCACTGCTTATTGGACGCCAACAATAAGTAGATCTATCCTTTGGAAACTTTTATGTCCATAGGGCTTTGACTCTGTCTATCATGTGCATAGGGAAGCCATATGCTCTTGATACCTGAACATATAATTCATATATCTCTCTAATAGCCCGTAAAAAGACCCCAACCAACTGACAGCTGTCATTCTGATGTAATCCCCTAACCTCCGGTGTGCAGCCTCGTCTTTTGGCCATTAGGGCCATCTCTGTCTCTTCCTTCCCATGTTTCTTTAAATTGCACAGCCCTTAAGAGGGCAGACTGAAAGTTATATTAATGGTTTTTCGTGTCCCTTCTCCCATCTACGTCCAAGTCCTGCCCCTCTTTCTACGATCCTCATCCTTGTGATTGTCTCTTCTTCACCGTGTCTTCAGGCAGCTCGTCTCTGGTCAATCCCTATCTTCTCTGCTAGGCCTCCTCCCTGATCATTCCTGCTCTACTCTCTATCGGGGAAACTCTCTCGCTTGTCTCCCTCTTGACCTCTCCATTCCTCTCCAATTGAGGTTTTACGTATCAGGATTACATTGAGATGATACGTATCAGGTTTTACGTATGAGGAACGTATCACATTCTTGATCAAGTTTGGTACTGTTGGACTGCAGAGACACTGATCCAGGGACACAGGGCACAAATCCTTTAAATAAGTGGATGAATATGATAGTTTCTCCTTTAAAGAGGTGACCCTCCTACTTGAAGGGCATAATTTTTTTTATGAAAGTTGAAGTTTCTCTCTTTCTCTCTCTCTCTCTCTCTCTCTCTCTGTGTTTCTCCTGGCAAAGCCTATCTTGCCTGCACAATCTCTCTCTGGGCGATATCCACTCTGCCTGTCCCGCTCCTAGCAAGACCATCCTGACGCACAGATTTTTGGAATGAACAAAGAGCTAGTTGTAGTTCCAAGATGAATAATAAGCATATAAAAAATGAGAAGAATGCGGAAATCAGAAGAAGCTAATAGATTAAATTAGACAATAATACTAATGTATATTTGCATAATTGTAAATCTGCACCTCGATCGTTGCATTTGGAGGGATCTCTTGCACTCCTTTGCTTCCATAGGCCAACTGGGGAGGGACTATCAGTAGCCTCTGCAAAAGGTCATTCAAAAATCCCATCACTAGCATTTATGACCACGGATCTCAAATATCAGATATTCCTATTTATAATCAGATCTCAATACATTGAATAAAGGGTAAAACTCATTTAAAAGGGTACTCTCTTTCCAGGCTGTGAATCGCTTGAGTAAAAAGGTTCAGAATCACAACACGAATCCTTACTTTAACATAAAACAGCCTTTTCACGTGTCAAAAACCGGTAGTATTCTAATGAAATGGAAGGTAAGCCTATGGATATCTTTCTTACAATGGAACACAAAAGACATCCTATGAATATCTTTCTTGAAATTGGTTAACAAACCAATAAATACGAATTTGGAAGTGAGCGCAAACTGAGCACAACTTAATTCACATATAGCTGTTACAAGTAGCTGTTCTTTTTTGCATTCTCCTGTACACGGGACCATTATTCTGACCCATTAAGACTGTCTTCCGTTTCCATTTTAAACCTTGCGTGGCTAACCCTAATCTTGTAGTACAGTTTGAGGTTAAGCTTTCTTTCACGTTGAATCCTGTCTTCCTTGGAATCCAAGCTTCTTCAGTATTTATGCATCAGATTTCAATCGACTCATGGCACCAAATTTGAAATCCTGTTTCTCAACCCCCTTGGTACGAATCAATCATTGCTCAAGTTTTTAAACTACATCAAGAAACTGTAAAAAAGGAAAACCCACATTTTGAATAAAAACTAATTTAACTCTTTCTCCGTCTGTCATTTTTCCTCGTTGAAATTCCCCTTCCTTCATCAACGTTACTGCCATTTGATAATCTGATCTTAAAAGAGGGATACACCCCTGACAAGACTAAATATGTATCTTAAATTCTATTCAAGGGAAATTAAACCTACTGATGTTCAACAATCGTCCCTTCTTTAATCCCTACAGGAGTGGTCCATCCATCAGAGACTTCGAGACATTTGTATTCTTTCATACGATAACGAATGAATTCCAAATAAAATATACTCCACATAAATTTACTTAAGCAAAATTTTTAACGAAAGCATGAACTAATACAAGCATCAGAAGAGTTGATTTCAAATATTCCGTTAGAATAAATCTCAGATTTCATAAACACACCCTGTAGAGTTGAAAAAATTGCTTAACTTTGAATAGAACAATTTAAATAATCCAACACAAGTATCAACGAATTTTTTAATACCTGGCCACCAACCTTCATGCCCTCAACACCCAAATCTAATCCCTTTAACACATTTCCTTTTTCAGATTGTCCGACGTCAAATCCATAAGGCTGAGAAATATAAAAAAAGCGCATGGAAACAATAATCAATATATCAGTAACTACTTGAATTAATAAAGATCGCAATACTCAATATCCCTCAATACATTATGGGAACCAATACTAAGGGAAAATGAAAAGAGAGAAATCTGAAAATGATTGCTGCAGTAGGGAACAAGAGAAGATCAGGAGGACAACAAACATGACCATCTTTATTAATGTATATTTATTTTCATTTTATTGCAATGTTATCAACCATCTTTTGTAGTTTGTAAAGATTTTGATAGGGGTCCCTCATGGATCTATCATACGAGAAAGCAAAGGCGTCAACTTTCACGAGAAGAAAGTTGCACATAGAAGAGGGTCTAGAAGATTGCAGGAGACTGAACCAATTCTGTCGAAGTGGACTCCGTTTTTGAGACAACCTAGAATTGACTGTGGTCAAATGTGGAGGGACGCAAGATCCTCCCACTTCTGGGAGCAACGGTGTCCATCCAACCTGGCCTCTAGAAATTTCACAGTCTGATCATCCTTCTCTTCTCTACCTATATTCTCTGGACGATTATTCTTACATTAATGGATTCTGGAAAGGATTTGCTCAATTTACTGATTCAGAGGAATTCTTTAGCTGATTTACTACATCTGTGTGGATATACTCTGGGAAAGTGTATCAGATCTCAGGGGTGTTCTGTTGGTTTTTCAATCCGGCCAGGTCTCATTACTCAAACTCAATTAAATACATATATATATATTCAGATTAATACGTTCACTACCAAACTTACCGTTCCACCTCCAACTCCTAAACCCTGTCTGCTAGTCATGAACGTGATACCTCTCCACTTTGCAACGTAGTGTACCTTCATCGAAGAAACACAATAGCATATGATTCCAAGAGAGTTTATGAGGGAAGGAAGACAAATATTTGATGTCAGTAATGTCAAGTTTTGGATCAGAAACGTTTCAAGTGAAGTAGCACTATACTCCATCCACATATTATTCATTAATCAAACACCAAGGAGTCATCTGAAAACAAAGAGTTGGAGAAAATGCAGTATCCGATTTCAAAAGTGTTCAAATACTGAGACATCGTGGTGGTAAAAAATGTTGCGTTTCCATTTGAACTACTGTCTTTTGATTTCATTAAATCGGTAACTGAGTCCTTTTAGCTTCAATGGGTCAATGTATGATTGCATCCTCACTCCTTTTTTCTCATATAGACATAAAAGTGCTAACTAGAAGGTTATATTGCGTAAATATCCAACATAAATACTGGGACGCTCTAGTCACTCTGTCGAATAGCTTCATCAAAAAACGAATACAATTTTCCATGAGTCGATGTGCGATATTGGGTCTTCTATCATGCAATTCATTCAATGTCAAAGCAGCAAGAAAATATTCACTAGCATATCAATGGAGATTTTACATTTTGTGCTGTGGTTGGAGGTCCCTTATAATAATAGGATTATCTGTTAGGACCATTTATAAAAATTGGACAAGGACAAATAAAGGTCAGAGAGAAACATAGAAAGGCCTAAAGGTCGGGGGTGATAGGGACGCAGAAATGTCACAGATGGAGGGCTTCTACTGGTTTCCACGATCTAGGAAAGACGGAAACACCCATTGAAAACTGCATCTTGCCACATGATTATTGTTGTTTCCAATTGTCTTCTAAAATTGACAAAGGTTCTGTGATAACCCCAATGCTGTTTGGAATCACGAGGTATAGATAAAAAATATTAATGAGAAGGAGCTCCTAAAACTTGAAATGAGAATACAATGCGTCCAGAGAAAGGGTGAATTAAAAAGCGTTTTCAGTAAACATATAATTATATAAGCCATACCGCTACTCGAGATCCCTTTACTGCTTCTGCACCAGTCCCAACCTTCAAATCATAGTACCTATTCAAACGTAATTAAATATTAGAAAATATGAAAAATCGTTGATTTATTTATGAAGTCAAAAAAAAGAAAGGATATGAAAGATAATCTAATCAGTCATAGTATATGGACCCTCTGTACTATCAAATAAATAAGGTGAACCAATGTTCCGTGACTAAAATGAATTCACCCATTAAAATAATTTACTTTATAAAATTGATGTCACAAATTTTTTTGGATGAAGATATCACAAAATAAAAGCGATAATTACAAGACTACTCAGGAACAATGGCCTAAATCTGTTGCCTTATACTACGCAAACTTGATCCAGTAAAGTGGTTAGTCCTGTAGCATTTCCATCTATGAACACGAATGATCCAACTTATCAAAGATGATATACTGATCCACCTATCATCAGGGTTGAGAATTTACTTCTCGATATACTTATTTCTCCCTTTAAATTCACTTCAGGCGACGATGTCATCAACTACAATACAATTCAGATTGAGAGACAATGTCATCAACTAAAATAATTTATTCTTTAACCAAATGCCATTTGTTCTCATTTATTCTCATTATCTTTGACAGAAAAGCCGGGTCATCATTTGTGAAGTTGCCTGATGAAGGACAGAATCATTTATTCTCATTGTAATTGGACGACCCAATTTCTATCTACACCTCCATCAATTTAATTCAAATAAATTAGGTTCAAGGAAAATATTAAATTATAAAAACCCTGTTAAATTTGCATTCTTATGGAACGATTACTTGTATGAGTCTTCATCGGCTGTTTTTTAACCAAAAAATTAAGAAATGTTTCTGATCAATCGAAGTAAAGCTTTATACCCTGGGGCTTTTCCATTTGATAAGAAAATGCACCAAATTCCTCATCACTTGAAGAAGACAATGTTCTCTCATTGTTCTCGCTGGAAGGACAATAGTCAGCTAAAATTGTCTGATGCATTTCTATTTGAAAAGATAAGAGAATGCACCCAATATTGTCTATAGATGTGATTTATTTACATCATAAAATGTCCTCCTTCATGTCCATAGATGTGATTTGTTGTCCATATTCCCCAAGTCCAGAGGTTCTTTGAAGGCCGCCTGGAAACGGTTCACTATTCCGCTACTGGGTGGATGGCTGATTGGCTCATGGTATGCTATGAGAGGAGTTCCCATGCCTATTCCAGATGACAAGGAACCCTCAAAGATCAGTTAGAGAATGTTGGGACAACACATGAAACCTGATTTTGGAGGGCATTCTTTCGGATCAGCAGGTGAAGACCTACTGAGCATGCAGTAGGCTTTCTTACACTTACGACTGGTTGTGGAGAGGCAAAGTCTTAAAAAAAGATCCGAGAGGGCCCAATGGACAAACAGTACACCATCCTTACCTCTCGACTACTATGGAAGCAAAAGGTTCCTCTAAAGGTGAGGATTTTTGGATGGGTCCTCTTGATGAGTAGAGTCATGACCCGAGTCCTATGGAAGAGTATACTCCTGGCTATATTAGCAGTGTGTCCATGTGCACTCAGGGAGAAGAATATTGTTCCAACCTTTTCTTTGAGTGCTTGTATGCCCAGACAATCTGCAGTTCAGAGAAGCTCACGTGGGTGGATTTAACGTCAGACACAGCCTGTTGGGGCTTGATTCGGGAAGGTACATGCAGAATTGTATGAAATGGGGAAGGCTCCTCACAGTATTATGGGCGATATGGCAGCGCCACAACAAGTTGTTTTTAAGGGAAGGTTTGTATCGATGCTCAGCATCTTACAGGATGCGGAGAGTCTTATCTCCTCATGGTATTATGGGTGATATGGCGGCACCACAACAGGTTGTTTTTTATGGAAGGTTTGTATTGATGCTCAACATCTTACAGGATGTGAAGAGTCTTATCTCATACTAGTTTCAGAGGGAGTGAAGGTTGGAGAGGAAAATTTTGTTCAACCATGTATTTCATGTTCGTATGTGTAATTATTCTGTTTGATCACTGTTGGTGGGTGATCTTCCCTCTTTCTTAAAAAAATGTCTTCTCCTGATCAAGGCACAATCTGCTGATGCCCTTTCTCCATCACATCGACAAATTATGACATAAAAGCATGGCTTGTGCGAACAATCACTTTGTGGATCTATAATGTCTTCCTGAAAGTAAGAAACTGGTAGAGGGGTCTATACTCTCAACTATGCAGAAATATCACACATCCAAATGAAGGGACCATTATCCCAGAGTTTTCCATGTACTAACCGATTGGTATGGTGGATACTATGGAAATTTAAAGATCCATATGCCTATGTCATGGGAAGCACGACATCAGGATGGGCTAAGACTGAGGTCAGCAAACAATGCATGCTGACCTTGTTGTCATAAGAAACAACTACATCTGGGAATGACATCAGTGACTACGGGGTATTAATGGTCCACAAGATTATGCCTCCAAACATAGTTAACTGCAGTAACAGATTCCAGTTGCAACTGACACAGGCAGAGTTTTTATCCAAGAAGGAAAAAGGATACACTATTACTATAACCACAAATTTGGTCGGGGCCATCGATGTGAAAGATACTTTTGCGGACAAACATAACTCAATCATGGGATTGACGTCTTCTAGGAGAATGAAGATGAAAGATGCTGCAAGGTTAACAAGTCCCCGTATTCATAGGGACGGCGGATACATGCAAGAATTATTTTAACCTATTGAGGACAATCAATGCTAGGGGATCATCCTAGGAAAATGTAAAAATATAAAAGGTATATAAATCTATAAACGGGTGAAGGTGGGAAAGCAAGAACTTTCCATTGCATAAAACTTGTTGCTATATTTGAGTGGCAATGATTTAATCATGGATCGTTAACTGCTAAAACCTGAGGTTGAATAAATGTCAACTTTGACTGTCTTGTCATGATAATCACACTAGACAGTAAATTGCAGATTCTCAATGGTGACCAATACTTTAAAATCTGTTATTTCTCTGAAAAAAGTATCAAAGAAGAGTCCCCTTAAAATCAATGCATACATGGAAGGGTATAACCACAGAAATGAAGAACAATGGAAGTTGTCAAAGAGACATCTCACGCCCAAATGTTATGTCCCATCCGTCAACCTCAAGCAAAAACGTTGTTCTCGTTAATAGTCAACATTTGGGCAAACTGAGCTGCAAGTACAAATAAACTGAGACAGGAATCTTTCAATCTCCCCAAAGCCCATATTCAAGCCCAGGGTTCTTGGTGAATAAGGATGAGGACAAAAGTTTGATGAGATACCGAGCTGCACATATGGGAAATATTGGCCCAGCACTGCATCCATCCCATTTTACCGGTCCAAACCTGGAGCTGCCCAATTCGAGATCACCTAATCCCCCTTGAAAAGGAAGGTAGGCACACTGAATCAGAGACATTATTGAACTCTGAGACCCTCTCTCAACCTTTATCCTCCAAATCTCTCTCCTTCTGCTCCCCCTTACTCTCCTTCTCAATCCCTTCTCCAGATGTCCTTCCTGCTCAAGGTGACACCCTCCTCTAGACATCATTAGACGGCCCTCGTCCTTATCCTTCCCTCCTTGTATCTCTCCCTCATGGACTATCTCTCTCCCCCTCTATCTCTTGGACACATGATCTGATCATTGCTTTCATCATTAATTAGCATTTTCTAAAAGAAATTCCTCTTTACATTGGGCCACCTGATGTATACATTTCAAGAATGTATCAAAGTTCTGAATCAATTTACCTTAGCTCAATAATCAGATCATAATGAAGAAAGACCACCCAAGCAGAAACAAGGAACAGTCAGAAAAGGACAGGGGACTCGAGGAATTTCTTATAGAGAGTTACTTTAATGAGGGGATAGACTATCTCATAGGAAATTGATTCGGGAAATCTTTTGGAGGGTAGTGCAAAGCTGCACCTGGCTTCCCTTCAGAGTTGTCTGTTATGGTAATATTTCATGAATACCAGAGAGAGAAGAAGAGACGAGGTCAAGGAAAGGTATCAGTTGACCAGGAGGCATGTGGAGCCTAACTGACGGGCTAATATAGGAGTTATGTCATCACGTGCAGTCAGCATGATGACTTATCGAGAATGGGTCCAAAGCAACCTTTTAGGAAGGAATAATACAGATCTTTCGGGAAGTTAATCTTTGGAGCAGAAGATCTTGGCGACGAGCGAAGTGCATTCATTTTGTGCCTTGCGGAAGGTTCTTGGGCTTATAGAGGAAGACAAAATTTGAAGAGAGGAATGCTGGCAGTAAGGCAGCAACAAGGGGGAGGTCGTCCATGGGTCGATCTCATGGTGAGCATTCTGTCCTTGAGATTTCTACACCTTAGATACCTAGGAGTATCATTGTCATGACTGAAACCAGTCTTTGACAGCATCACTGACTCCCTTCTGGTAATCCATAGAGTAAACGATCTAAATTTTCATAAACATTTACATTCTCCAAGATTTTATCACAAACCTATGACTGTGATTACATGGAAACTATGCCGGTTCTGATGTTGATCTCTGGTCACCTACTTTCCATTGCTCCATAGGAGGAAGCGCATTTCCATAGTTCAGGAAGAAGCACAGATTTTCAAGTGCAAAAGTCCAAAGTTCAAGCTGTTTCCCCAGGACCACACACGGTGCTGTAGATAAAGAGAAATATTCAAACCTTAACATTTTATGGAGAGAAGCTAATTCAGTAATCATGAGACAATCGAATGGAGATCAACTTGGTTTATAATCATACCTAACATGATATGGCCAAAGACATTGAGACTTTGCTATTTAATGAAAGAAAGGAAATATAGTGACTTCAAATCTTCTAAGAGATGTCATGAGTTTCTGAACAGTTATGAGAAATCTGGCTCAACAAACTATTATCTTTCAAAGCTATTCTGCAATCTGAGTCTCAAAACAGTAGCTGATCATGACAGTAGCGGAAAAAATGAATTCGATTGATGCAAAAATATATTATAATAACCATCAGTTTCTTCGTTTTATTTTACTTTGAAAATTGGCCAATCTATCCCCCCCCAACAACATCTCACGTATAACGTGTGGATAGTTCAATATCAAATAGCACAATACTTTTGTTAGAAGACCTCAAATGAGAATCTCATAATAATTATATTGAAATAGAACCCCATTGAAAGCGTCCAAGTTGAGCTATTCAAAGTCAATTGAGAAACCTTTATCAATAAAATTCTTCCGTATCTTCATCTCTGGAAAACTTTCCAATTAACGTAAGGAAGTGCATGAAGTTATCGGGATAATTAAAGAAACAGAAATTCATGAACTCATCCCAAATTCTCTGCTTGTGTAAACTAAAATGAAGTAACATGAAAAAACTGCAAAGGAGTAGTTTCTGACTTAAGGCCATTTGGGAGTGTGATAAAGTCACTCTCTGGTACTTTGGCACCCTTGAGCTGAAAATCAACAGAAGTTTATGAGTTTAGCTTATTATATTGCAGAAAAAAAGTTCAGCATCTTAGTTATATGAAGCTATCTTACTGCTCTTCTACTTGTGGATACTGCATTGGCTATATCAGCGATACAAAGAGAAGCAGCTGCAAGATTTTAGAGGACGTCATAAAGCTAATGGAAATAGAGTACGTAGTTCGGCAAATTTATTAAAAAATATTAACAGACCTTTAAAGACTCTCATATTGCACACATATGAGGGAACATGAACCAATGCATGAGATTTGAACGAGATGACCTCAGAATATGAATTTTGAGAGAATGGATTGGTGTTTGTTAGCAAAAGGAACACGAACAGTGGCACATATCAAGATTGAGTCTTCTCACCGATCCATTAAAAATTATAAATAAATAAAAATGTTCTTTTTAAAATGGCGTTCATACAAAAACTAGAGCGCTGTGTTTGACATATACTTTGACTATTCCCCAAAGTTTTAGCTACTTTTTTGGGAAGTCAAAGAGATACAGGATTAGCCTCAACTCAGGAGTACAGAATATGTAAAGACCTGCATAAGTGTTGTTTACATGGTGTAGATCCCTACGATAACACTCAACAAAGATGATGACAGCGTCCACTTCTCCTACATGTACCAACAGCCCTTGGAGACGACCGGCCCATTGCATTTGAGGCATACTCGGCGACCAACCGAGGTATGACTGTTACATGCTTTTTCTTTCTGTTGTGGGCGTGGACTAGTAGGGTCTGTGAGCAACTTAGGATATTTTGTTTGCTCCAACCCTACAAACTCTATCAAACACTAAACACTAAATATATAAAACCTTCCCTGGTGGTGTCTAGGGCATGGCTGGATTGGTCTACAAGCACGGCCCAAGGGTCCCTCATACCGGGCAACATGTTTTTGCCAAAAAAATCAACAATTTCAGGCTTTGAAACTTTTAGTCGGGCTGAACTTCTGAATAAGAGCAGAGCCTTCATCACGAGCAATTACACAACATAAAGAGCTTCTACTGGAGCAGGATCTTGAAAAATTATTGTTATAAGGCAAGTAACCTAATAGTTGCACTAAAGAAGCTGGTGTCTGAGGTTTCTAAACCACTCCGTGTGCCATATATTTCTTACATCCCCGACAAAATATATCCATTTTTTTCTTCAAAACGGATAAGGTCTCCACTTTTTCCATTTGGTAAAAGTATTTGCGGAAGAAAAAAAAAGAAACAAATCAACAACAAGATTAAAAAATAAAAAGGCGATCATATCAACCAGAGGCAATAGAGGATCCCATCAAGAGTCTTCTGCCAGCGTCAATACTCGTAACTGAGACCCCATCCTTTTCCGAGAGGCCAGAAGATTCATCCGAAGAGCATCGGCACGGCGGAAATACCACATTTCCACCAGATACTCTCCCGCCCGTCCTCCGAACCGTCCCTTCACCAAAGCGAACACAAAATCTCAGAAACGGAAGCAAAATTTAGAGTAAAAAACGAAGAAATTCATTCCGATGATGCCGGAGATCAGAAATTACAAGAGATTCGTCCCTGGGCGGGAACAGAGAGGATCGGAGCAGGTAAGAATGAAGCCTCGACGATCATCGTCGTCCTTGGCGAGATCGCCCCGCAGTGGAGAATCGGAAGAACCAGAGAATGTAACAGAATCCACGATCAGGAGCGCTCTGAAACTGACATTCTGATCCAAACTACCACCAGAAACTGTTCAAATAAAAACAAAAAATGCGGACAACTAGATTTGGATGACGGATGACGGATATTCATCCGTCATCGTAGACACAGGTAGACTGCTGACTGGACGAAGCCGTCACTAGTCGTCTGTCATCCGTCCAGGATGACGGTAGATGACAGAGAATTAGGACAGGGAAACAGTGAGAGCAAAAGAGAAATCTAGCTGTCATCCGTCCCGTTCTGCATTTATCCACACTAGTACACAGATGATTGGACAATGTCATTTATGTCATTAGTCACCTGTTATCCGTCACAGATGACGGTAGATGAGAGAGATAGAACTTGGAGAGGGGGAGAGTGAGAGGAAAAGAGAGGTCTTCATCTGTTTCGTCCCGTCCTGCATCCGTCCACATTGATACACGGATGACTGGACAACGTCATTTATGTCATTAGTCACCTGTCATCCATCCAAAATGATAAAAATGAGAAACATTTCTATCATTAGTCATCAGTTATCCTTACGGGATGACGAGAAATGAGAGATAGAATTGGGAGAGGAGAGAGCGAGATGGGAAGAGTGAGAGCTAGGGTTTGCCCAAGCGATATCCGTCCGATATCAAATATCGTAAAACCAATATCCGGGAACAAATGGGATGGTGCCGGATATCGGATATCGGATATCGGATGATATCCGTCTCTGAGAGGTAGACAAATATAGGTACCGGATACCGTAGGTAGAGGGACGCGACGGATACCAGATGCCAGATATCGGTTTTCGATATCCAGATATCGGTTGTTGATGTCCGGGTATCAGTAACTGATATCCGCATATTTTTTCCCATTCCATCGCAATCCCATATGGGAGATTTCTAAATTCTTTTGAGGTATTAAGTTGCCTCAGCCGTCATATATGTAAATCCCATTGCACGCGCCCACAGATGCTACGTCTTGTAAACATTAGATATGTTCCTATGACGTATTATTGACAAATGTCAAAATTAATATAAGTGCATACTCAAATCCCACAATTAATGTTTGAACGAAATTAATATAATGGAATTTTACGAAAATGAAAGTGCATACTCGAAGCCCGCCATTAATGTTTGAACGAAATTAATATTTTGAAAAGTCAATAATTTTTTAGGAAGATGTTGCAAATTTCTTAAATAAATTCTCCACCACTTTTAGGTGCTTCAACATGGTTTATTTAACCAATATTTATATTAATAAATGAAGTGCAAATTCGAACTAGGTAATTAACTTATTTGGTTACGTGTAGATTTATGATTTTGGAAAATTCAATAATTTCTTAGGAAAATGTTGCAAAATTTCTTAAATTAATTCTCCCCCACTTTTTGGTTCTTCAACATGGTTTATTTAATCAATATTTATATTATAAAATAAAGTGCAGATTTGAACTAAGTAATTTACTTGTTTGGTTAAGTGTAACTTTATAATGTTGGAAAATTCACCAATTTTTAGGAAAATGTTGCAAAATTTTTAAATAAATTCTCCCCCACTTTTTGGTGCTTCAACATGGTTTATGGAACCAATGTTTACATTATTAAATATAGTGCAAATTTGAACTAGGTAATTAACTTATTTGGTTACGTGTACATTTATAACTTTGGAAATTTTAATAATCTCTTAGGAAAATTTTGTAAAATTTAATAAATAAAAATATTAATGTACATAAATGGTAAAGTCTAAAATTTTAACAAAATTCAATAAATATATAGGACAGTGGTGCAAAGTTTTAAAAAACGGAGGCCTTCTATAATATGTAACCATAAAAAACATGCCCTGCCCCTTAGAATTTCCCCACAGCTCTGTCAGAGGTTTGTGCTTACTTGGTCATCAACTGCATTGCAAAAGATAAGAAATAAATAACGATGATTACGTAAGAAATGCAAAAAATGTAGTCAATGTAGTTGATGTGTACCTCGAGCACATGCGCCTACCCCATCTTGTCCATCCTCGCCATCCGAATCCAACTCAACGTCAGTGTACCATCATTTGTTGTCTGCATGGAGCCAACGCTTCACAATGATGAGTGTTTCGTTGCTTATCGGCGACAAACATCTCTAGTACGTGACAATAGCGTTGCCCACCAAGAACATGCGCTCGGTAGGAGCGCTTGTTGCACATACGGACAACAACTCCCTTGTAATGACTGCAAGTAAGGGGAAGCGCTTCGCCCCTTTGCTGGCCCACCAAGATAGTGGAGTGAACACTCCCTCATTAGGCACGACCTCCGTTAGGTATTGGTTGAACTCGTCCCATGCCAACCTCGTTGACGCAGGTGCCAGTTGGACTTCCCGCATAATGTTATGTAGCCAAGAGTCCAACTCGTTACCTCTTGAGTGCCCCTCTTCAGCGTCCCCTCTCGATCCATGTCTCGGCGAGTCACATGGTAACAAGGACCATACATATGCAATGGTTGCTTCTCGGACGCCCGGACGGAGCATTGACCCTTTGTAGAATGGATCCATCAATGCTGCGCCGGTGATTGCCTCATTCGCCCATAAGATCTCTGCATACTGTGCAAGCTTGTAATGCATCGCCTTACACGCTTGCACCATGTTGGAACGATCTCCTTCATGCAACCTTCGTATGCATGTGAAGAAATTGCCATCTTCGATTTGCTGGACCACTTCCTCCATGTGTTCTTTGAGGCCGTTTATGAGATATAATACATCACATATCGCCGGGTCACTATCTTGCAAACATGATTGGTGGATACAGCGAACCGTCCAAGGATGCGACAAAATTCTTTCACCAACTCCCACTCGTCCTTCGACATCTTTGTCGCTTTCCCCTTCCGGCCAAAAGCCTTCAACACTTCATCAATTACATCACGCTTTTTCGTGACAGTGACTAACATAGCCTAAGTGCTGCTCCATTGGGTCGGATACTCTAAGACGACCATGTTAGAGTCCGCGACTTCGGGGTCATCTTCACATGCCTTTGCATAATGTTCTCTCCATTGCGTACAGCTCTGAATACTGCGCACTAGTGTCTGCGCCTTTGAAACTACATCACCCAAACATAACGGCCGGTGTGCTACGTCATTGTCATCAGATGCTGAGAATATTTCTCCAAGTTCGTTATCCTAGTCGCTGTCGTACTAGTTTGTTGTCTTGGTCACATCGCCTTCTTTGGGCTCTACAGCTTGGGCTAAAGGAATGCCAAAGCTTTTTATCACTGCTTGCACAATAATGTTCAGAATGTGTGCAACTCATGGAACGTGCCTTTCTAGAGCTAAACATCGAGTTGACGATATTTATCTTTCTTGCCATCAATGCCAACATCCTTTTATTCGCCGATGCATTGTCAGTAGTCACCGCATATACCTGCATAAATACCGATCACATGTAAAGTCGCATGTTTAATTAATAAGATAAGTTTGACGCTGAATGCTGACCTTCGGCTGTAGACCAAGTTCTTCTAGGGCCTAGAGAACGAAGGACGCCATGTTGTCCCCATCGTGCTTGTCGACGATTTCTTGGATGGCAAGTACTTGCTCTCGGTACACCCATTTATCGTCCACCCAATGGATGGTGATGCTAGAAGTCCAG
Organism: Wolffia australiana; assembly: GCF_029677425.1. Taxonomy (NCBI): domain Eukaryota; kingdom Viridiplantae; phylum Streptophyta; class Magnoliopsida; order Alismatales; family Araceae; genus Wolffia; species Wolffia australiana. Next base: position 7,102,633 of record NC_135844.1, read on the forward strand.
TACCGTTCTCAGCAGTCCACACATCTAGGGTTAGGGACACTCGGTCCATGTTCTCTCGTAGCTTGTTCACATCTTGTTTCATGCGTCCATTCATTTGGATGGTCCATTGTTTAATGACCTTCGCACTGGGAGGATCCAAGTTGAGAAGTGTCGCATAGCACCACATCTCCTTGAACATGACATTCTGAACAATGCTCCACGGTGAATTAGTCATGCATATAAACTGTGCAATGACATTCTACATCTTGTCTAGCGTATGCCCTCTAATCGGCCCTCGCCGGCTAGGCTCTCCCTGTTGTTTGCTTTGCATTTTCTCTGATATACACGGCTGATCAGGGTCTTCAAACACCACACCCTTAAGCTCCGCATGACGTGCACGATGGCAAGCTTTGAAATGTCTCCAAGATACATTGGTGCTTTTGTCGGCCTGCTGTTTTATCGCTTTTCTCTTATTGTGTGGGTTCTTCTCTTGGCATAATAAGCATGCATAGTATCTATCACCAATGGGTTCGAAGTAGTCAACGATGACTAAACGGTTCGAACGAGGGTGACTTTGTATGGCACAAGATGTTCCCACGTTCATACCTTCAGGACAATTAGCTCCTAACCCAGATCTGTCTTGGGGTGGGGCACTACCTCCGGGTGGGTTCATGGTTCTGAAGTCATAATTTGGTAAGCAAAAATTATTTAATACGTCAACGCATGATTTTGATCTACACTTAGAAATCTAAATAAATTAAGACATTGTGGAACATAACACAAGAAAGAAACATAAGACAAGATAGAAAAAATATCCCGAGAATCTTACTTGAATTTCTGTTTGCTACATTTCATAGCCAGTCAATAATAACAGGCTACCAACAACCAGGAAACACGCAAGGACTTCACCGAGAGAGTATGACAGAAGGAGAGACGAGTGGAAGACTGTGTAATACAAAAATTCAGATGGAGTGACAGAAATATTCACAAATTGGGGAAAAATGGGAGAAATAAGGGATAAAGAGAAAGAGACAGGAAGTCAGAAAAATTCACACAATTTCAGACATTGTGGGAGGGGGAGGATTGGAGATAGATGAGAGACATGGAGAAAAAAAAATTCCAAGAGAAATGTTAGAGTGGGGTGTGAATGACAGAAGAGAATGAGAATTAGAGAGGAGAAGATAAAAAAACCAGAGAGTGAGAGAGAAGGAGAGAAGACTGGAAGACTATGTAATAAAAAAATTCAGAGGGAGTGACAGAAATATTCACATTGTAGAGGGCAGATATCAATCTTCTTTCTCGCCAGATTCTTTTATTGATATCAGATCACTACTTTCAAACCCAGAAAATTCATTTGATTCAGTCTGATTAACTTTATGCATAACAAGATCCACAAAGACTCTAACATTGTTTTTTTATCTCGATGGAGTATTTGACCAAGTCGGGCTCTAGTTCAGGGTTTACACTGCCAAGGAATTCTAAAAAAAACCATGTACATTTACTCTCAGTCAACTGAATTCAGCATTGGAGGCTTTTAACGTTGTTCTGTTATTTACAAGATCTATAATTTTCATATGCAAGAAACAAAGAACATCATTTATGAACTCTAACTTAAGGATGAGTTTTCTTCCCATGAGATATATGGTTTGCTAAAATAAGGATTCTATTCTACCCATTTAAGGGTACATGAATCCAATAAACAAAACTGAGTTATCCTGGCCAAAAACATACAGCAAACCATAGGTTTGTCGCAGGCCCTACATCTACCATGAAAATATCTCTGCTGAAAACATATGTTCCTATTTAATTTAACTATAGCATTGGGATGCAATGCTATAGTTAATTTAACTATAGAACTGAGAATTAGCGAATGAAGTAGGAAAAAAAAAGAAAATTTAGAAGAACTAAGCGGCATAGAATAAGAGAATTAGAGGGTAAATAAGAAAAATAAACAGACGACCCAGACGAACATGACCGAACGTACGCCCAAGACCGCGACTGTCGATTCTGCCAATGCTGCCGTCCGCCAATTTTGCAAATGCCGACGTCCACTTACGCTGCCGTCCACTGTCTGCCGTCCATCGTCCAAAACCTCTACGGCTCTCTTTCCGTCTTTCATGTATTTTTGATTCAAATTTTCGAATAAAAAATACACAAAATTACCTTAAGAATGTAATTCAATGTGGATATCAAAATCCGATATCCACACCCGATATACGATGTCGTCATCCTCCCCCTCTGAGACAAAGACGGATGACGACATCGAGACAGATATCAGTATCGAATATCCGCACTGTAGCAACCGATATCCGATATCTGGATATCGAAAAGAACGGATACCAGAAATTGCCTTTCCGGTATCCGATACAGCATATGTCCCGATACCGTCATCCATACCAGTATCGGGACAGGCGAACACTAATGAGAGGTGAGATCAGGTGATCAGGAGGATACCTGAGGTGGTGATGACACAACGGTAGTTGCGAAATGACATCGTCCAAGGGGACTTAGACTCAGATTCCTTTGGTAATTCCCAGAAAGAAGGATCTATGATTTATATTGACAGATATCTTCAATTGCCATTGTTATAGAATGGCAAGTCCAGGGATTTCACTTCTTTTTGTTTTGAGCAGAAATACTTGCAGTACTTTTTGAATGACTTTTCAATAAATTGACAATAAATTAAAGTTGAAGATTAGTTTGATTTGAAAAATGACAAGCTCATATTGGTACCATGTGATATACCCAAAAATACAAGAAATTTATGCAGAGATTATATGTTCACCAAATACCAGCAGATCTCGTCATCCTAGAATTTTAATTAAAAAAATGTTTAATTTTGAACGTTTTTTTGGCATACAATAAGGAAACGTGAATTTTCTCTGATACCCAAAATTTTATAATTAATTTTCAAGTAATTACAATAACTTTTAATAATACAAATGAAATGCAAAATCAAAATTTATGATGATAATTTATCATATTGACATACATTAACTTGTTTAGTTAGCCTAACAACGGGATAGTCCTTCACTGAAGCTAATTTACCATGTATCTTTCTATTGCTCCTAGTTTTGGTCACTAAAATCCATCCCTTAATGTCTCTAAAATCTATTTATATCCATTTAAATGGATTGATGACTTAATTGGCTTATTTTTATTATAGTGTAATTATGTGATGAAATTAATTCAATTTATCTGGCTAGTTTAAAATACAGAAGCAACTGAAACCACCCCATATTTTTAGGTATAATATTGATAATACATGCATTACATGACGTGTGATATTAGAGTCAGTTGAATGAACCAACGACAAAGAATATTGGACATTCACGCAGTATCTTGGTTCCAAATATATGATTAACAGTCTAAATTTTCATTTAATATAATCAGTGTAAGATGTTTTTCTTTAGTGATGATACATGGATTGCGTAAGATTTATTTTCACCCAAAAGACAATGATTCATTATCTTGAATCCTTTTTTTTAGCAACTTCAAGAGGTTTTATACCCATGGTTTTTCCTGAGAGCACATGGTATCGATGACATCCACCATAATCAAGGTTAATTTGGATGACCAACATGGCTGTTGGGCATGTGGTAATACCTGCACTCCTTGGAGCCTACACCCCTGATAGTCATAAATTACATGCTATTTTTACTTATATTGTCATGAATTTATTTGCTTACTTTCATTGAAATGATCATAAATCTGTGTTATTAATGGTTAAAATCATGTATTCCACTTTAAGAATGAATTTCCAATTTTTCCTGCTTTTCTGGTAGTTTAACATAATTTTCTGACATTAAGAAAATAATTTTACCAGTCAAAGAAATATTTTTCAGATTGAATTAAATATTTTAAGGGGTTTTTATATTTTAAAAATGATATTCTAATTTTCTAGATTTTGTAGTATTTTATAGCATTTTCTGAAGTTAAATTGGTAAATAAAATAATTTGATTAGTTGGAAAATATAATTTTGACTTTATTTAAATATTTTGAATTAATTATTTGAATTTTTCTGCTGCTATAAGTTTGTACCACCCTGACAATCCGTGATATCATTCAGAGGAGAAAGAAATTGGATGGCTCAGATTGCTTCAAATTAAAATAATGATATCTAATGACGCTTAAGGAGTTTCAGGCTGACATTTTGAGGATACTTCCAAATTTTGCTCCTGTATCCATCCAACATATTGGATCTATAAATAGAACCCCCATCATTGTAAAAAAGAACATACTAGATTTTGTTCCTATTAGGATTAGCGGAGTGATCTGCTCATTCAAAATCTTGTTTGGGTATGTTATTGTACTCTAATAGTGAAGGATTGAAGGAGTGACTTTTAGATCAAGACACATGAAGAAAAGCACCACTTGGCCTGTTGGGCACATGACGACAAGGTTAGTGCTGTCTTCGTCTTTTTCCGTCTCACGTCTTCGTCTTTTTTCCTTGGTTACCACTCTCATGCCTTAAACTCTATCTGTCTCCATCTTATCAGCACGTATCTGTCTCCATATTCATCATCATCACTCCCCCCCTAGTCTCTTGTCAGCGTGTATTTGCCATTATCGCTGTCGCAAACAACACAAAATCTCTTCATCTGTTCCACTTCACTCACATCCATCTCTGTCTACCACTACCCAGAACTCCCAAAGTGCCATCTAAGGTATTTTAAAGTTATATTTACTTAGTTTTCTGCTATTACAAAGTCATTATTAAAATTCTCAATATTATTCTATAAAATATGAATAAATTAGGTTAAATAGGATTAATATTTTTAATATTTTCTAACCTTCCTATGATTAATATATAATTATATTCACTATTTTTTCTTTCATTAAATTATATTTTTTCTTTCAATCTATATAAAAATTCTAAATAAATATAAATCAAAGATAAAAAATCACCTATTTAATACTTGCTCTCTATGGATTCATCCCTTACCTGTTCTATGCTTGTAATACAATTTTAAATATGGTTGTATAAACCACAAGCCTTAAAGGATATATTTAAACCTAATATCTGGTTTATCAACACCTTAAAGAAATTGTGTGGAGCAGGTGAATAACACATGATTATAAGGTGGCTGGCTTGTAGACGGGCACATGCAGACACACTAGTAGACTGAATTTTCACAAACTGACTTTAAGTCCACAGTTGGTCTCCCAGCTCAGAAATCAAAAAATAACTTTAAAGCGATCTACTTATCATCATCCACTGATTTTAAGTCAACCCACATGCATACCACATTTCCATTAACCAATTTACCAAATTAGTTAAAATTTAGACCAATTTTAGACCATGTCTCACCTCAAAATATAGGTGGTTATGACAATTGTATTTACAAACCTGATTCGGCTAGCTACTTGGTAAGACCAAAATGGATCAGACCAGGCCTAACAAAATATTATTTTGTATTTTTTCTTTTTTCCTTATTATTCATATTTCTTTCACCCTTAAAGGATATTTCCTTGTTCAAAAACAAGTTCACCTAAGACATTACTTAGATCACTAAATATGGAAACAATGTTAAAAAATGCGATTGATCTAATGGTCTTGGGCCTTGATATTGACCAGAAGGTTTCAGTGTAGAATCACAAACTTCAGAAAATTTAATGATTGAAATTAAATTTTACTTGTGAGATGGGAAACCCCCACTAAAGCAGATAGATAGAATGTGAAGTGTTTGAGATATACATTCATTATTATTTTGATATTAAAATCATAAAATAATTTTAATTTTGAGACTAGTACTAGTACTTAATTAAATTTATAATAATTGGAATTGTGATAAATTTCTGAAGATTTGTTTTAGAGTTTTTATCACGCAATTCATTGTGTATATATTTATAATTATAACTTTAATATCCGAATAGATTGAATATTGAGCCCAAATATGTAAAATATTATCATTACAAAACGTCTGAAATTATTTAATTTTGTTAGTTAAACATATCGATATTTCTAAAAAGATACTTTTCTGTCATTTATGTAAACGATTAACATAAAATTTAGTTTTGCATTATTTGAAAGTATTCATCACCAATTTATAAATGTGGAAAAATATATTCATTTAAAATAAATATCAACACAGGGTTAATATTTAGAGATATATTTTCCAATAAGACTTTTAAGTAATGGTAGCAGTTAATTAAGAGAATTTTTTATTACAGATAAAAAAATTCATGAATGATTACATAAATTAGGTACAAGATTCTTATTCCACCCTGACTTGTTATTTTACATTTTCATATCTGGACTCGAACATTTTATTCTTTCAATATTTATAAGTTTCTTGGAAATAATTATTTATGATTTTATTGATGTTTAATCCATTCAACTTAAAGAAAAATCAATGTAATCTTATTTTAATAAATTATTTAAACTAATGAGATGTTTTAAATGTCAATAAAATTCAAGAATAAATGACAAGAAAATTCAAGAATAAAATTCAAGAGGTTATATGTAAGAAAATAAATAAATTCACATATTATAATGTTTATGAAATATATGAATCAAACAGTTAACCTTAATAAAGGTTTAAATATCAAAAGTATGAAGGCATAAATGCATGAAGATGATTTTTTACACAATGCAGATATTTCCTGACAAGTATTTAAGGAGCAAGTTCACATATGAAGTTTCTTGCATGGGTAAGAATCATGAGGGCCATTTGGTTTTCTTTTTTCTACAGAGAGGGTGTGTTTGCGTGTTTGTGTTGTAATAATATTTTCAGTTTTTTTTATTTTTGAAAAAAATTTAGTTAGCTGTCATACCGATAAATATTCTTACCTTGTGATTACAAGAACCCTTAATGGGAATTCATTTTTAATACTCTATGATATTGGATACCAAATAATTATCATTTAATTATTAATAAATAATAAATAAAATTATAATAAATGAATCCATATAAAATCATTTTGTGGAAGGATCAATTTGTTTCATCCTGTTGGTTGGAAAGGTCCGGTAAAACAAGCATGGAAGGCGTAAGATGCTTTTTAATTAATTTCATAATTGATTTCAACAATGTAGAATACTGATTCTTTAAATAATGGGTAAATGCTTTGAATTGGGTAAAGTTAGATACATTGTGAGTCCTAAGCAACAATTTGAAGTATAAAGACGTCTAGACTATTGATTTCATTTTGGAATATGAACTGAATAAATATCACCATAAACTTTGTGAAATATTATTTATATTTATTTATCCAAAAAATTATAAGACTTCTTCCTCAAATTGTAGGTTGATGCTTCAAAGTGGGTACAACTTAGCTGCATTATGAGTTCAAACGAAGCATGAATGAAGTCTGGATTATTAATTTGATTTTAAAATATAAATTTATAAATATCATTATATAATTCATGATATATTTATTAATACAAAATACCTCTTCTTATTTATGATGAATTACTACATCGAACATTGGCATTTTTACAAGATAAATAATGATGTTGAATCCGTTTAAGTGGTTCTTGAATAAGTAAAATAAAATTCAGTCAATAAATAATGTTTTTATGATTTATTAAATTTAATACTACAAGTTTTGGATGCGTAAGAAGAAAATTTATAAATTTCTTACTTTGTATTGATTAGAGTATTGACTAAATTTTAATCAGACCATGAGTAAAATAGTATAGTCACTTTAAATAAATATAAATATGTTATAAAATATCCCTTATAATTAACAATTACATAATTTACAATATTAGCTTTAATGAGGTAACTCTAAATATGTAAAGACTATATAAATCCAATTGAGAAAATTTGGTGTTATATAATGAAATTACAATCAAGATCAAGATTTAAGGGAATTTTAGTTAAATGTTTAAATGTGTATTGGTGAATGTTCAAAGTAATGCATGCCTATATAAGTTATGATAAAATCACAATAGGTCCTCAATAAACTAGTTGACTAATTGTAAGTGAAGATAAAATAACAGTGTTAGTTATCCTAAAAGGAGAGTTAGTATGACCATATGATGAACATGTCAAATCATGTATTTATGACTTGTATTTTCTATGACTTGAAGATAAACATATTTCCTATCACTGTTTGAATATTTGTCTGAATTTGACTTCACTTGTATTTTTTTTATAACTTATTTAAAATTCCTAATTACTACCTTCAAGTATTTAAGGCTGAATTTACTGATAATTTAAGCACAATTAATTACATGAAGATAGTATTATCGAATGTTGATATCTTGATTAAAATGATGTAGTAAACATAACAAAAAGTTTCAGAATATTTTAAAGCTGAAGTCCTTGGCATAATGGCTAGTTTTTGCTCTTAAAACTTGAAATATATTTTGAAATTATGGCAAAGTAGTAAATATAACAATTCAAAATTAAAATGATCACTGTTTTATTTTTTCTGATCAGAATCAACATATATGACTGTTGGACTGTTGAAAATTTACCATTATGTCCCTTTGGATTTCTAAGTCAATATGTATAGTTTTGAACCGTTGTCCTTTAAAAGTTGCAGTCCAAAAGATAGAGAGGTCTTTCAATCCCTTTGTTAATTTTCAACAATTTTTTAGCGTTCTTTGAAGAGAACATTTCTCGCTAAATCTAAGGCCATAGAACTTGGAACCGTGGTTTTTGGTACATGGTGTTTGAAGATTCGAAGGAAAGAAGGCTGGCCTACGAAATTTAACACATCCTTGACCTTGAGATAAGTTTGACATCTTAACATATTTTTTGATTATTTTGAGATTTTTTTTCAACTTATGAATAGTTTCTAACATCCAGAAAAATATAAAGATTTTATAATCACATATTTTGTTATATTTTTAAAAGAGCTAAGAGGGGATTGAAGTTGGACATGGAGGAATCTGGTTGTAAACTAAGAATGTCAAAAGATTGATCTCTGGATATTTTTCTTATTCAATTTTGAAAATCGTTCCAGGTTGAATCATCTCATTTGGTGAAGTAATGAAAACTATATTTAAGTTTTAGCACCAAAGGTTAAACACGAATCAAGGAATTTCATCCAAAGAGAAACATGGAGCAAAGAGGACTTTAGGAAAGAACGACTACAAACATGGAGGTATGAATGCGGGGAAGTCATAATTAAATTTATGAATTTTTATCTCTGAATTAATAAGCTTATGATGTAAAAATATTTCTTTTGAAATTAGAGATGGTCATGTGGTGTGGTGCGAAAATTCGCACTATGTGTGCGAATTTTTGCTTGCACGTAAGGCACTGTGCGATGGGTCATGCCAATTCATGCAGTAATTCACACTGCACATCACACATATTCGCACATATGCATTGACTGTTATATAAACCTTTGAAAAATTTTATTGCATATTTACATATGCAACGGCCGATCGAGGGCTGTTTTTTATTGTTATACAGTAAATATTTCATGTTTCATGGAAATTTATTTATAACTAGGAAATTATCACAATAAAATAGTTTATCGTCATTAGGTATCTAATAGTAATTTTTCAGAATAAATGATTTATTATTATATAGAGTAGGGTGCTACCGTTCAGATAACGAATACGAAACTAGATGTCGGATAACGACATCGGAAGTTGTTTTGTCTGGCTTTTGTTCATTATCAAAAATTTCGTATTCGATATCCGTTATCTGTTATCATAACAATAATGGTTAAAGGAATTATTTTGTACGTTACCCGTTATCGTATTTGTTATCCGGGAGCGTTTCTCATTTTTGGAGATTCTTTTGTTTCGATATCCGATATCGTGAACGGATATCAAATATCGAATAATATTAATCATATAACATATTAATATTCGTTATTATAGAATACTAGTATTCACATATCGAATAAGAGTATGTCTCTCTATCGCGAGAGAGAAAGTGATCGGGAGAACGAGCCACAGTTAGAGATAGACAGACGAGAGAGAGAGAGAGGGAGATTGGGGAGTAGAGCGAGAGAGAGAGATATTAGGGGAGAAGAGTGAGAGAAAGGGAGAGAGAGAGATTGGGGGAGTAGAGCCAGAGAGAGGCAAAGAGAGCCGGAGGGAGAGTGAGAGAGATTGGGGGAGTAGAGCCAGAGAGAGACAAAGAGAGCGGGAGAGAGAGAGACTGGGGGAGTGGAGCCAGAGAGAGGCAAAGAGAACGAGAGGGAGAGAGAGAGAGATCTGGAGGGAGAGAAAGAGAGAGAGTGGGAGAGCCAGAAGGAGAGAGTCAAAGAGAGGGAGGAAGAGATAGCAACCGAGAGAGGAGAGCGTTTGAGAATGAGTGAGAGGGAGGGAGAGGCGGGAGAACGAGAGAGAGGGAGGGAGAGTGAGGGAGAGACCGGGAGAATGAGAGAGAGCGAAAGTGAGAGAGGGAGAGAGATCAATAGCGGGAGCAAGAATGCAAGAGAAAGAGAGAGCGGAAGAGAGGGAGAGCAGGAGGGTGAGCGAGAGAGCTGGAAGGAGAGCAAGAGATGGAGAGAGAGGGGGAGAGATACAGAGAGAGAGAGGGAGAGATACAGAGAGAGAGAGAGTGAGAGAGAGAGAGAGAGGCTTAACGTTATCGGTTGTCTAAAACTTAATCATTTCTTAATTGATATCGTTATCTAATTTAATGATATTGGTATCCGATACCGTTATCTGCTTAACGATACCCTTAACCGTTATCCGTTATCAATAGCAGTTAACGTTATCGGACACATTTTGGACTTTTCCAGATAACGGATATCGTGATATCTGATAACGGATACGGATATCGTTAGTAACACCCTAATATGGAGTAAATATTTCATGTTTTAATTTCCATCACCAATGTTTTTAGTAATATACAGTAAATACTTCATGTTCCATGAATAAATTTTTTATAACTAAGAAAATGTCAAAATAAAAATATTTTGTCGTCATTAGGTATCTACTAGATAATTATTCAGAATAAATTATTAATAACTATGTAATTAACATTTACTAATTAGGGGACATTAATAATTTTTGTGGCATCAGATTTGTGGACAATAATAATAGATTGTTTATTAGGGTTGAATATTTAAAATAAACATTTGTTTTAGTCATTCCTCTAAATTAAACTAAGTTTCATAAATAAATATGTTACGCACAACTAGTTTCAATGCATAAATAAATGTATAAAATGGTTCAACAAGTTGAAGGACAAAGAAATGAGCTAAATGAACACTCGGGTCTTCGTCACTATCTTCGTCTGTTTGCTTGATATCATTGTCATCATTGTCATCCACTCGCCACCAACACTTGACTGTCATTAGTAATTCTCTGCTCTCAACTTGGAATGCTTATGATGGTGCGATCGAAAGAGAAGAATCTTTCAAGGGCACACTAGTCGTGGAGATTGATAGGAATTCCTTCGCAACCATTGCCAACCTTAGATATGAGTGTTCTCTTGTTAATTTCCACCAATGCAATGGTTCTGTCCCCCTGAGAGGAGGTAAGCTCATGTACACATCTAGCTCATGCCTTGGACAAATGGTTGGTGTCTACTCACTGTCTAGTAACAACTCGTCTAATGCTTCTCTAAATAAAGTTTTAGACATCCACTTCACTGCTCGAATTATGCTTCCATCATCGGATATCTCGAAGGTATGCAATAAGCTTTGCACATACGCGATGATTTCGTCCTGATGGTTGTGGTCAAGTAACCGTGGCTTCATGGAAGGATCTATGAGGGCAGCAATGGTGAATGCTTGGTTGCAAGTGAGGACTGATGCGTATCTGCTCATCTTGGTCTTCATCGCCTCACAAGCCTTGTACACGGGCGTCTGCTGGCTAGTGGATATAACACTGTTGACTCGTAACATCCTCCCCTCTTTGATACCACTCATGACACCATTCAAGTGCCTTATCACTGCTCTGATGATAAAAATGTTCTCATTTGCTGTGGGCGCCTTTTCTCAGCATGCGACTGCAGTAGCCAATTAAAGGGGTTGTATTATACCCGCAAACTCCTTAATCATTGCCCATTCATCATCACATAACACTTGTGTCTTTAAAATGTTCAACACAATGGTATCTATAACATCCTTTTTCTCGACATCAACTACTAGCATGGTGTACGTAGAATTCCATCTTGTTGGGCAGTCCAAGGGAAACTTTCTATGGTTAAGTAGGCCAAACTGTTTGCATAACACTGCATAGTGTTCTTCACATTGTGTTGAACCCTGTATTCTTGTGACTATCTCTCTGGATATACTTAATGCATCAAGTGTGTTGCCTTGTTCGATGTAGATGAACTAAATTCATACCAACCATATGGTCCTCGTCTATAATAAGTGACTCTGATGGTGCCTCTGCCACACTTGTGGAGCTCATCTTGGCCTGGACCACAAGGTTTATCACGTGTGCAATGCAAAGTATGTGTTTACTAGCACTGAATTGATGGTTCACTAACGGAGGCAAATGGTGTGTTAATTTTAATTTGTCGTTGTAAAATTAATTTGCTTACAATCAAATAAATTTGTAAAATATAGAAAATTACTCAAGTGTATAGCGTGAGTAAGTTGGTCTCTACAGGGACTGGCCTTTAGGTTTGTATTCAATAATTGAGTTGTTATTTATTAAGATATTATAATAGTACTAAAGATAATAAGAAGAATTAAGTAATTAGTAAGTAGAGAAAATATTTGTTTAATAAGATAAATAGAGAAGATAGAATGTCTGATATCATATGTATATATATAATAGGTACTAAGAATAATAAAGAATGAAGAGATTAGATATTACATTAAAGAAGGATAATAATATAGTTAGAGAAAAGATAGATAGTAATTTATTAAGAGTAAGTAGTTTAATTAGAGTGAAGAACAACAAGAAGAAGAATTAGATAGATGGGTTTACATATATTAAGAGAGAACAAGAGGGGTTAGAGAAGTTTTGATATAAATCTATATATATATTATACTAAGAATATATAAGGAGATAATTAACTAATTATCTAACTATATAAGTGGCTAGCTAAGCATAAAAAGATACTAAGAAAAGGAAAAAGGGACTATTAAATATTAATTAATAATCTTATATGGCTTTTATAGCTATAATATTTATTCTATAATTAATAGAATTATTTTAATATGTTTTTATTTTTTAATGTATTTTTATATTTTTTGTTTGACTTCTGAAGTTATAAGGTTCGATTTAGTCGAACACCTCTCAAGTGTTCGACCAAATGCTCAAAAGAGGCTGACACAGGAGTTTATATAGTATTTATATGATTTTTATATGTTTTATATAGGTTTTTAATAGTAGAAAACCGAATATAAGGGGTATTTCTGTCAAACGACTGTGACATGTTCGACAAAATGCTTGACAGAAGTCGAAATAAGGGGGGGAATGATTTTTTTTCAAGTTTTTATAATATTTATAAATTCAAAATTATATAAATTTATCAAATAATCATCAAACACGCATGGTGTTCATTGAAATGCCAAACAGAGTCATCGATACCAAATTCAACAAAAACACGAGAACTAAGTTGATTGAACTAGAAATTAAGCAACCCAATTAATATAAAACATAAAACTCAACTGAATAAACTCATAAGATGACCTGAATTGCCCTGATTTGAAAAGAAGGGGTGGCGGTGCCGATCGCCACCGTTGTGCTTTGGTTTAGGGGTCCCCTTTCTCTTCACCTCTGTCCAGGTGCACATCCAAGCTTCTCCATTTCTTCTTCGGTGCCATCCAAAGCTTCTATAGCAGGCAAGAGGTTGTCACGCCCGCTTGCTCTTGTTGCTGCCGGAAGGAATCCCCGCTGTCCTATGGACTCATGGTAGAAAGATATCTCAAATTAGGGGTTCTTGGTCCTTTTTAATGGCCTAGAGGGGACCTCCCAGGCTGTCCGATGGAGGGGGACAGCCTTGGGGGTCCTCCCAGGCCGTTAGATGGCTTGGCGGTCCCCCTCGCTGGGCTACAACCGTCTCCGGCCGATGGCGTTGACGACTAGGGCACAAATGGATGGAACTGCCCCTGGCCGTTCTATCCTCTTCAGAAACATCCGACAGCTGTGATTAAATCGTAACCATGGACTCCCATCCTGCCCCGTCAGCGCCCCATTAACATCATATTTCTTCTGATTCGTCTGCTAATGGGCCAGCAATTTGCGTCAGCCTCCAGCAGCCAATCAGAGGGCCTAAAATAGATATAAAAAATAAGACAGCTTGATCTCACCGACCACTTTTATTAAAGAAGATTGGACGGACAAGATTATATTCGTCACTTTAAATAAACTTGAAAAGACACGGGCTTCGGGCCAGGTTGGCTCGAAACCCGGTCTCTCTTTTTTACTTTCTTTTCATTAAGATCGCGGCCCATTGGGCTGCGATCAATAGGTTACTCAATGCCCAACCTGCTGTGATTAAAAAGATAAAGGATGAGTTATCTGATATTGAGAATTTATAAAACAATATGCACTATATAAATGCTGGTGGAATAGTATAATGAATTCAAATGACATACCTCCTTTGTACCGCGGGCTTACTTCTCCGTTGAGGGTCTGCGTGTGCTTCCCTTTGTGCATGTGTGGCCGGCTTGGGCTTGCATGCCAGGCGTGCTGCCTGGCCCTTGCAGGCCGTCGGCGGGTTTGAGTGTCTTGTGGGCTCGCCTACCGTGTGGCTGGCTTGGGCGCCGGTGCGCCTGGTTCGGCTCCTTAGCTGACCCATTATCCCTTTTTTTATTGTTATTTAATTTTTTTATCATTCTTCTTTTTTTCACCCTTCACTAATTCTTTCTTTTACTCTGACTTCTCTGCCAAAGATATAAACTGAAATACTAGATAGAGCATTAAAAATTAAAATGTCTTAAACATATTTTTGTGAAGAAATTCTTGAGTATGTTAAACATGTATAAAAAATGACAGTAAAATACAATTTTTTATTGTTTGCTCTATTTAGTGCATGGAATGCAATATTTCATAAAAATGGGGAAAATACACATGAAATTATCCCAAAATGACTTTAAATTCATGACACATTTTGGGTTTATCATTCACTAACCTCAGATGTTCGTCAAGAATACTCATCATCTTTCTGTTATTCGATGCGTTTTCTGTGGTCACTACACACACCTTTCTCTTCAAGTCAAACTCCTCTGGGATTTCAAAGATTTGTGCACTCATGTTTTCCCTAGTGTGGGACCCCTTCAATTGGCGTATGCCCAAAACACGTTCGCACAACTTCCACTCAGAGTCCACCCAATGCACAATCACACCTATAATGAGACCAAATAAGTTGCATTTGAACTTTTTTCCACCAAAATCTGTAGTGCCTTTGCGCATCACATGCATTAAGGCGAGTCTTTTTCTATTTGGTATTTGGGCTACTGTGATATGATTCATCTTCTGCATACATGTATGCAGGATTAGGTACATGCAAAGACGCACCAACTTCCACTAAAAATCACATATCATAATGTGGATGGTGAGAAAGAAAATAAATTCACAAGATCTCGAGGTCATAAAGGGGATGGTGAACACAAAACTATATTAACAACATCATAACGAGGATACACATAGAATGTGTCCAAGAAGTTTGGATGAATAATTATAATTTGAATGAAATGAGACATTCGTATTATTATTAAACTAATGAAATCATTGCACAATTTGAACACACACACACACATAGAACAAGAAATTTAATTCAAACTGAAACAATCAAATGCTGATTCCAAATGTTGACATGTAGCCATAAGCATTCATAAAAAGAGAAAAATTCAGAAAATAATTAAAAATATTAGTATCAAATTACTCACAAGAAGGTGCACTGCACAATCAAGACCGACCCCAATTGGAATGCAGAACTGATAATCATCAAACTGATGAAACATACCACTCGCTTTTAGTATTGTGGTCGACGCTTGCAAATAAGAAGAAAATAATAAAATTTAAGTTAATAGTATTGTGGTCATCACCCTCATCAGCTATACATATCAGCATTATAGTCTTATTAGTGTCAACCATCATCATCATCATAAGACATCATTATCCACCTTCATAGTTTTTATCATCACAATCCATAAGCATCATCATAAGGCACCATCATCATCATAATTTTTATAATCATCATCATAACACATCATCATAAGCACATGAATCATCATCATCATTTTTATCATCCTCAAAAGGCATCATCATCATTATAAGGTATCATCTGCTGCTGATGGATCATTATCATAAGGCATCATCATCCACCCTCATAATTTTTATCATTGCCATCAATAAGCATCATCATAAGACACCATCATCATCATCATAATTTTTATTGTCATCATCATAACACATCCTCGTAATTATCCTCATAAGACATCAATAAGCATCATCATCTTTTCATCATCATCATCATAAGGCATTTTCATAAGGCATCAATTAGCATCATCATAAGGCATCGATAAGCATCATCATAAGGCATCAATAAGCATCATCATAAGGAATCAATAATCATCACCATAAGGCATCACCATCATCATCATCATCATCATAAAAATTACGAGAGCGGTATATGCATCATCACAAACCAAGTGAGAGGGAAGAATTAATCTGAGGAAGATTGAATGGAACATAAAGATAGATAGAGAGATCAATAGATAGATCGATAGATTACACAGATAGATAGACTGAGAAAGAAGAGAGGGGACACATAGATAAGAGAGTGGGGAGGAGATATCTGAATTCCGAAGAACCACAAGAGATAGATAGATGGATAGAGATTTAAGAGAGAGGAGATATCTGAATTCCTAATTACTCAATAATCCAAAATACCAAATCTAACAAAAGGCATTCTCAAAGAAGAATCAATATACATAGATAAATGGATAAATACACATAGAATGAGACAACAAGAATCAAGATAGAACATAGATCGATAAGTACCTTGGGCTTGGGACTTGTGTCTTCTTCAAAGGAGAGCGAGAGAGAGGAATAGGGGAGGGAAAGCAGAAGAAAACAACAGAGAGCATGAGAGAGAGAGGAAGAGGGGAGAGAAAATGACAGAGAGTGAGAGAGAGAGAAGAAGAGGGGATGGAAAGCAAAGGAGAGCAAGAGAGAGAGGAAGATGGGAAAGAAAACAAATGAGAGCAAGATGGTCTACACAAATTTGAGATGGTCTACACAAATTCACACATTCACACTGCACAAAGTTCTGTGCGGTGTGTGATGCAATGGGAATTTTCTGTGCAATGTGCGATGCAATTTTCGCACCACACTGCACAATTGCATGAAAGAGATTCGATTGCACACAAGGACCATCTCTAATAGAAATACATGAAATTAGGCCTTCTTGAATACTACTAAAGGAGTTGTCATACCAAGTGTTGTGCGATGTGGAAATTTTCTGTGCGATGTGTGGTGCAATTTTTGCACCACACTGCACAATCGCATGAATGAGATTTGGTTGCACAAAAGGACCATCTCTAATTGAAATACATGAAATCAGGCCTTGTCTTGAATACTACTAAAGGAGTTGTCATACCATGTGTTGTTGAGGAGAAGATATCATTCAGAAATATATTATTCTTTCTAGACTTTTGTAGTCAGCCAGGTCAAGACTTTGGGGGCCATAAGTAGGGCAAGCAACGTCGTTCCGTAGAAGGCCTTGGGGGGTTAAGGATGACAAAGCTTCATCGACTTTTCCATTTTTGGTATCCTTGTTCAACCCTATTTCCGAGTGACTTGCTTAGGGAGTATTCCCGCATACACAGGTAGGTCACATCATCACCTTGGCATGAATACCTCTGAGTAGCATTAAGAATTAAATTAGCCTAAGCTGTCTGAAAAAATAATTGTGTCTTTTTCGTTTCTTGACCTCATTTCTTACATAGGAAAATCCTTAGTTAATTAGAATAAAAAAAATAATATGGATAGAGAAGCAAAGTTACCCCTCCTCTTAGGTTATTCTTTAGCCACTTAAACTAACAAAAGAATTGAGAGACGAAAAAGGACTATGGTTCGAGCTGACCTAGGTCAAAGCCTGGGTTATAATGTGCTGACTTTAAGTGACGATATAATATTAATCCTTTAATCTTTTGGTAGAATATTAGAGGGGCCTATATAAACCTCTAACTTCATTTTGGTTTGTAGAAGATGATGGCTAGTAGTGGCTTACAAGGATGGTGGTTGATAAACAAGAATTTGTGAGAAATAAGTCATTTTAAGGCTTAGATTTATGCAATTTTATTTATAAAATGTTCCTTCCTTATAATAGTGTAATGGTCAAATCCACAAGGCACATATAATGAGAGAGAAAATTATAATTCAAACATATTTTAAACTAAAATTTTTAGGTGATTTTATATTTCTCTGGATTTTTAATAATTTTCTAAAGAAAAAATGAACTAAATGATGAAAACTAGTCAAATTATTATAAATAAATAAAATAAATCTTATGATGTTTCCTATAAGTCCTAAAAATTTATTATGATTTAATGAATTTTAGTGTATTTGTTTTGGAAAATAAATAAAATTTAAGGAAATATAGAACCTTAGGACGCACATTGCGGTGAAATTATGGAAGAAACTAGGAGTGGACAAAAATTCATGTAATTTTTGCTACAAGCCTAATGTTTTAGTGCCGTTTTATGCGTTGGAAAGCTTGAAGTGTAGGATATCCAGTCAAATATTTATATAAAGACAAAGGTGAGAGAATTGAAATCAAATATTCATGAGATCACACAAACCTTGTTGTCACTTCCCCCAAAGAGACAACTGGTGCTTTTCTCAAAGAATCTTTATCACCCTAGAACTCTCTCTCCCTCTCTCGCATTCTTGTAGGAAAATAATGGATCAAATAAATATGTTTCAGTAGGCTTCCAAGAATAAGTTGGGAGCAGAATCCAAGACGAGATACAAAGAGAGGGGAGAAGAGATTAAATTAAAGTACCCAAGTTCTCCCTGCCATTTTATTTAATTCCAAGGGTTTGGAGGGCTTGGATTATTTGATTTCCAGCCTGGATCCATGTTCTGATCTTCTCAGATTTGAAAAAAGGCCTTTAAAATTCAGTTGTGGGTTAGTTCCACAATTCTTGCTTTTAGTTGACCCGGTCAATAAGGAGGTTTGAATGGGCTACTAGAGTGGGCTTCTTATGTATTGGGCCTCTACTTATTATCTACTAAATGGCCTAGATTTCTCCTTTCCTCCCATTTTTATGCCAAATTCCACCATTTTATTTACCAAAGTCATATATTTCATATAAAACTCCAAGAAGATGCAAAAAATACACTTGATTCTAAGGGGTCACGTGGGGTTAGTCTAATAAATAAATAAAATAAATAAAAATAAATCATGGGAAAATAAGTCATAAATTTCTCATTTTATCCTTAAATGGTGACTAACGGTTGTGAAAATCTAAAAATATGTGAAAAAGAAGAAGTATAAAAGCATAATTTTAGTTGTTTAATTTGATGTTATCAGTGGCCTTGTAGTGAAGGAGCCATATTTTGTGAAAGAGGTTAATGAAGATGGATTACACTAATGGGCCAGCATTGACGTAGAAAAGGGAGCATCGTACGCGTCGTTCCTTGATACGTATCATAAAGGAAGTGAACCAGACCCATGGACATGTGTGTGGCCAGTCTGACACGTGACGATGTGAACTAGAAGTAAGGCGAGAAGTCCAACCTATGAATAAGACCGTTGGGAGTGGATAGGCATCAACTATCTTCTAGAATTAAAATTGTATCAGGGTTTAGAAGGGAGTAGGGAGATCCTTCCATTCGCATGCACCTGGTGAAGAGTCGGTGCGATCTTACTCCTGGCTTTCCTACTCTCCAATCTCTTGATCTCTTCTCCCAATTTACTCTCAACATTTTATGTGAACTCCTTCTTCTTGAGTGACATTTCCATTAGGAGGTTTCATGGATTTTGAATTGGTAATTTCTTAAAGGGCTTGGAATTTCATGAATTGTTGCATTTGGTATCATAGCTAGTTGTCCTTAGGGAATAATGCCTGATTTGGAGATTCAACGAGATACTATAGTCAGAAAGGTTGACAAAAATCAGCATCATATGACAAATGTGCTGGATCATCTGATGCAAGAAGAAGCTTACATGATTGCTAATGTGAAGAACAAGCATCTTTGTGTATTTCAATCTTTGTGTATAGTAAATTATGGGAATAATTCAAGAAAAGAGAATCAAATTTGACTACAAGATAAAATATGGAGATCTACCAATCCTTTAGGGTTATCAATTAGAGTCTTGGATAAAAAAAATCAAAAAGTTTTTTGACTTCAACACTTGTTAGACAATGACACACTACACTTGATCATAAAACATTTGGATTTTGAAGCAAGTTACGATATGTTCAAACATTTCCTCCACCAATATTTTTTTGAAATCTAACAAAACACTTCTGTCCATGACTATTGATCACATTTGAAAGTAATATTTTGTTGTTGTCTTCTTTGGCGATATTCTTACACCAAATTGTAGGTAAGATTTATGTTTTTTCCATAAACTGGGATCAAATTGGGATGAATATGAGCAATTATTTACCGATCATTACTCATAACCAGGCCTTGGCTGTTGGCACACTCATTGGTCCTTCAATGAAGCTCTACTTTTTTTACCACAAATACTAGAATGAGGTCATATCATATTTTAACATATTATTATATCTGCATGTTGTCATCATTGGTCAGGTATGGTGGGGTCAGTTTTTTTTATCTTGGATTACTGAAGCCTTTTTAGCAAAAAACTTGACACATCATTGGTTGAGACTAAGCAGACGTCTGCATCCTTGATTTTGGGAACAGTCTAGATGATTAGCACACCTCCTATCATGGGGACAGAGGAATTGTACTGGTGGAAGAAAACAGATTTACGCTCATATCTATGAATCACTCTATTTCAAAGTAATTCGTATTGGAGTGGCTAACGAGTGCACCCTTGGAGAGATTCATTTCCAAAACTTAGGATTCATCTCATTTTCTAGTCATATGTTAATTAGTTTCTGTCGATCACATTTGATTATTAATATAACATATTTCAGTCACTCTAAGTTAACAAACATCAAACTATACTTTTAAATTGCATTAATTTTTAAAATATACTAACCAGAAACAAAAAATTACTTCTATAAATACTTAACTGTCTATTCAGAAAGCTATATTTTCAACTTTACATCTATCATATTTGAAAGAGGTGATATCAAGAATAATAGAGTGCTTTCAAATCTATGAAGCTATTCTTAAATAGTTATGTTTACCTTATGTCTGATATATTTAATATTAATTACTATTTTATTTGTATGTATTAAAAGATCGTCCACAAAATATCTAATATTGATTAAAAATACATTAATATTTTTCCTCAATTCATGTCTACCTAGTATCTGATATATATAAAAATATTTATTAATATTATATTAAATCCTTTTATAAATCATGCATACCTAATATTTGATAATACTCATGAGTATTCTCTAACTATCTATAAAATGTTCATTAAAAATTTGATATGTAAAAAATTTTAATTTATATTTTAATAGAATAAAAAATATTAAATACATAATGGTAGGTGGAAAGAATTATAAAGGTTTTCTGAAAGTTATAAAAATTTGCTAAATAATTAGGTTTCACCTACTATTTAAATGTGAAAATTATTTATTATTTATTTTGTAATATGAATTTATAAATGATATCAACTTATTATTTGATATATATTAGATATTTATTAAAAAATTAATACATATTACAAATTAACGTCTTGCTTGTATAAAAATCCTCATGAATATTTTATGAACTTGAGTAAAATATGTACTAATATCTATGAAAAATAGATAAAGCGAAAATTATTATTTATACATGCACCTTCAAAATTATTATGCTACTATTTAAAAACAAATATCTGACAATTATATGATATCTATAAATTATATTATATGATATCTGACAATTATTTATTTAATATTCTAAAATATAAATGTAAATAAATAATGATCATGTAATATCTCATATCTCTAACACACATATATATATTATTAATATAGATTGAAAATAATGATTGATTAATATCCATTATATAGAAAAATTAATTATTTAATCATATGCATTAAATTTGCGTAAGTATCATAAAGTGGTGGATGTGATAATTGTACAATTTTAATATTTGATATATATGTTCTTAATAATAATATGTACCTAATATCTCTAAAATATTTGACAATACAAAAACAGTAAATGGTATTTTTTAGTAAAATTATTATATAAATAAAATAAAATAGGATGATGTATTTTTTAAATTTAAAGTTTTTAAATTTCAAATGAATCCTGAATTTGCAGTTTTGTGCGGTGAGGGAATGAGATTTTGGTCCACAAACATAGCTAGGGAAGGACTCGCAGGGAGAGACTTTTGGTCATACCTGACCAAACCAGACTGGTGGTCAGCCTTTTTTGGGCTGACGGAACGTCCATTCTGGTTCCAGTTAGATTGTCAAATTGGACTCAAGGCCAGTTCCCTCTCCCCCTCTTTCCCTCTCGTAGTCTCTCTTTCTCTCACCATATCCCCTTACCCCTCTCAGAATCTCTCCCTTGCGTGCTCTCCCTGTTTCTCTGATCCTCTCTCCCAACCCCACTCTCTCCCTCTCACACTCTCTTCATCTTGCCCACTCCCTCTCACTCTCTCCCAATCTCCTTCTTGCAGTCCCTCCCTCTTACACTATCTCTCTCTCACTCTCTCCCAATCTCCTTCTTGCAGTCCCTCCCTCTTACACTATCTCTCTCTCACTCTCTCCCTCTATCTTTCTCTTTTTCTCTCCAGCTCTCACTCTTTCGTATCTCTCTCTCACCCTTTCTCCCACTTTTACTCTCTCCCTCTCTCCACTTCACTTTCTCACCCTCTCTCCAACTCTCCCACTCTCACTCTCTCCTGCTCCCCCTATCTATCTTTCATTCTCTTTCCTTCTCTCACTCTTTCCCTCTCTCCCTCTTACTGTTTCACTCTCTCTCTCTATATCCCTCTTGTATTCTCTCCGCTTTGCACTATCTCAGTCTCACTCTCTCACTATCCCTTGTTCTTTGTCCCACTCTCTCTTTTTCTCTATTTCATGCTCTCTATTTCACTCTCTCCCTCTCTCCCTCTCTTCCTCTTTCATCTTCTCATTATCTCCCACTCATTCTCCTTCTCTCACTCTCTATCTCTCTTTTTCTCAGTCTCCCCCTCTCACACTCTCCCTCTAGACTTCTCAATGCTCTTCTCCCTCTCTTCTCTGACTCTCTCCCTTTTTCACTCTCATTCTCTCCTTCTCTTACTCTCTCATTATCTCCCTCTCACTCTCTTTCACTCTGTAATTATATTTCTCTCTCTTTCTTTCTCCCCCCCCGCTCTCTAATTATCAAACACTACTTGGCACCCATGGTGACATTCTGATGAAGCCAAGTAAGATGTCATGAGATGGCCAAGTCAACCTGAAATCGACTTTCACATTGACTAGTCAACCTGAATGGACCGAGACCAGACCAAACTTCAGGTCTGGGTTTAGGTCTACGTTGAAACCAGACCGAGACTAGACCGTGTCTTTCCCTAAATGTAGCGCACACCACAGGGTTGTCTACTGTAGTGGAAAGATCACAAACTTAGTTCAAATTTTTTCCACACATTGTAGGACCATCTCTACCTGAGATTGAGTGTCTTGATATGTGTTCATACTACTGTAATACTATTCTGATTTTGTGACTTTTTAATAAGAGTATACTCACATCACAAGTCAACCTGAAATGCCTTATTATTATAGATTATGTAATAATATATTAATTATCTCTGATCTAACGTTTTTATTCAATTGGAATAAAAAACTGGTCAATATTAATCAATGATTTATAATATTTCTGCTTATTAATGAATGGCATAACCTACCATCTACGTAGTGCATATATACTGATTTATTAAAAAGAAATCACATAGTGCCTTGCATGTTTTACTGATTTCTATATGGAATGTTAAAGTAATTTTTATTTAAAATATTCAAAATAATCTATTTATTTTCTCTTAGAGGGTACATTAACTGAATGGTTGAATTCTGGTGAGTGATAAGATGAGAACTATTTAAACAGAAGTATAAATTCAGACGGAAATGAATGGATTGATTGAGCACCCTATTCTAGTTAAGGATATATAATAAATCATAAATGGTATTTAAGGTTTCACCGAATACACTTGTATTTGGGAAATTATATTCAGATGTTAGAGGAAATAGAGAAGCAAGTGTATTTTTTTTGCAAAATTTTATATCTTTCGTATCTCTTTTAAAAAAATTAAAACTTTTCATATAAAATATATTTTGATACAAATTTATCTAAATAATGCAACATTAAACTGACTATGTCAAAATGTAGGGCATTTGAAGATGTTTGGAAATTCATTTAGGTGAAACTTATGAAGTTTTTTAAATTTATAAAATAAATATTATTTTGATAAGTATATAATATTGAAATTATCTATAAAAGTTCTCCAAAATGCAAGAAATTGATTATTATATTTAATATCCATTAAAATATTGTTTCATTGATCTTTCCTATTTAATAGACATAGTAAATTTGTTCCAAGTCCTATGTATGAGAGTTGATTATCATATTTGATGAGCGAATAGATTTAGATAAATATTAACTTGAATTTTTTTACATACCATGCTAAGACATATGTAGACTGCACGACAAAAAGTATGTAATTTTATTGTTGTTTTTTAATTCAAATGTTAGTGTTTCTTTATAAACATATCTAACCAAGGTACTACGTGAGCCCATTACAATTGAATTTACTTAAAAAGCCAATACATGTTAAGCTGCTATGTTATAAACATATTTACGTTATTAATATTTATTGAGAAATATTATATTACATTTCCTATTTTTTCTTTAACATAGATGCTGAGGAAATAAAGCCTTTTTTGAGCGTCCAAAAAGATCATCAATTCTAATCAGTACACCTCTCTTCTTCAGGTCCCAAAGATAACCCTAATTTATTATTTAATTTCTAGACATGAAGAAACATTCCACCAAAATTCAGACTGGCTAGTGTGATCTCTAAGAAATGTCCAGTGATGTTCTGGTTTTCTCGACGAATTCCTTGGTAAATATCTTTTATGCAGCTCCTCTTCAGATATTTTAAGTCTTATAAAATATAACTTATGCGGCATTTAACAGGAAACATTATATTGTTAGGAATTATGTCCGAATAATATGTTGGTCTCATGAAACAACACTTACCTTCATCCACTGAAAGCAATTTCTGAATCGCACTCTTCCAGATTGCACTATCATGAATCAGTATGATTACTACTTTGCATGTCATGGTGCGTCTTGGCCACATTGCGTAAGCGTAACATGACAGCGTAATGCACAAATGACAATATATACCATATGATTCAACCAAAGAGATAGGACTACTCTTTACCAAGCATAGCTCGTCGAATCACTCCAACTTTTGGGGCCAAAATCACCCATCAAATTACACTCGAAACAACGTCCAAAAGTCTTAACCGTGCCTAAATAAACGATTTTGAATTCAGGACGTCTCTTCGCGCAAATATTGCACATGAATGTAATATGATTTCGATGTTCTGGTATGGGATATCTCTTCTGCACGTTGACAATCGGGATAAAGGGGGTAAAAATAAGAGAATGGGTCGTCTTATTTGATGAGGAAAACACAATATATGAACTGTCTTCAGTGACCAGGGCCTCTTCTACTGGGGCCTGAGCGCAACTGCTCCATCACACATGCAATAGAGGTAGACGAATAACTCACCTGCCTATCTGTAACTGTTGGGCGCTTGTTGCTCTGCGTGAGAAGGGCTTCGTCTTCGTGACATAGACTGCTTCTTTTCAAAGAAGCGCTGCGGAGCGATCGAGAATCAACGCTTTGGATAAATGCCAGCAGCGCTAATGCCATCAGTATCGCCCACTTCCACACAAGGGGTTTTTTATTCTTCAAATACATGTTATAACTGGTACCCTCTTCCCGGACCCGTCCTCCGTCTCCTTTGCAAGTAGAAGCCGCAGTCTACTCTTCACGCCTGTTTGATGGTGGAAACGTTTGGCCAATCGTTGAGATCCTACTTTAGGTCAGAACACGGCGTTCTTCAGTATATCAAGGAAAGCCCAATTTTTTTAACAGGGGTTCTGTTCTATCTGACATGAGTTGACGCATGAAGTCTTCTTTAGTACTCCCCAGGGGTCAATCAGGTGATGAAAATTATTATTTGAACATGCAGGTCGGTACTCTTGAGTGAAAAAAAAATAATAAGTAAAATAAAATTTTTTTTTGGGGATGGTGAATTTCCCCAAAACCGTACGGTCATGTTTTCTTCCCGGATTCTCCACCCTGGTGATGTAATGGTATATATAACTCTTCGTATCTTATTGCTGACAGCAGCAGCAACTTGTAATCAACTCGAGAAATACAAAAGAACACGTAGATTCAGCACGACGTACCTTGAGGAATCGTCAGCTGGATGAGCCTGGCAGGAACTTGAAGTTCCAAGGAGTTTTGAGAAAGAGACAGATCTAGAGAAAGAACTTGCCCGAAACAGGTTATTGCATTCGATGGTAGTATGGCTGGCCATCCATGTGCTGATTTTTTTAAATTTGGCCTCCTGTTATTCCTGAATAATTTTTTAAGTGCTTACAGTGTTTGAATTTTTTTTTTTCTTCCTGATGGCCGCTGGACTTGTCCACTAGCCCGGCTTCAAGGAGCAGAAAAAACGATTAAATTTACTTCTTTGCATGTGAATCACCGAGTAAATGGTTCACTGACGAATCCATAGTAAACTGGTCAGCATCAACTACGGGTAAGAAATACACCTGGCCATTCAATAACGCCACTTCATGGAAGCGCGGCGACTGGACTTTCCACTGTGTTTGTCTGAATTTCTATTGTCAAATCCATAGTAAAGGAACCATCGCCCACAGGGGGATCTTCAACCTGGCATTTATTTCCTGTCATCGGAGGCCTGGAGCGTACACGACAGCTTCAGGTGCTGCATGTGAAGCCAATGTACGAGAGGTCTAATCGAGAAGGTTTTGGGTCATTCATATTTTAAGATTTTGCACTTTTGAGTTAAAAAAAGGGTCTTCCAGGCACTTTGCGTCATAGACAGTAGAAAGGAAGACTAAAAAACTTAAGGCTCGACTGTTTTGTAAGATTGGCAGCAGAAGATCTTGGACTACATATCGAAAAAGAGGTCAAAACCATTGGAAAAATATCGTGGATTTCGCTGACAAGATGACAGATCCATGCCATGAATCAACCTGGAGAGATAAATAACCAAGGGCTGAGAATTCTCTGACTCTCGAAATCTGTAGTGTTGGGACTGAAATCTCGGGGTAACCTTATCCATTCATTTATGAATTCATATTTCTCTCCTCCATCCAATCATCGCGTTGAAGCTACATTTATACTCCCCAAAATATAAAATTCACCCCTTGTACTTTTTCCGACTAAGTTTAACGAAATGAAATTCTTAGAATACTTTCTTAGAATTTAGAAATAGTTTAAGAAATTTCTGCACAACTCCACTTTGCACAAAATGTGCGCTCTGATTTCTTTCAGCCTGATGCTTCAGTATTTTAGTTAGTACTCCTCGTAGAATATCCTATCAAATCCTCCAACGTATTCAATAATATTTAAACAAATTAGGTTTCGATGGAATAAATATGTCAATGATTTCTTACGTTTGATATCCAATTACTTGATCTTGATGAATTAAACTTTTTAGTTACTGTGCAATAGGTAAGTAAAATTAAAAAATACTGCATAAATCAGAATCTCATAGCAAATATTTTATTCCAAAGTATGCATAAATCAGAATCTCATAGGGAGAATGTGTCGCTGAGAAATTGATTCTATATTTCTTATTATTATCACATATTTATTAAAATTTAAACAAATGAATTAAAGGAAGAATGGAAACATATATTTCATCCGTGAGCTCGTTGAGTATCATGTATAACATCAGCTCTCATTTTCATGGTTAGTACTTGAACAAAGAAACCTGACTTTAAATCAATCAAAAATCATTTTTTTTAGAAAAACTGTGCAAAAAATGGATGATGACACGATATTACAATTTCCAAATCCTGAAAAGAAAAAAGTGAAGACGAGAGGGCCTTATGATCCCATAGGTACTAAAGCTATTGGAAATATTCATATTCCACTATGGAAAGGGAAAACATGAAGATATATGATATTTCCTTAACACCATATATATTGTTTATAGCTTATCAACTGAAGACCCCTAATGCTTATTTCAAAGGACAACAAGAAACATGTGATTTGAATCATATATCAGAAGTATTTTAAACCATGAAAATAGAGGTATTCCCTCTTATACTAAAAAGATCGAGCAAAATTATGGTATACACATATAGTGTGAGCTTTGAAACATGATAAGAGAATCATGTTTTTATAATTATTCTATGTCAAATGATTTTATGCTCATATAGCTTAAAAATGATTTTTATGCTCAAATAGCCAAGAAATGTGATAAGATAAAAAACAGATTTTCATAAACATATTTTTATAGCTATGTTTAAAGGGAGGAAATATGTTAATTGGCTCAAGGAGATGACTCATATAGCGATGCATGGAGAAACTTTACAGACATCACTACAAAGTACCCTCATCATGCACATTCTAAAGTACAACCATTTGTTATGAAGGGTTATATAAAATTTCAGTAATCATGCATGACCTAGATTGTGGAGGTATATTTCTGGACAGATAAAATGATGAGATGATAGATTTTTAATAGAGATGCTGGCTGAAAAGGACATCCATCACATGAGTTTGAATCAACATGACTTAAACTCAAGGACCAAGATAAAAGGTATTCTAAATGAAAAGGATATGGAGAAAGATATTGATATACATGGGTTTGAACACAAGCCTTAGGGAGGTGGCTAAAAATTAACAAAAAACAGAATAAAATTGTTTTATATTTTATGATATGATCTAATGTATTAATAAAAATGGAACTGATGGAGAAATAATTTAAGAGGATTAAAGATCTATAAAAATAGAGAAGGGAATCTAAAGTGAGACATAAACATGATGATATAGACTTCCAAAAATGTTCATTTTGAATTACACCTTTGCTTAATTTATTGAAGTTCATCTAGTCTTGGTATTGGATATTCTCCCATACCTTTTACAAGCAAACCTTTCATAATTTTGTTACTATAATGAAATTAAGGAGTGTAATAGTGATAGCTTGCCAAGTATGATATTCATATATTTACTTTTGCACATTCACCTAGTATATTTATTTGTAGATGATAATATTCATATATGCATGTTATCCTTAAAATATTAAATTGTCTGGTGCTTTCTTTAAAAATATCAACCTTTTAAAAGTACTATTCATAAATAAATTAATTAAATAAGTCATATGCATATTAATTAAATTCACAAGGGTTTTTTTTCTAACTTTTTGATGTTTTCATTTTATATTTAAGTTTTTATAATCAATGGCAAGACCTGGCATAGTACGAACATCAAAAAGTGAAACACACATGTAAAATATATTGGAATCATTGGATGCCAATCCAATATTGGAAATGCTTTATCTGTAATAATTTTATAAACCCATTCACAAAATCAAAATCACAGTACATTGGACATCAACACACCTTTTTTAGGTTAATATATCTATATTTACAAATTTATGTATTAAATTGATTAAAAATGTGTGTTATCAAGCTTAAGATGATTCAATTGATTTTTAGAATGATATTTAAATTTTAATATTTTCTCAAGTACTTTTAATGATTTTTCTGACGTCAAATTCTGAAAGAGCACAAGTTTTTGAGTCGGAATATAATTTTTCTCAAAATGTTTGGTGTTAGATTCAAAGAGAAAACATTTTTTAAATTCAAAAAATGTATTTTCTAAATAGAGCCTCTTATTTTTGTAAAAAACTATCTTTGAACATAGATTTTCCCAGAGAGGGTGATTGAAAGAGAGAGAGTTTTGAAGGTACATCAATGTGTTCTCGGTGCTTTGAGTGATTTGGTAAGATCAACAGAGAAGTAGAGAGGCTAGTCTACATCAGAAAAGCACCTTGATCCCTGCAGAACATAGGGATCTAAGGTTCGTCTCTTGCCTTTCATTGATTTCTCTCCTTAACATATCCTGAGTAAGATCCCTATATTTATTTTTATCAACTTCTCATTGTCATCACCATCTTCCATCATCTCACACTACTACCGACATATCTGATCTCGATCATGTCATCTTCATCTCATATAAAAACCCTAAATCATCTAGCCCATCGTCATCCTCTCCATCTCACAACCACCTATGCATTTTTCCATCACATTCATTAGTTATATCATTATCATCTATTATTTAACCATTCTATTTCACCATCATCCATCCACATTCACTCACCCATTTCATCAACATATCTTCTTATTCATTTTCTATATTTATCATCACTTCAGGTCTTCATTTATCTCACTCTTTCATTTCCATTTTGATCTATCCACATCCTCCTAACTATTCCTCATATTATTATTCATATCACCCTTATAAAATTATTACTATCACCCTCTCAACACCTCGTATTCATCAGATCACAACCTTCTATCTTTTATGTACCTCCTCTCATCCCTTGTGAATCATGATTTAAAGAGTATTTAAACCCTAATACCTGTTCCCTGTGGAGATGACCCTTGTTCATCTCTCGCTAGTTAAATTAGTTTATGAGTAAAGCTTTATAATTATTATCAGTGACAAATTAACACGCTAAATTTGATTTCAGCATTGACCAATGAAAATATCAATTTCTTTATTTTAAATCAAGTGATGCATGAGACAAATAGGAACTCTTAAAAATGACAATGTCTATCCCAATAAAGGTGAATGAAATTCACACACTCTTGGGTACCTGGTAAATCTCATTTGAATAAAAAAAAGGTAATATGTTTTAGGAGTGCTGGTGAACATGTCAGATTGTGACTTAGCTACCCAAAGTGAACAATTGACCTGGCTTTACATCCAGCCAATCAATCCAATTAGATAATCAAGAGGATCCAGTTGTGCTGACAAGGAGGGGAAGGAGAAAACCCACGACTGTAATAATCTAGAAGTAGTTTTTGAACTGGAATTTAGAGAGAAGATTCACTTTCTCCCTAATCCATTTATAAACAGGATATACAAGTGAGGTCTGAAAACCTAGAAAGTTCATCTATTGGACTCACCTTCAATGTAGTTTTGAGCATGAAAGAAGGCAACTATGGATCATCAGCTGACAATTGTGTTTTAGTGAGTTTATTTTTGAATTTCATTTTATTATTCTTTTTGAAGATTCCTAGGTTGGGCTGAATTTGAAGTCTCTGACATGAAATAAATTATTTAGGAAAATCACTATATTTGGTCGCATGAAAATTGAAATAAACAAAAAAATATTGTTCTTAAACGAGGCCTTACAACTTTGAAAATAGGCCTTGAAATTTCAATACCTTACTTGGATTTAGGTCCAAGTGTAACTCTGATGCTTAAATATCTTTTCAAAAAGTAAAAAATTAAAAAGCATTTGAATTAGTTGGTAGAGATATTTTCCTTCCGTGTGGAAAATAGAAGATATTGCTGTTATTCTGGAAACCTCTAGACTAATAGTGGAGTATAGAGTGGAAATTACAAAGGAAATTGAAAGTTTAACTCATTGTCTTGAAACTATGGGTACACTGGTTCCTTTAAAATGGAAAGCCTATACAGGATGGGGTAAGGTTATAGTGGAGATAAAAATAGGAGAAACAATATGTAGATGAACATATCTATACTAATGAAGTATTCTCATGTGGGTCACGATAAGCTGTGTGTGTAAAATCTAGTCCAGGAAATGATGAGTTTTAAAATTTTGCGAAGAAGAATACTATCTTGAGTTGTTTCCTAAGTGAAAGGCATAATTGAAACGTTTACCAGAGGATTTGAAATATGTATTACTTTCTCCATTGCAATTATTTATTATGCTGATTTAATTCATATTCAATATCATAAATAATTACCATTTTGAAGGTAGATAGTTATTTCAGAGGAATAAGCTTTGGTCACATTCGAGAAGTACATTATCACATATATGGATATAAAATTTTTAGTTGAAGAGGTATCTAAATCTACGCAAGAAAGTAAACTGTAGTTCACTCGTCATGTAGTATATAGAATAACAGCCAGTATTTTTAAAATTTTTGATTTGTGATTCATGATATTACAGATAGCTCCTAGCTTAGTCCTCATTCAATACATGAAATCTTGGAATAATGACCACCAGTTTGAAGTCTGTATATATGACAGGAGACTCAGTCTAGTAACTAATAATAATCATTATCATATACCTTTATTAATCATATTTTACAATTTTTTTTTTTGGGAATTTTCGATAGTTTTTCATGTGATTATCAGGTTAGTTATCATTTTCATGATTAAAATAAAACGAATTTTACAGTAGGATTCTATAATTTTAAATAATGACTTCTAGAACTATGTGATTCTCTTGACACATTTCAAAGATGATTGAATGCCATACTTTCTGATTTAGTACTTTACTTACTTGAGAGCTTTATGAGTGATACATTTTGGTTTTTTGGGGTTATCTAGAGACATGCCTACTTAACTTTACAATATTACTTAACCATGAGGAAGAGAGACAATATTCCCTAACTATATTGTAATGATTCATTTTTAATTAGTGGATATTGACTTCATGGTATGTTTTTCTATTTATAGTGGGTTTGACTACATTATTATGGTAATAGTGACGTTCCTAGATGGCTATAGTCTAGGCCACTAGGACTACTGGTGCTAACATTTTTAACTGTTTTTGAGAAATTTATCTCTACCATATTTTGATCTTTTAGATTCTTATGCTAGCTGGTCAACAAAGCTCCACATGGGTATAAGTTTGGAATTATTTGTTTTGTTTATATGTATCGTACAAATCTGAAATGCTTTTATATATTAAGTGTAAGATGTCCCCTCCCGAGACAGGATTTTATTTCTAATCAATTAGCTCTAGGTTATTTTTTCAAAGTAATAGAACTAAGATTATGATAAAATTATGTGGAAATTCCTTTTATAGGGTTTATTATTTTAAAAGAAAATATCAGTTATTCAAGGTCATTATCACTATTTATCCTTTCTAAGGATTTGTTTATCACTATTTTTATCCTCCTCTGTTTATGGTTACATGCCCCTATATCTTTCAATATTTTCAGGACCGTACAAATTTGATTCCTTCTAAAAAAATGTCGTGCATTAGGCTTACCAGTATATTGGAAGTAGGCTATCCAGTGCAAGTATTATTAATTTATTTTCTCTATTTTACCTATGGTAATAGTCTTGTTTCAATAATTTACTATTTTATTTTGTGATAAGGAGGCTCACAACCCATATTTTATTAATATACACTTGATCGGTTGGCCTAAGATTGTTGGAGAAGTAATCATACTACTTAAAGTAAAGTTGGAGGAAAGAAAGTGCAAAACCCAAACACTAAGTTGCCACCACACTTGAGAGCGATGTGATTTGGTTTGCAAGAGATGCGAGGCCAACCATTTTAATGAGTAAAATTTGGGGCTAATAGTATAATACCCAGGGAGAAGTACACATTGCTCCTTTTGTCCAACAATAGTCAGTCCAGATTGATGTAAATAGTTTTTTACAATAACCATTTGATTGATATTTTGCATACTTCATGCACACATATTCTTCATTTTTAGATGTATACTGAACTGTGGAGAACCTAATAAACATTCCTAATGGGCCAGCAATTCTTCATTTTGAGATGTATACTTAATTGTGGAGAACCTAACCCATTGCTCCTAATGGTAACCTTGGGTTATTTGAGCAATCACAAATAACAAGTCAATCATTAGAGTAGTCTAAAAAATGTTAATTAAGTAACAATAAACGTTCAAAACTGATTTTCATTGAGTGCAGAAATTTTTTTTTTCTAGAATGATATTTTGAATTTTCCATCAATTCTAGAAAATATCTTTGAACAGAATTTTTGGGAATGAAATTTTAAAAGAAAATACTTTAATGATTAGAAAATATTTTCATAAAATTATGTAAAGTTTTTTGGTGATGTTAAACACGCTTGGAATTTAACTTTCTACGCTGTCGGTAAAATTAAATTAGACTTGCACCAGTTGTGGAGAATCATTGGCTGCAACCAATGATTAGAAGTCAATCATTGCAAAAAGGCACTGTTAGGACATCCTAATTTAGGATTCCTTAATGTAAAAGAATAATTGGCTGTGACGAATAATAACTCACATTTACTCCATTTTAAGCAAAAAGAGAGGATGGAAAAATGATAAAAAATTGACGATTTAAATTTATATTGATGGCAAGACCTGCATGTGACTGGAAGATAAAAATTGAGGATTTTAAATTGTAATACACATTGGAAAACAGAATTCCACAAATAATTAGAGTGAATTAGATTTTTCTAACACTTTTTTATATCATAATTTTCTCAGGTTGATGTGTTAGAAGGGTTCAATGTGAACCTTCTATCACATTTTGACATATATCAAAACGTCACTCATCTATTTAGCCAGAACTTTGAATCGTACCTTCAATACAAGAAATTGATAAAAAAAGTTATTGCCTTCGCACGATAGGAAATTTTACATATGATTGCATGAATTAAAAACTAATTTTCCTTGTTTTCAAATGCAAACTATTTGGATATACTTATATATAATGCACAAATAGGTGATAACTGATAAATGGTGCAAGTTTATTTATCACTAAAGTCAAAATCTGTCACATGATTAATAAAGAGCGTTAGAATTGATGCTGTAAATGAAATAAAATATGGGATAAGAAACTGGATCAGTAAATTCTCAATGAACAAAGTGTGAAAATGGATAACTTCTTGACGGACAGTAAGTCATGTAAAATGAAAATATAAGCATCATCATGTTTAAATGCCTAAATTTTATGCTAAATGGATTCGGTTGAGATGGATATCCTCATCTGTAGAAACCATTTAATTTAACAATCAAACACTCCAACAGATATGAAATATATTATTCAAATTGAAACATTATGACGTGAAGAACTAAATTCGTTCCAACTACTTAAAGTTTGTATTAAACCCTTTCTATATCATTCATCAGTTTGAATTGCCCAAATATAGAATACAACTACTAGAGTATGATCATATTTGGAATACATTAAAATTACAACATCTGACATCTGGTTTATTCCATTACTTTTGTCTTAATCGTTTAAATTCAAATAAAAGTGAGATTGGTTCCACTGGTTCACTTGTCATAAAAATATCCATTTCAATACAGCTGTTTAGTCATATAGCTTTTTCACCTTGTAATTCTCAGGACTATTTAACACTGTCAGGACACAGACCGTATTCAACACTTCATTTTTTGGTTTTGTCACTACGTAATGAAGGACCAAATAATTTCTTTTTATGTGTACAACTAGCAAATAACTGACTGTGTGGATGCATTTTCCCTTCTGTTTGGAGAAAAGAAAGGATCAAACTTTGCATGTTTATATTTATATTTATTTTGAATTAGACATTATTTGTGCCTACCATTTGCATGATAGGAAAGAAAGAAACCTCTCTACGCTCTCAGAAAAAAGAACGAGAAACTAGGGTAGTTTTAAGTAACAAGGCAAAGCTAAAAAGTACAATATAATTATTACGTCCCATATCTTTCATGGGATGTACCGTTCTTCTCTACTTGTTGAGGAAGAAAAGGGAGAACGGATGTTCTACGATGATTGTGCTGAGGAAGAAATACAAGACGGTTGACTCAGTACTAATATTGTTATCATATATTGATATCTTGAATCATGTAATTATTTTTACCAGTTTTGATGACAAAACTACAAAGGCTAAACTTGAAAAAGTAGGAACAAAAGTGACTGGGCGAGAAGGATTTGAAGCAAATGAAGGAGAAAACTACAAAGTCAGCCTGGTTTATCATTTTGTTAAATTCTTCTGTTATCTTAAACTTGCAGTGTGTATCCTAAAATCCAGTATGGGGAAACCACTATGTCGGTAAAGTAAAAAATGAATTTCAGTTGGTAGAGTCATTGATTGTCATGGATATAAAATGTTACACTGTGTAACCATGTTTTGCTAATCTTATCAGTATTTCTAAATAATGTTCTGAGGTATTTTAGAATCTGGGCACAAACAAACTTTTAATGTAGCTTCAAATTATGTTTCAGCCGTACTTTGATGACATGAAATAACACTAATCATCACTAACCCAAAGCAATTTCAAAGAGCGCTCTGCTATATTACAATGTTATGATCACTATTTGTTGGTTTATAAGCTTATGTGCCACTGTAGATAGGCTTCATAAAATGACGTAATGTGAAGGAGGTAATCTAGAAGGAATCTGTTACAAGAACAGTTTTTTTTTGTTGTTGTTTCTGTTTCAAGATAGGTTTTTTGTTTCTGAATGGATGGCTGAGATAATCACAGGTATGTGACTCTAACTGAATGGTAGTTAAGTGTCCTACCAAGGTGGTAGCCCCCTGAGTTGTATAAATACCTGTGTGGATCAAAGATGAAATACAGCAACAAGTGTTTTCCTTTCTTTTTCTGTGTGAGTGAGAAGGGGCCCTTGTGTTGTCATCTGGAGTTCTATCCAACATAATGCACGATGGAAATAAATACGGTCGCTTTCAAACAAGATCTCAAGTGTCATCGAACGACACTGATGCCATTTAGGAGCAAAATATCCTCCAAATTTTTCCCGAAGTACCTTCCAAGAAGCCACATGACGCCTCACAAATAGGATGATGAAGTCGGAACATCTCTTCGCATCAACTTTTCAAATGAAATACATAGACTTTTGTGCTCTGGTTTAACACACCCGGTCGTCAAGACATGGGCCATCAAGGTATAAGGAAGAAAAGAAAGGCCGATGGGGTATCTGATTTGATGAAAAATTCCAATAAGGAGGAGACACCTTCAGTGCCCAGGGCCTCTACTGCTTGGGCCTAAGAGCAGCTGGTCGATCACACCAGCCGTAGAGAACGATTGACGCACTTGCTTCTCTGCAGCGGTTGGGCGATTGTTGCTGGGTAGTAAAACGAAATGCTCTTCGTCTTCATGCCATAGATTGCTTCTCTTCATTGCAGCATCGCGGAGCGACCTGGAATCCACGCAAGGGAGTAGGACGAGGATCACTAAAGCCGTCAAGATAAACCACTTCAGCTCAAGTATTTTTTTGCCCCTCAGAGACATGCTGGAACTGGTATCCTCCTCCCACGCCTTTCCTACGTCTCCTTTATATGCTGGAAGCCTTTGGCAGAGGATCAAGAACAGGCCGTATCTAGGAAAATGGCTTTTTTCACTATCTTGATTAGAGCCCTTATTTTTTTATCTTGGGTTGTGTAAAATCTGACACTACTCAGTGCATTAAGCTTTCTCTAGATCTCGTCAGCGGTCACGCAGGTAAATAAAATGTATTTTATGAACATGTATGTGGTTACGAGTTGCTCTCGACGATGGTGAATTCCTCCAACCCCGTCGGGATCATTCACTATTCCAGGCAACCTATAACGCCGGAGTCACCCCACGCGTGATGTTAGTTTTTATCATGTACTTAATAGTTCTTTATTTTTCTTGTGGCCGTGTTATGTTTTATTTAGTCTCGAGCCTCTTAATGCAGACAAGAGCGACTTGTATGAACTTGCAAAATACAAAAGAACAAGTAGATACCAGCGAGTCGTATATTTGGGAAGCGATAGCCAAATGGGCCTGGGTGGAACTTATACGGCCGAGGTGTGTAGATAGAGGAGAGTGAAAGATAGAACTTGCCACAAAACGGGTCTTACATTCGAGAATAGTATGCCTAGCTATCCACGTGATGGTCTTTGTTGGTTTCCATCATGCTAGATGGGAGCAAATTATATGATTGTGAACAGCATTAAAATCAATTGTTCCTCGTGATGGCCGCTAGATGTCCTCTAGCGCACTTCAAAGAGCAGAAACACGAATTAATTTACTTCCTTACATATGAAGCACCGATATTTCATGAGTGAGTGAAACTAGTCAGCGTCAGTTACCGGTCAGAATTACACATGTTGATGCAACGACGTCTCTTCATGGTGGAACGTCGATTGTGATTTACGATGTGCTTGTCAGAATGCCAGTTGTCAAACATCTCAGGGAACCATCACAAGCAGGGGGATCTTCAACTGCTTATTTATTTCCTGTCATCTGGTGATCTAGAGGGCTTAGGACAGTCTCATGTGCTGTATGTGAGCCTAGCGTACGAGATGTCTAATCAAAAGGATTTTCAAGATACACTATGCGTCACCGAATATCGAAGGAAAAAGGAAGACTTGTAAGCTTGAGGGTGGTCTGCTTTCGAAGACTAGGTGAAGAAGAATATGAGTAGGGTTCTCCATAATTGCACCTCAAATATGGATGTAGAAGGACCAGACAGACAGGATCTAATCGGGCCCATCGGTCCACCATATCAGGATTGACCGGCCAGTCGTGTCTGGATCCTGTTCGAGGGTCAACCCATACTGGGACTGAATAGTAAGTAAAGCATAATAAAATATTTTATTTCAAAAACATTAAGCTTATGTAGTGTAATCATTCGAATGTGTTTGCAATTAATTTGAAAGATAAATAAACATTGAATGCTGATATAGGTAGAGTCTAGTGATCCTACCTAATTTAAGAGTTTTAATGTATTTTATGAGCTCTAACAACCCAAGAATCAGGAACACCAACAACCCAAGAATCAGATCAGCTTTTCCTTGTTCAAATCTGATATATCATTGATCTATTTTACTTGTGTTTCAGTAATTTTAAGTATTAGATTGCATTCGTAATGACAGTAGTGTTCTCAGGCTTCAGTTTGAAATTTAACAGTGAGGGACAAACTATTTAGATATTGATTTTCATTTTGAAAAATAGCTCAATAATATATGTTGTTAGACCAATGAGGACTGGCTTCGCTAAAAATAGATGATTGAAGGATATCCAGGACACAGTCCATCTTCGCTCCCCCCAAGATACCAATTTTCAAGTAAAGAAGTCTTTTAGAATAAACTTGAGAATAAATAATATAACCTTAACTTATTTGAATTTAATTACACAACAAAACCAAACACTCATTTCAGAATAACACACATTCTAATTTATATTCTCCATATTTCACCACTCAGCGAGTAAGATTTTAAATAATTTCAATTAGTGAAACTTTGAAATAGTTACAAAAGTTAACATTTAAATTTATGTGAAAATATTAAACACTTAAAATCTCGATATGGCCATGATCATCTAATAATTATACGTGTTCATTATTTCACATTTTACTAAATGGGATTGATTAGCATTGGTGAATCAAAATTAAATATACTATCATAAATTTTCCCAATAGGATTGATCTATCCTACATTATTTCCATGGTATATTGATATATAATTATAATTCATTTTAAATACAATTTAGCTGAACAAGTTGGGAAATCCTACTGAATTTGAATGCCTAGACATGTTTTAATAAATGTTTCAAGAAACAATAATTAGTGAATTATGATGAGATCATAATAGACTAATCACTAGTATTTTTTATGTACTGTAGATATTCCCATTCAAATGATACTCAAGATGCACATTGGAATATCCAAATGAAATAACCTTATATGATTCTACTTATTTAATAAGTATGGTTGATCTTGTTGTCATTAGCGTTAAGACCCTAAGGACAAATGTTAGGTGATATTTAGGGAAATAGTTCACTCAATTGATTTTTATGAACACCTAACTAGTGTTATACCTAGCCACATATAAACTTGATGCATGTCACCATCCTGTAACTGCTCCTAACACCTAACACAACAAAGACAACTTCTAGATGGATGGCTATATTTTAAACTAGAAGTTACAAGTATGTTATCACACAATTCATTATAGTTTTAACTTGCATGGATCAAAAAGTATGTAAAGCAGATTGAGAGGTCAAGATGAGGTCGTAGACCCTTGGTATATGAGGATATTAACACTGGGTAGAAGAATAATTAATTTTTCTGGCTAGGGCAACAAAGGTATAAGAGAAGATTGATCTACATCACGATTCAGTCCTAAGTGAAATGATGAATTACGGTTTGATGGTCACAGATACATATTTTATTATGAAGTATTGAGAAATGATGGATTATAGATAGATGGCAACTGATGATTGTAAATGTTCCACTAGTTTTGAACCCTGTGAGATGGAAACTAGACCTATCAATTGGGGTAAATTAATTATGTTTTGCCAATAAATGTCATTGGGCCACCAAACTTATAAACTAGACTGATACATGGGTCTGTAAATTCATATAACAAGACTTTATGATCATTTGTAAACATACTTCAGTTATATGGACTTCTATGACATTTTTTAAAATCAAGTATAAATTAGGTGCATCCTTTTTAGCTTCAGGTATTAAACAGATCTGAAAGTCCTTCTGTGTTCACTCGTCATCAGAGGTGCCTCACATTGAGTGATGCTTGATGGAAAGAAGATCAAATGGATCTTCAAGGAGAAAACAACAATTTTAAGTGATCAATATTGAAATTGTGAGGATAATTATAGAGGCCAAATGTGTGAACAACTTTAACCTACTCTTCCATGTATTAAGGTGTGAGTGGAATCAGTTACATGCAAGTTGATGTGATCATCTGATGTTCTATGGTTAAATTATGATTTGAAATCTATCGTATTTTTTGCACAAATATTTCCCCACTGTCCATCGATTCTGCAAAACACAACACGATTTGGCATTAGATTTTCATCAGATCAACACCCAAGTACTTTATATTATCACAGAAAAACTTTATTGATCAACTATACATCCTATATTAACATACTATTAAATATTAGTTGAAAACATGAAAAATTTATTGTTCAATGTTTTTTTCTAAAAGTCTAGTTTAAATGAATGTTTTGGAGATGAAAAAGACTACATAATCATATTTGCAAGTCAAAGTTGGAAAATATGATTGATCTATTATTTAAGAGTAAAATTTCACATAAGTATAAACTCTCTGATTTTAAAGAGAAATTAGTTTCTCTATTTAAAGATATTAATATTATTAATAATGATTTACATAAAATTTTGAAACTTTTAGAATGATCAAAAGCCACATCAACTGTTAGGATTAAGGGCCTTGATCTGGATTAAAGAAAAGGATTCCAACGACAAAACACTTGGAAACAAAATTGTAACAACATCAACAAAAGATCTAATCAAATATCTTCAACACAGATTTTATCCATTATTTTTTAGATACTTGAGTGAGACGTGGTGAATACTGAATGGTGAAGCCTCTAGACATAGATCTTATCCATTTATGATTGTACATATAGTCCCTCATCCACTTGATGCTCCTAGGATGACTTAGGGTATGATTAATGGTCAAACCAGAGTTTGTCATTCAAACTATAGTATTAATGCATTAAAAAACCATCAAAAAACTCTTCTACAGTATTCCTTTACATTATCCAAACTAGATCGCATTATCTTCCTTGAGGTGTCTTCCCTTATACCAAGGAAAAACAATCCAATCTTGACCATGCAATCATCTTCATTTATGTTTTCATGGATCAAAACTAAGACAAGTTAGAATTCTATGATTTGGAAATCATAGGTCATAGTCAAAATACAACAGTCTCTCGACAATACATCTTTGGTGTCTCAAGTGTAAGGATTATCCACATAAAATTGACATGAATCAACCTGATTGACAGTTTGGTATACTAACATTGAAGGAATACGAGATTCTTATTATTATGGTTTATTGACATTGGTGCAGTAATTTCCAATGTCATCTACTTTAACTAGGTCCAGTTCTTGAGTCTACTACTATCAAAATCCATTATTTTCAAACTCACCTCCCTACTAAAAACAAGCCACATCATGACTCAATAGTGAAATTAAAAAAAACAAATTGACTCAACAACAGTAATATTTTGGGTCAACAATAACATCTTATATAACTTTGTGTTCTTATACTGTCATTAAAATTCTCTAAAAAATTCACTTTGTCATTTATCAGATGGTAATCCATCAATTACTGAAGCCAAATAAACTATTATTTCTAAATTCACTACATTTAGCACTCAATTTAACCCCAATAATCGAAATGTGTGTGCAAATAAATGTCACTCCTTTAGTATCTGCCCCATTTAGATATGTAAATTATTAATGAAAATGATAAATCATCAATGCTTCTCTCCAATACAGACCCTCTCATGAATTATAGGTAGTCAAATGTGATCTTTCAACTAGTTTAAGCAGTATAATAAAATACTAAATGAATAGTTTATAGACCTCAAATAAGTATAAATGTTCTCATAAATGAAAATAAATTCAAATTTTATTCTCCTATAACTGCATACCCGTAACATTAATAATCATTTGATATCAAAGACAAACATTGGAACATTGTATTCAGATTCATTTGATGAGACACCACATACATATTTCTGATAGGCATCTGTGCTTGGAGGGCTACCATGCTTTATGCGATTCCAGAAGTGTCACTCATGAGAGGGATTTAATAGTCATGTTTTTTTTGCAATAGGTTCAAATAAAGGATTATTAAAGTTCATTTGCCTTTATATCAGGACATAGCTTGGAATCGCAAGTATGAATGACTTAAGATATTGATCAGATAAAATCTCAACAGGATCAATAAACCCAGAATTTTTACATCTAGAGTGATATTAAATCCTTGAATCGAGGGACCCAACTAACGCTTTCCATGGGAGGTATCATTAATCCTTTGTTTTATGCTTTCATCCCTCCCATTATTGTCCTATCAGGGTAACGAAAGACATAAACAAGATCCAGAAATCCTGATGAGTAAGAATAAGATATCTGAAAAATCTAGGACTGTGTGAATAATTTTTAAAACTGGAAGTGTGCACTAGTTAATATACAAAAATTCAATAATAAAACTGTAGCACATTCATTTGAGTTAAAGGTGATATCATGATGGAGCTATTTTTTTAGTTGGAAGATCCCATTTGACTAATTTTTGTATTGGCTGGACAAAGTCAATTGAAGTTTGATGATGTTACAAGCTAATGGGTTATCATATTATAACTGTAGTCTTAAGCTTTATAACTACCCTTAAATAATTATTTTTTATAACATTTGATATTCATACTCTATCAACACAGAAACTAAGAGCCTTTCATATGAAACTAATATGAAACTAAGAGCCTTTCATCACTGGATGCATAAAATATGCAAAATTTTGTTTAACTTACATACTTACTATTCAGGCCATTTCACTTTTACTTGCATACAATCAATTATATTCACATATAGTTAATATTCACACTGATAACTTTGATAGTTTCCATAAAATTAGTATTTTCCACACATGAAATCATATGTTAATGCATCGTCATCGAACAACTTATCTCTAAAAAAACTTCAACTCTTGTTTTTCATAACTAAAACTACTGTTTTCACGGTATGCATTAGTTACCCTAATAGACTCATCACCATGTTCCATGAACTAGATCCTCTTTACCTCCTTATGCACTCACTCTTCCCTACTTTGTCATACTACCTTTGGAGTCCATATATAAGTATGTCCTCATTGTTAACTCTTTTCCTAGACAACAAACTATTGGAATATTTATGATATAAAAAACAAGTAAAATTTACTCTTATTTTTCAGAATGTAAATTTAACAAGGTTTTGATGCATGATATAAATTTTTCGGATAAATAATAGAAAATTTGGATTTGAACCCTCGAGAAAATGCCTAATTTTAGAAGATGCAAGAGCAACTCCCCAGTATGGGACAGGAGATACCAAGCAGAAGCTCAGAGACACCGATTAGGGGCGGAATTTGCTGAGTGGGGGCAAGGGAGAGGCCAAACATGAAGAAGAGATAGACTCAAGAGTCAAGAGTTTGAGAGTGTTGAATAAAATTCTAAAATAGTATATATTAATTATAATATAAAGTATAAAATATACCTTTGATCCTAGTCCAGTTTTACCCTTGCACTAAACTTTTCTTGTTTTTAGCTTTTGTGGTATGCTTGTTTTGTCTGGTCCAGTTTGACTCTCATTAGGTTAGAGCCTGAAATGCTAAAGTTATCAGGACAATCCACTTCAGCTTGAGTGGTTTTTGGCCCCTCAAATATATGTTTTAGCTGGTTGCCTCCTCCTTTGAGGACATAAAGATCTGAATTTTAATCTGTAAAATAGATAATATCTTAGGTA
Organism: Wolffia australiana; assembly: GCF_029677425.1. Classification (NCBI taxonomy): domain Eukaryota; kingdom Viridiplantae; phylum Streptophyta; class Magnoliopsida; order Alismatales; family Araceae; genus Wolffia; species Wolffia australiana. The sequence goes on from NC_135844.1 coordinate 7,146,808, forward strand.
GAAATTCAAAATAAAATATATCAAAATAATAAAAATAATGTAAGGGTGTGCATAAGAATATATTGGTCCTCTATTAGATATCAATGGATAAAGTTGGATATACCTTGATAATTGAGGAGGATTGAAACGTTAATATATAGTTAATGACCTTGAACTAATTTAAATGAATTTAATATCTGATCAAGACCAATTTCAGTGATACTCTTTGTAACAGATTCATTCAAGACATATTTCAGTGTTACTTATAAAGAAGTCCGCAAATATCAGTTCAGACAAAATGAATTATGATGAGATAAATGGTATGTAAGTATGGGTTCTAATTATACATATTCAAAGGCCATATACAACTAGAAATTGAAATATCTGTACAGAGTTATACTATATCACACTACTTATATGATGAGTATGATTGATCTGGTAACCATTCATATGGAGATAAATAGGACATGTAGCGGGTGCTATTCGGGGGAAGAAATCACTAGATTGATATGTAAAAAATGTTTGGATTCTGGATTTTTTGATTTTGAGTTTGATCAATAAATTTATAAAAAGTGTGTCATCCACTAAAAAAAAATCTACCTAGTTATGAGAGGTGTCATCTCCACATGAAACAATCCTTAGGGACTTCAAACTCCTTAGATGGTGATAAAAGATATGAGAAAGAGACAATATGGTGGGAATAATGAAAATATGTGTGTCAGGCAAGCCAATCACACATTGCACATGGAGTTGAATGTTCATTACTACAATGCATTGATGGTTATGATGAGGAAAATGAATACATGGTGTAACTTAATAAAGTTTAATAATTGTTTTTTTCGTATCAGGAAAAAACACGGTGTGGCGCATGGCCAACCCAAGGGTTGTGCCTGTAGACCAATCCAGTTGTGCCCTGAACGCCACCCAGGGATGTTTTATACATTAGGTGAAGTGTTTATAAGTTTTTTTAGATGCAGAGCAAGTGTAAATGTCCCAATTACTCCCTGACCCTACTTGCCCATGCCCATGATACAAAAAAGAAAAAGATACAAAGGTGATACCGGTGCAGCTCCCAGAGAAGGCTGCGGGTGCCCTTAGAATGCTCGTGTCATGTGGAGGTGGTGATGCATGGAGTATAAGCGTTCCTCGCGCCATCATTAGATAACATCATGGAGGTTCACTTGAGGGTAAAAAAGATGATATCATAATATTAAGATCACCTTTCTTTAAGCATATGTTCAAAATAATTATATTCAAAGGATGCGCAAGAAAAATATCAAAATTACCATATGGAATAGTACTATCTAATATCACTCATATAATGAGTATGGATGATCCCTTGCCCATAAATGTATATACATTTATACAAATAGGGTAAGTCTTTAGCAGAAAGAGTACACTAAATGATCTGCATTAGTCCCTAAACATATTATACCAAACTATTAAACATGTTGGTCCATGTAGCAGTTGTGTGTAAGTGGTCCTTTGAACAGGGACACCAAAGATGTATTATAGATCGACTGTTGTGCTTTCAAAGTTATGTTCAAGTTCTTAATCATGGAATTAAAAAAAAACAGATCATTCAAGTGTGGCAAGCTGTTTATAAAGATGGTTGATTTGGCACGATGGGATCATCCACCCTTAGTTTAAGAGGAGACATCTTAAGGAATAAGGTGCAATAAAGTCACAATCTAAGGAAATGCAAATTTGATAATAGTTATTTTATGACTTCTAAACACATTCAGTATTAACACAAATGATTGATTATGTTTTGCAGTTGACCATACCCCCAAGTCATCATTGGTGCACCATGTTGACTGTGGACTAGTCATATATAATAAGTATAATAAAAAGTTTCCATGAAGGAGTCATTAGAGTTGTTTGTATCTTATGGAGATCAGATGTAGATTAGCACCCCATGAAATGGAAAGTCAACCTATCAAGTGGGTTAAATGAATACGCGATGAGATAATTTATATGTTGATATAGATAATTAATGCGTTGTCCAAAAAAGGTGACCAAAACACAAGAGTCATTATAGTTGTTTGTATCTTATGGAGATCAGATGTACATTAGCACCCCATGAAATGGAAAGTCAACCTATCAAGTGGGTTAAATGAATACGCGATGAGATAATTTATATGTTGATATAGATAATTAATGCGTTGTCCAAAACACAAGAGTTTTTAACTAAACTCATACATGGTCCTGGAGGGTCACATACTAAGTTTATTTTGGATGGAAAATGATATAATTGAAGTTTAAGGATTTTTTTTATCATATTTAAGTATGAATAAAAGAAACCCCTGAACAAATTTTCCCATGGCCAGAATTGTTCTAGTTCTCAACCTTCTTATCCCTTATCCTCCTACCCCATTCTACTATTAATGTGATCGAACCAACATATCGGCAATATCCACTAAAACATGGGGATCACTTGAATAAAGGATATTCGACATGTAATCACGTGCACGTATCAAGAGGTTGTACACATGAACATCTCAAAATATCTCACTTGCGGAACAAAGATATTGTCAATAGTTTTTGAATATCCATGCCACAGTGACTGGGTCATTAGTTTTTGAATATCCATCATGATTCCATTATCAGTATTCTTCTACAGGAATTTTTTTAGTTTCACTTGAAACATGACCGTAGAACCCAACACAACCATTAGTGTGAACAGGGCATTCTTCACTCTCTTCACATAAGCCCTCATTTTTATGAAAAAAGCTGAATCTTTTTTTTTTTTACTCCTGCAGGGTCAAACTGATGTGGAAAAAAAATATGTCAGCACGTATGGACGATTTACTCTTGAGGAGGATAAAATGCTATAAACCTGTAGGGCTCATTTAATACTCCAAATTACCTATTAAACCAGTGTCACCCCACATGTCCTGGGTCGACATATATGAAGAAAACAAGTAAGAATAAGAATATCATCTAAGTGATTCCTTCCCGTTCTATGCGAGACATGTTAAATTTTTAATATCAGACTATTGATATTGATTGGTAGGTTTGCCACATTTTAATCAAAAGAAATACTATTGATAATTCTATTTACCTAAGCTATACCAAAATCCAGTATCTTGCTATGCATAATCTAATTATGTTATTACAATCAAATTTTATGTATTCTGTAGAAGGATGTTTAATAAAGTAAATCCGATTTCGGATAGTACCATAAAGTTTATCTTAATGAATTTACTTCACCACAATTTTTGCATCTATTGACTAAAAAACACAAGCTTATTGAGGACCACGAAGTAACATATGAAATTCTATCAAATACAAAACTGTTGGCTATTATAAATATGTCATAATAAAATCCAAGATTGGCTAACTTGAATAAAATATACAATACATTAATTTTGTAACAAAGGCATTATAAGATAAACTATGTATTTAGGATATCTAGAATCCAAAATTATTGTAGGACTTGGATAAGAGTATTAGTCAATACATTTTCACATGGCTTAACTCCTAGTGACAGACTGTAACATCCCAACATAATTATAAGAAGTACTATTGTATTTAGAGACTTGGTTTTCCCTTCAATCAATTGCATTAACATGAAGCACCTTCATATCCGTAAATAGGTTTACCCTTGAACATCACTTCAACTAATAAAGTGTAAATTTACTCATCTGAAATATGTATCAATTAAAGAACTACATGTTTTATATCACTGATGAAATTTCGTATAAGCCATTTCCTTTTAAATCTTAAAGATTGGTGGTCATATATACATCTATTACTTGGTCAGGAAACTTTTTTCTACTTTCCTGCATTATGGTAGAGTAAATCTGGTCAAAATTTGTGGGAACTCTTTTCTTTTGAATCCTAAAGTTTGGTATCCATATATACATCAGTTTCTCGACCAGTAACATTCAAACTATGTTCCTTTATTGTGGTAGAGTAAATATGATAGAAGCTTGTATGAACCCTTTTGTTTTGAATCCTAAAGTTTGGCTGCCATATATACATCTATTACTTGCTCAATCACATTTAATCTATTTTCCTATATTATTGGAGATTAAATATGGCAAAACTTCGTATGAACCCTTTTCTTTTAAATCCTAAAGTTTGGTGGCCATATATACGTATACTACCTTGTCAATGACATTTAATCTATTTTCCTATATTATGGTAGAGTAGATTTGTTAATGAAATTTCCTTCCACATTGATTTAGGACTATTACATGAATCATTTCGTGAAATTTTTAAAGATATTTGAATCGTAATTAATAGGGAGATGGGTGCTATTTCTTTAATGAAGAGTAGAACTATTTCTATCAATTCCTTATATTCAGGAAATTGGGTTTCTTCGCTATACTTCCGTGTATTTACTCCACCAATTGGTGAAGTATAAGAACGAGTTCTATCTCTTGACAAGTTCTTACTTTGGAATAGATGTTATTTCATGCTTTACATTTCAGAAATCGAAAGTAACGGAACCTATATGCGCTTGCGCCAAAAATGGAAAAGAAGCTAGTATGGCGGTGAGATTTTTAACCTTGCCAGGCCTCGTCAAATGGGTACGTAATGAGGTATTATTCTTCTCGATCTCTTGCTTCGATAGTACCTCTTGCATTTGTATTGAGCGGGTAAAAAGGAGAGCGAATGTTCAGTGGCCAGAGTACTCCAGATTAGAGGGGAGAAAATTTGCATACTTCGGAAGTGCACTATTTCCCATTACACTTCTATGAACTTATATATCACAGTATATTCTCTTCTGTTGAACATTAGATAATAAAGGACGGCAATATCTACAATCGCCTTTAACCAACTCATAAGCTTACCTTTTATAATGCGCAAGTCTTACCCGGTAACATTACTACTACCTTACAGTCGCAAATACAACCTCGTCATTTTAGCCAAAACAAACTCTTAAAGTTCATTTGACGCCAGAAAAAGAATATGTTGAATTCGCGACGTTTCTCGTCATGAACTTTTCAAAAGAAATACTTGTCGTTCTGTGTTCTTACATGAAACGCAGCTAGGCAAGAGATCGGCACATCAGGTAATGTGCCTATTTCCCTATCAGGAAACAACGTATAACAGCTTTCAATGCCCAGGGCCTCTTGTACTAGGGCCTAAGCGCAGCTGATCGAGCACACATGCGATATATGTAGACGAATAACTCACCTGCCGATCTGTTGCTGCTGCACGCTGTTTGCTCTGTGAGAATAGAAAGAGGGATCCGTGTCTATCGCAAAGATTGCTTTTTTCCATAGAAGCGCGCCGGAGCGATCTGGAATCCACGCATTGATGAAGGGCTAGAAACAGTAAGACCATCAAGATAACCCACTTGAGCTGCAGTGATTTTTGGGCCCTCAGCGACATCGTCGAACCGGTAGCCTCCTCCTTGGCCTGTTCTCCGCCGGCTTTATATGCTGGAAGCCCCTACCAGATGCTTTAGATCCAATCGTACGCCATAACGTGGCGTTTTCACTATCTCGACGAGAGCTTACATTTTTTATATAGTGGGTTGTGTACATTTTTTATATAGTCGGCAGGAGAAAATGAGTCTAAGAATATGTTGAGGACTAGTTACTCACGAGGATGGTCAGCTTACTCGTCCAGAAGATCTATAACCCCTTGTCACCCGACGAGCAATGTTGAGTTTTTTTTCTGTAATTTAATATTCAAATTGCTTAATTTTCATGTTATCGTTTATTTACCTCTAAGACTCTCCTTGCAGACAGGAGCCCCATGTAATAAAGTCGTAAAATATTCAGCAGTCGATAGGTCGACGAAGCAGGATAAAACCTACGACTTCGACGGAGTTTCGAGAGAACCAGAGTTAGAGAAATTTTGGCCGAAGACGGTTGTTGTATTCGATGATGGTATGACAGGCTATCCACGTGGTGGTATTTGTTGCTTTCCTTCATGTTAGACACGATAAAATGATATAAGTGCACAGCGTTTAAATTGTTTTTTCCACCGTGAGAGCCACTAGACTTGTCCCGTAGCGCACCTCCAAGGCCGAAACCCACTTATTTTACTTCAATGCTTGCGAATCATGGATAGTTTATGAGCAATTGTGAAATCCATAGTTATGGAATTGTCAGGATCACGTACAGGTAAGACCTAAGCCTGCAGGGCAATGATGTCAAGTCATGGGGGATCGTAAACTGTACTTTCCGCAAGAAATGTCAGAGGATTGTTGCCAAACATTTTAAAGAACAATCACCCGCCAGTGGATCTACAACCGGGCATTTACCTCCTGCATGTGGAACCAACGCAGGAGAGGGGTGATTGAGAGGTTTTCAGGTACTGTTTAATATCTACCTTTCTGAGTTTGAAGCAGCGGCCATTGATAAATCATCCGTCACACAAAACCTAGAAATAATAAACACGTGTCGAGTTAAGCCTGCATTTGAACCAAATGGTTCAAATAGTAAACTGTTGAGATATTTGATAAGATGCAGATAGCTGTAGAAAAACATACATATCGTATAAATATCTGAATACAAATAACCATATCTGCATGTCATCATGTTTTAATGATAGCAGAATATCCTTGGGAGCTCTTTAGACTTTGTGGTATTTTTAGAGATATTTATCATTTCAGATTCGTTTAGAATTTAATTCTCCAACACACAAACATTTATGTTGAATTAATCTGGGGATTAACCCGTATTTTTCTGGCATGGATGCATTTATATATTATTTTTAGTTTGAAATTATATGTTTTCAATTATTTGAAAGATTGGATTTTTACAAAACATATTTATTAAAAATAATCTCCCCATGCATCGCAACATAATTCCTGATTTCTTGGGCTATTAATGTTTTTTTCCCAATCATTGGAAGACACATTGTTTTAACCTCGTGATTGGCAAGGTAAAAAATGAATCACCACTTACTTTGAGACTTATACGGACATGTTTCAGACAGAAAATTAAATAATTTGTTTGCATTGAATGCAATTAAGGTGCTGGTGGCATGACCTAGTGTTAAAATGACTTCTGTTTTTCCAGATGAATTCACGTTGGATGTTGATGTGCCCAATAAAAAAAATCAGGGATTTTTAAGACAGTTAATGCACTACTGTTCCTGACACATGATGAAAATTTTGGCCTACTGAGATTACCTAAAATATATATATTATGTTACTATCTTACTGTTTTTCTATGCCAATCTGACTTTGAAGGGACACATCTACGTATGGGCTTTTGTCACATAATAACATAAGAGGGATCTTTTATTGCCAATCACAATTATTGTGGATTGATAAATGGCTCATAGACCCTGATTAACTCAGGGCGGCGTGTAGGATATGGAGACAGAATCTAATATGTATGATGTAATGGAGGGGAAAAAATAAGAAGAGAGACGAGATATCTGAAGATCCAACCGTGGTATTGATCTGAAATTTTGAGGGAAGCTTCATCATTTCTTGCTGTTTTCATCTATATGAAAATTGATCAAAAATATTTCTCGGATCCTATTAAGGAGACAAAGGTTTCTCGATTAATTCAAGTCAACCGTTTCACACTATCGTCATAGAACATGCCTACCCAAATTTGGGCGATCCAGATGCTGATTTCTCAATTTTATCAATGATTATTCGCTAATATCAGAGCTATATACAAAATTTCCGCCTAAAAAGATGAGCGCAATATAAGTATGGTTCACACTTTTTTGGGGAATTTATATATATCCATTGCACAACAGATGATGTTACACAATATCCTTTGTCAATATGAAGCCACCATCAATTTGAGACTCGGTACAATTACATAATCAAACATACATCCACAGCATCTGGAAACAGATATCCAAAATGAGTTTGACCAAACAAGCAAACCAAACAGTTTTTTGAGATATGCTTGGGTAAAATCCAAGCAACCCTAGATCTATGGTGAGCCAGCATTGAGTAGGGACAAAGCCACCCTAGAGCTAAGGTTCGCTTGCTCCTTAGCTGGCGAGTGCCCACCTGTGCCAAAGGCGTAGTCGCCCTTGAGCCAGGATGAGTCTGAGTCACCCACCCTTGACAAAAGCTAAGCTCCCCTGGGCCAGGCCCATACAACCCTTGAGCTAGGTTTGAGCCACCCTTTGAGCCAGGGTGAGCCGTTTTTATGACCAAGGAAGCCACTATTGAGCTAGGGCCAAGCCAAAACTAGAGGGAGTTGGCGTCCATGCATGATGACAACAAGAAATGGCCTTCAACACATCACTAAGGTCACTAAATTTTTAAGCTTCACTTAAGAAAACCATTCCTTGCACCGCGACCGATCAGCCTGTGTGCAAAGGGGAACTTACATTTTTCCTTGCTCGACTGCTAGCGTAACAAAAGACACAGGTTACTTGTGTACAATAGACAGATGCTTGTTCCTGGGTTTCTAACCCAGAGATTCCCATTCACTTTTACAAACACATGACAACCCTCGCTTAAAAACCTCCTTTAAAAAAAGGAATTTTGATAGATTAATATTTATAATCTGTTAATTTTAAAATCAATTGAGATGGCTTATCTTCAAGTTAGATGTTCCAGAGTCTAGTCAACTTGCCATCCAGTTTCCCTTAAGCCAAGGACAAGCCACCCACTCTCAATGGTTGTATGACCCTTTAAGGTTGTATGTAGCTTAGTAGTCTATGTCAGTGCGCAAATATACTAGTTTTAACACTTTTGACAGCAACATACAGAATAAATTCACAAAATTCATCATGGTGTTCACGTTCAATATTATTTTCAGCAAACTACTCTATACACCATATCATGTAAACTGGTAGGCTCAGAACATTGAATAAAAAATAACAAAGAAACCAATTTATTACAATCACCAATGCAACATGATTTCTTCTGACTATAATTCCATCTATTATTGTTACTATCAAACACACCAGTATTTTTAAGAAAAATATATATCTTGAGAAGAGGGAATCAGACTTTGAACGTTCAATAAGTGGTTTTCACCTCAATTTAGGCCACAATTTGTAACTATTTTAGGCATTCGATGGGCATAAAAGTTTTTGGTATACAAAATTTGATACTTTATTACATTGTAATTAAATTGAAGTCATCACGAATCATATTTATTTGTATTCGTATTTTATTTAAAGATGAAAATGAGCCAAATATTTTATGCATTAAACATAATATAATAATCTAAATAATAATGCTACATTCATTCTGTGTAGGGATACTTGAAAAACGTGCTGTCTATAAAATTATGAAAGTTTTTCATTCGTGTTCCAGGGAAGAGGTAATTAACATAACATTAAATTCTTAGTAAATTGATATTTCTATAGTCTTGTAAAGTTTAATGTTATATATCAAACGTTAGTGACAATATTTTTCATTCATCTTCAGGTAAGCCTGTTAATGTTATATATTACCATAAATCTGTTCAAAATATATTGAATTTTAAATTATCAAAAATATAACTTACTGTTCCAAGTAAGAGGTATGTAAATTAACATTTTATTCTTAGTTAATTTAAGTTATTAGAGTTTCAGTGAACTGTAAAGTAATATATTAAAAAATATTGACAATACTATTCACTAATCTCATACCTACACCTGTAAAATCACTAGTAATCTGCTAAATATGTAGTCATAAATAAAGTTTATGCATCAATATTTAATAAGAATCTGGATAATGCATCATCCGTCATAATTTTTAAACTCGGCTAAAAAAGACAAAAAGCTTCTATAGGAAGAGAGCGCTATGCACAAAATTTCAACGATGCCCAAATTCAAGTAATAAAAAACTAGAAATGTCTCATAATAAGGCCTAACGTTGTCTTACTATAATTAATGAATATAATGTACTTTAGACTTGGAGGATTTACTATATCTTGGACAATACTGTGATGTGAACTTAGAAGAGATATTGAGCAAACCCTCAGTTGACGCAATATGATTTTGTTTCACTAGTAGTAACACACAAGAATCAGTCAATATCATGAATAGGATGTAGTATCATGTGCGAAGGACTGGATTACACCAAGAATGGTTGAGTCACCATTGAACATCATGAATCATTTTCATCTCCATGAAACAGTGTTTTGGTGTGGACTTGAAATATTTTTGCCGTGGACAACTCTATGTTTTGTACCACTCGCCACATTTCATAGTAAGCATAATTTATTTGATTGATCAAGTTCTATGTTCAAATCAGAAATCTATTACTTTATGAGTAGATTTTAGTTCACTTCCATATATAAGGAGAAGTTAAAGTATTTAACAATGAAATTTCCATTGGGTTTGATGTTAAGAATATGACATCTGATTAATCCCAGAATGTTCTGCCTTTTATATTTTTCAAGGAAAAATTAAATGTGTGCCATTGTTTGAATCAAAAGCATATTACCATTTGTATACGAATTCTATTTTTTGAGGAAATTAGGATTAGCTTGTTTTCGGTGGTTTTTTCTTTCTTTACCTCCCAGAGAGTGGAAAGAACGGGTTATCTCTGCTCTCACTCCAAGAATGGAATGGAAGCTTTTGCGGAGGATTTTTTTTTCAGTCGAGCGCGCAACATTTAAATCTAGAACAGGTGGAAGACTATGCTTCTTGATCTCTGCCATGGACAGTACAACTTGCGTGTACTTCTTGTTTGGGAAGGCGAACCATGTTAAATGACGAGAGTACTCTAGGCGAAGATGGGAGACATTTTACATAGTTTGTATCTTCTTAGATTATCTAGCCATCATCTAGTGTGTAATTTTTGTTTACGTATTGACTAGGGTAAAGAGTTCCTGTATAAGCAACGAAAAAGTCTTAACAAACGTGAAGTAGAGAGAAGGATTTGAAGCAACGACTTTCCTCAAAAAACATTCAAGTAACGATTATAATGAAAGTTTCCTTTATCTGATTAAAAGCACATCCGGATCCTATATTCTAACGAGCGGGAACCACTATTTCGCGTATGGATTTTACCTTCGTTCTGAACTTCCATACGAAGAAATAAATATTATTCCACTGTTATTCCTGTATAACTTTCTCCGAATTTTCAGTACAAAAGTGAAGATTCAACTATTGAAGTTATCCATTGATAGACTGCATAACAATCTTCACACTTAAGAAGTCCATCAAATGAATTACATAAAAAGCCTTGACTTTTGGTGGGAGAGACCCTTCGTTTAGACATCGGCTACAGAATATACGGAGAGAAACAAAGTAATGGGATGTAGTCTTTCATGAAAAAAAAAAAAATACATGAGCTGTTTTTAATGCCCAGGGCCTCTTCTGCTAGGGCCAATCCGCCCCTGCTCGAGCACACATCCTATAGATATAGACGCAGGGCTCACCTCCTTATCTGTAGCTGCTGGGCGCTTACTGCTCGGTGTAAAAACGGAAAGGGTTCCGTCTCCGTTGCAAGTACTCTTTTTCATTGAAGCGTTGTGGAGCGATCTGGAAGGAACACATTGGACTAGGACGAGAAAAGTTAAAGCGGTCAAGATAATCAGCTTCAGCTCCCGTGGGTTTTGAACCCTAAGTAGCATTCTCGAGCTTGTAGCCCCTCCTAGGCCTGTTATCTTTCTCTTTTATAAGCTGGAAAACTCTGGCCGATGATTAAGATCCTACCCTAGGTCGGAACATGGCCTCCTCTAGTCTGACAGCAGTCAATGCATAAAGAGTTCTTTAGAACACGTCAGGGGCCAAGCATGAGAAGAAAATGATTGTGCGAACATGGACGAGTTACTATTAAAGGCGGTGAATTTCTCGTAGCCCGTACGGTTCATTCACAATTCCCGACGTCCTATAACCATCTAGTCACACAACGGGTCATGTTGAGTTTCTAATTGTTTAACAATGTAATTTTACCTCGAACGCCAGAAACACACATAATTTATTTCCATGCCTGTGAGGCTGTCAATCACCGATAGTTAATAAACCACAGAGAAATCCATAGTCATGGAACTGTCAGCATCACTTACAGGTAAGCCCATCTGCGTATGTGATGTCCCTTCAATGGGTCTCATCGACTGTACTTTCCACAATGACTGTCAGAATGCTTGTTGGCAGACATTTAAAGGGACAATCATCCGCCAGGGGATCTTCAACTAGGCAGTTGTTTGACGTTATCTGGCTAAGTTTGGAGTCGTCGTAGGAGAGGGACAATTGATGATGTTTTGGCTACTGTTAGGGATAGTCGTGCAGTCCGGTTCGTTTTTTCAGCCGATGTGCAAATTTGTGCAAATTTTTTCGATCACATGAAAGGGATAGATCAATGACCGGTGCAAAATTGTGCGAAAAAATTGCATCGCACATCGCACAAATTCACACAGGAGGGAGAGAGAGAGAAAAAACAATAAAGAAAGAGAGGGAAGAGAGAAAAGCGAGAAAGAATGGGCGGGAGAGAGAGTAGCGAGAAAGCGAGAGAAAAGCGATAGAGAGAGAGGGAGAGAGAAGAGTGACAGAGAGCAAGAAAGAGGATGAGAAAAGAGCGACAGAGAGTGAGAGAGAGAAGAGCGCCAGAGAGAGATAGAAGAGCGATAAAGATAGAGAAACAGGGAGAGAGGAACGCGAGAGAGAGAGAGAAAGAAGAGCACAAGAGAGAGGAACGAGAGAGAGAGAAAGAGGGATGGAGAGGGAAGAGCGCGGAAGGGAAAGAGGGATAGAGAGGAACAAGATAAAGAGAAGAGCAAGAGAGAACGAGAGAGCAAGGGAAGAGCAATAGCGAGATGAACGATATAGAGAAAAAGGGAGAGATAGAAAGAGACAGAGAGGAAAGAGATAGAGAGAGGAGCATAAGATAGAAAAAGGGAGAGAGAGGGACGACAGAGCGAGAGAAGAGCGCCAGTTAGAAAGAGAAGAGTGACAGAGAGAGGAACGAGAGAGAGAGAAGAGCGCCAGAGAGAAAGAGGGCCAGAGAGGAATGAAAGAAAGAAGAACACGAGAAAGAAAGAGGGAGAGAGAGAGGAATGAGAGAGCCAGAGAAGAGCGCTAGAGAGAGAGAAGAGTGATAGACAGAGGAACAAGAGAGCGAGAGAACACCAGAAGCTTTGCTAGTGAGAGAGGAACGAGCGAGAGAGAGACAGTGCATGATTTCTGTCATCCAAGAGCAGATGAGAGAGAGAGGAGGAATGCATGACTCTATGCCAGAAGGGAGCAAGAGAGAGAAAGATGAAGAGAGCGAGAAAGAGGGAGAGAGAGAGAGAGAAAAGGGGAGCTTTGCTATACCAGTAGAGATGAAAATGGACGAGAATCATAGGGGGAAGATATAAACCGCAGTCGAATAGAGTATACCGCAACAAAAATTATAAAACTGCATCCAGGCAGCGCCCAGAGCAAGCAACCAACGACTGCAGATCGAGCTCCAGCAAAACCTGCCAGAAAACCTTCACGGTAACTGCATGATACTCCTTGACGTTCAACGCCAAGTAACAAGTGAGTAGCCTCTCTGATGGAAGAGAGAAGCGAGGCTGTCGCCGCCACAATTAAAAAAAAATCGGACAGATTCGCACATTTGCACCGCACAAGCCCATGGTCGATGTGCAGTGCGAACTACTGTATAAGTACCCGATGTGCGGTCCGAAAAATAGAAGCAAACCGCACATCGGACTCTTTTTGCACCGGTTGCACAAAAGGACCAACCCTAGCTACTGTTTAATATTTACCCTTTTGAGTTGATTACGAGGCCATTGGTCCACTATTCTCCACAATAAATCTTATTAAGAGGTCTACAAATAAAGTTAAAGCTAGACTGCTTTTTGAGGTTGGCAGTAGAAGAATGTGAAGGATTTCATATATAAATAATGGATGACTAATTGGTTTCTAGTAGACATGACTGAGATATTCTGGTTCCTGGTGATATGTTCTAGGTTCTATGTGTGCAAACTACATACGTCCATAGGACGCATTAGAAAGCTGACTAGAATGTTCGCATGAAGTCTTTGGTCGGCTACTTTGCTTATTGAACTGTGTTTGCCATTAATTGGAAGACTGAGAAAACGTTGGTTGTTCATATTGCAAGAGTCACCTGTAACATTACTCTTTGGATAATGAAGCAAATTACATAATTTCTGAATCATTATAAGTAATAAGGCTTTTAATGGCACGATAGTATCCTTTTTTAGGGGGTTGTTTCTTTGACTAAAAGCTGCAAAGCATGAGATTATTGCAAATTTGATATATTAATGAATAAGAACGTTCATTGTGCACACCTATCAAATGTATAATTTTTGAAACCTAACCCACATATTACAAACTATAGTAGAAATTACTAAATTTTGGCTGAAGTGTCAGAAGGGAATTATTGTGATTATGCTGTCGTAAGAGGTTTTAATGTGGTTAGAGTAAATGAATATAGAATTCATGTCCCAAGGATAATACCTGTCTCTTGCAGATTATCGGATGAGTTTCAATACTAAGTGACGTAGGATGACTATGGGATGGACGATTTAGGGCGGATGACGAGGCTATGGGTAGGAATGGGGGGAGTAAACATAAAACAGAAATCAGAAATCATTCTCGACTTTAAAACAATGAAATCTGGATGGGTGGGTAGCTCCGACTCCGCGGAGGTGCTGTCTTCCTCTTCCCCCCGCGCCGGATTTGCACCAAATCAATACAATACCTCGAATTCACGCGAAGAAACAAACAAGAAGAAGAAGAGAAAGATTAGAAACTAATTCTGGCGGCCGTGAACTGTGAAAAAAAAGAAAATAGCGGCTTACGAGAACGGTCACTCAGTTCAGGTATAACTCAGCACCGTGTGTAAAGGCTGTTCTAATTCTCTGCTGCCGTGGCGGCGGCGGCGATACGTGGGCGCAGGCGCTCGGCCCCTGTCCTGGTTGGCGTTATGACGGGCGCGGGCGGGGCGGCCGGCGCCGAACTCCGCGCGCCGCGCGCGCGAAAGCGCGCGAGCGCGCGCGGCGCACGCGCGAGCCGCGCGACGCGCAGGCGCGCGCGTGCACGGAGGCGCGCGGTGCGGCGAGCAGCGCCCCGCGGCGGCGCGGCCGGCGCGGCGCAGCGCCTTGGCGCCGCCGCGCAGCCGCCAGCGCGCAGGCGGCGTCCCGAGCGTCCGGGGCGCCTTGCCGCCAGTAGCGGCGATGTGTGGCGTGTGCGCGGCGGCGGTGAGCGCGTGTGTGACCGCGCGGCGGCGGCGGCGGCGGGCGCAGCGGCGGGCGGCAGCGGGCGGCGGCGGCGGTGAGCGATAGGCGCGGCAGCGGGAAGACCTCGGAAAGGTTAGAACAATTGCAGGGTTCCAATGAAGGAAAGAAAATCTGAAAAAATAGGCTAAGAAATTAAGAAAAAAGAAAATCTTGATATGAACAAGAAGTTATAGGCCTTGGAGGAAAAGAATATAGAAAGAATGACGGCGGAAAAGAACGCATCGTGGACGCAAGAGGAGCAGTTGCAGATCACGCCGAAGGGGTCGCTGCGTGTGTGGCGTGGGGCCGTCTTGTGTTGGCCGCGCCGACGTGGCCAGTTGGTGGTGTGTGGGTTGCCAGTTGACTGCTCTGTTCGCTGCTGGTGGGGTGGTGTGGTTGTTCATCTTTGGACTGGCGTCCTCTGTGTTTGTGTGAGCCCACGATGTCCTGTCTCGACTGCACTAAGTTAAAGTGAAAATATGTGAAAGGTCCAAATTTTACTTGCATTTACTGAAAGGATTGAGGATTTGTCAACCATATTTTTCAGGTCATAATAGGATTCATGTTGACTTCTACTCCTTTGGGCAGTGTCTGCATTAATCATTACCTTACTTTTTACTGCCAGAAATTCTATATGATCCACTGAAACCTAATGGATGTGTTTTGTTTTTTCACAACTTGTTTCAACTATGGTACAGCCACATTATTTTTATAATCTGAACAACGACAAAACATTTATCTTTTGTACCTTGAATGTTCATAGAAATAACTAAGTGTACAGCAGTATGATTGAATTGTTTAAAATGAAAACCTTAGTTGCGACATTTAGATACGATCACATTATGAGCAAAAAATTAAATTATTTAATTTTTTTATAATAACTCTATCCATTGGAATAAAATTTCATTTCTATGTTATGTTATCATGAGCCTTGCCTGGTTTGGACATCTTAATATGATGAATGATAAGTCTCATCCACCTTCAAAGAGTCTCCTCGATGATCAAGAAAAGTGGCATTAGTGTTTGGTTCAATCCACAATATCCTTCTGTCAACCCGTGCAAGTTTTAATTCATGCTAATACTTCAAATTTTCATGCTCATGAGGTTTGATATAATTAAATCACTTTAATGAGAGTTCTCATCCATCTTCTACAACGGATTCGTCGTTATCTACCACTATCTCATAAAAAATAGTTTTTTAAAACCACTGTTACTTTTTTGTGGACGAAACTGGCTCTGGTACATCCTTCTGGCTCTGAAATCTTTGTATTTTTCTACAGGAAATATAAATCACACCAACAAATATGGCTTTGAATTGCACTATATAAAATTTTTTGATGTCATTGTAAACTTTGGGTCATTTATAAAGACACATTTAGAGTCATACGAAACTTCAGATATTTTGGAAAACATTAAACAAGATCATGTTATTGTGTAAATATGAAAAACTTTGTTCTTTAAATTTAAATAAACCAATGAATCTTTTTGGTGGCTAATATTTTACACAAGAGGGAGCATAGAATGACAATTGTGGTTTCAGAGATAATGAAAAAGTTACTGATGTAAGCAGTTTTTTTTATGTCATATTCTTTAACAAAACAGTTTTGGTTATTTGATCTTCAATTTATATTTTTTTCAAATTATATATAAAGAGTTTAGCTTATTTCAAGGTTAAAAAATCAGGAATATTATTCTTACAAGGTGATCTCAAATAAGATTAGACAAAAAAAAACAAACCTTTACAAGAAATGATGAGATTGAACTAGTTCCTACAAAACCTAATATAACCATTAAGTGGAGCTATCTCCTTTCATAACTCTTAGTATATTTTTCAAATTGAATATCTGCATAATGGAATAAACACCAACTTATGATTGGGGCCCTCCCCCACTAACACACCACACTCAAGCTTTCTGCCCATAAGACAGGGCCATAACCAGCAGGTAATGTTTGGTGGTCAAACACATGACCCTTAGCTAAGGTACGAGGTTAAAGTATCAATGGCCTAAACCTTATACATAAAGTGATTGATAATCACAAGGGTGTGACATTATTTCCCAACATGATGCAACCCGTTCACAGGGCATTTGATTATGACTGAACATTGCAAATTACTCCAACCAAAATTTGACATATGGTTCTAAACCTATTGATGGGATTAAAGAAATAGGAATAAATAGAATTCTCATTAATAATAAAATTAAAAATTTCAACATCGCAAAATTTGTCAAATTTGAATTGCTTTTAAGGTACAATCAATTTCATTGTTATTCAGCATAGGAATTGAGTATTATGACTCTTCTATTTTAAACATGTTTTTACCTGATCCATAGTGGAAAAACATTTAATGTTTTTATACTCTATATCATTTGATCAAATTACCAGTAAAATGTATTTGTTGAATATCCTTATCGCAATTTATGCCTCTACAAAACATATAAGGCCAATAGCATCAACTTTGTGGCACATATTTCATTTAATCATTTTATTTTATTTAATCTTTATAATGATTATCCAATAAAACAAGTAATAATAAAACTAATTCAAATTTTAATTTTGAAATGTAATTTAATTAAAATTTCAGCAAATCTTTTCCATCAAAATATCATTTCTTTTTTTACTATTGGCAAAATCATAGTGCCGGGTACATCCAACCCTGTGGTTGTGCCCGTAAACCGATCCATCCGTGCCCTAGATGCCACCCAGGGGGTTTTTATTGTTAAAATGTAGTGTTTTTCATCGTTTTTAGGCGTGGAGCGAGCTTACATGTCTCAATTACACACGTACCCTACTCGCCCACGCCCATGTTGCGAGAAGGGAAAGGTACATAGGTGTTACCTAGTGAAGGCCGAGAGATGGTCACTCGTGCCAACAGGAATTGGGGGAGCCCTCATTGCGATGCCAAAGTGGAGTGCATCGTTCGCAGATGTTATTGTGGAGATGTGCGACTTGAGGAACTATCAGGTGAGATGGTGAGCTCTTCTGCCTCCAGCACTCCATGCTATCCACCACTCACGCGGGCCTTCCTTCAACAGTGTGCATCGTGTACGAAGGGCCAGCAAGTCGAGGCGTTCAACGTGATAGTATCCACGAGCTGTCGGAGGGAGTGTCTGCAAAGAAAGGAAAAGGGAGGAAGGGGTTTGTGTGTGTACCGCGTGGTTGTCAAGGGCATTTGTTGTGTGATTTCCCTCGCACAGCTGGTGACGTACAGTAGTTGTGCGGGGGCGGCACCGCATGATGTCCTACCATACATGTTGCAGTCGCCACTGGGAGCATATTCCTACATGAAGCATGTCAACTAATACCTGTGAGTCTGATTCTATGACGATATGATGAAGATTTTGTTCATCGCATAGGAGTAAACCATCACGTATCGCCATAGCCTCGGCTATTGAGTTTGTATGTCGTAAAAAGAGAAGAAAGCAAAGATGATACTCTTTGCATGATTTCGTAAGATACCACCTCCCCCTGCAGGCCTTGGGTTCCCTTTGGCTGCACCATCCACATTTAGCTCGAGGATACCGATTGGCGGGGGGTGCCAACGAACAATTTGTAGCCGAATGCGGATGGGGCAAAGGGTCACCGGGATACTTCAAGATCGAAGGAGGTTGCAAGCTAGGGCTGAGCTGTGGGCAAGAGGTGATAAAAGGTGATGTGTACGCCATATCTATTGTTTGACTTGTCGCATTATATCCAAGTCGCACATTGGAGTTCCTACAAAACAAGAAGCATTTCACCCTTTCCATATCTCCCATAGTAAGTAAGCTATGGTGCCATGTAGGAGGGGGCTTTGTTTGGAGCATGTTAGCGAGAGATACATCTTGCCAAAACACTCTAAAAATGTGCAAGTATAGTAGGTACCGAGAAGTCGACGCCAATGGTGTGTGATTTGGCGCCAACAAGCTAGAGCTGTCTCACTATGGAAGAAACGATGCTTTATAGTCTCAACTTGGGGAAATGTAGGGCAACAATGGCAATGCGAATAGAGAGATTGACCGATACGGGTCACTCTATCATCAGTCGGGAGGCCACGATGCAAAGGTCTCCAGAGGAAGAAGGAGACACGAGTAATGATCTCTGGATGCCAGATTTGGCGACCCCAATGGTGGGCTTGAGATTTCTCACAAGAAGAGCGCCAAGAGAATGACCCATCAAGGGTAAGCATCCAAATGCGAGGATCCTGAGTGGGCACGATGGGAGTATTCAAGGCCCGGGGTAACAGGTCAATGGGAAGGCCATGTTGCTCCCAAAGGTGGCTTCAGTTGGCTAGGAATAGCTGCGCCACGGTCAATCTATGGCGATGGGGCTCGAAGTGGGGGTGACGGGCTAGGGGTGCATTAGTGAGTCACGTATCATACCAGGCATTAATCTCGCCTTGACCAACATGCCAACATGTTACCATGGCTATCTCAATCCAATGTCACTGTCGAGTCCGCCCCATGAGATGGCCTCGGATATCCATCTCACTATGCACCCACTCGCCATACTTCGATGCGATGAATCTCCCCAATGGGGAGTGCGTGGTACGCATATGCCACACAAGCTTCTTTTGAACCATGTCTTTGACGTCCGAAAGACGTTTAATCCCTAGACCCCCTCGTCTGTTGGCCGACAAGCTTTCTCCCAAGAAACCCACTGGTCGCGACTCTCTCCGTCGAGGTGATCAAACCATAAGAAACGTGCGCACAATGTGTCGAATAAGTTAGATGATTATCCTCCAGGGGATAGAAAACGAAGTTTCCATCCCTCTAGTTTCTTTCTCAATTTGGCCAGTAAGGCATCAAAATAATGATGCCTCTCACGTGCAAGAAAGATAGGGCATTCAAGATAGTCGAAAGGGAGGCATCCTTGTTGGCACTTAGTATAGTGTTGGATAATCTGAGAGCGTTTTATAGTGGTGGACAGACTGACCATAAAGCTGCTCTTCGAGGCATTGAGGCATTGAGGCCAGACAGACTGCTCTTCGAGGCCAGAAGCCCACTCGTATGTAGTGAGGATACTCATAAGTTATTTAATAGATTTTTTAGATCCATTGAGGAAAAGAATGACATCATCTGCAAATAGAGAGTGCGAGAGGATCGGGCATCCCCTTTTTGTAAAATATAGTTGGTTGAGGCCGCGGGCGATCGCTCGTGTGAGCGATCGGATAAAGACCTCCTCTATTAATATAAAAAGGGTGGGTGAGATGGTATCACCTTGCCGTAGACCTCTTGTGGTAGTGAAAAAACGTATGGAGTTTCCGTTCACCAAAAGAGAGAAATGATTCTCTCTAATGCAGGCATCAAGAAAAGAGATGAATGCATCGGTGAACCCAAAGCAACGTACAACTTTGGTAAGGAAAGTCCACCTGACTCGATGAAAAGCCTTCTCCATATCTAGTTTGATGATGACATTCGAGCCCTGAATATGAGTGTCTAGTGACTGGGCTAACTCGTGAACGAGCATGACACTATCTTGGATCTGTCGACCCTTAACAAAACCGCACTGTTCAGGTGAGATAAGTCTATCAAGGAAGGTCCCGAGTCAATTTGTAATGATCTTGGATGCAACTTTATAACATACATTACAAAGACTAATAAGGCGAAAGTCTCTAAATGAAATTGGGTTGCCCACTTCTGGGATTAGCGCCAAGAAAGTGGATTTTCAATTTCGAGGTAGGACTTTGCGTGTAAAGATCTCCTTGATGGCAAGCACCAAGTTTGTGCCTACGATATCCCAACATGCAATATAGAATTCTGCTGGAAATCCATTCGGTCCCGGAGCCTTGTTCCTACCCAAGGAAAAGACTACCTCCCGAATCTCAATTCGCGAAGGAAGGGCTGTGAGCAATGCATTTTCCTGGTTGGTCACCAAGTGAGGGATGGTGGCGAGTAGGTCCTCACTCACATCAGTTGGCTGTGAGGCAAGGAGCGAGCTATAATATTCAATGCCAGCAATCAGCTATCAGGGTTGTATAATTATATACATAATTCTCACATTCTGGCATCACAAACAACGATGCAATAACATACCATTTCATGAGGGTTGAGGCAGCCAAGCCTGTGTCACGACTGTGCACTGGTGGCTTCTAGTAAATAAAGAAGATTTCTACACTAGTTGAAATTCTCTAAAATCATTATAAAATTTATCTTAAATCATAAATAATTAAATAAGCCCCTTAATAAATATTTTTACAGCCAGTTACTTTAGTTATGATTATGATATCATTTAATTCTATGAAAAGATAAAAGGATCCATAAAATCAAAGTCTCATCAAAATATATACATGTGTCCAATCTAGTTTTGGAAAGAGATGATGGTGCTGACAAGTGAAGTTCCAAGAGATGATAACTAATTTGTCCCTATCTAGATCATTCTTCATTTTTTAGTATAATAGAGTTATTATATTCACTAATTGAGTAGGTTCATTTTTATTATATTTTTCATTGTGACCATTTCAAATTGTTCTTGTCAACCTTTATGACTGAATTTTATCTTTAATACACCCATACATTATTAGGCATGTAAAAAATCTAAATTTGGGTAGGGAAATTTAAGTGATAATATCGTTTAGAATTATTTATGCAATAAAATTTGTACTATTTTTCCTTAATCACAATTATGAAATATAGGATGAGAAAGGGGTCGAACCATAGGGTGGCACTTCTCAAGAATTTCTATCTTAACATTTTTATTAATTAATTCAGGAATGAATTAATTTTTTATTTAATGGACCTTAGTTATGTTTAATTGTGTTTTGTAATTACTAAAAATTATTGAAAATATTTATAGTGATGTTGATATTTTCGGCCAGAACACTTCATATATGACTATTTTTATCCCTGTCTCAAAGTAATTCAAATTACTAAGATGCAAGGAAAGGTTATTTATCAAGATAATTTTTATGGATTTAAATTTGGGAATTAATAAGCAAGAAATTGATTTTGATATTGGGCTTGAAGATGAACAAATTTGTGAGTAAAATTTTGGATTTAGGTATGGTAGATGTGGAATTAAATATTCCAATAATCAATTTTTAGATCTAGAGAGAGAAAGTAGGCAAGATAACCTAGAGCGCGAAAGTGGGAAAAGTGGGGGAATATCAAGTATAGGTGAAATTCGACTCTAATCTATGGATCTAAGATGCAAGATGAGATGGGATACAATATAGAACTAGGAATTTAAAGTCAGATCTTGAATCGAAAACAAAATGCAATGCTAAACACCATTCAATTCATCTCCAAGGGCATGTACATTTCGCCCATGCCTTGGCGTTTTGAAATCATTCAAGAAGATGCTCAAATAGTGAAGAAGACACTTACAACTTTGTTTCTTGAAGCAAGATCTGTCGACTTCAGAAGCCAATCATGTGTCCTTCCTGGCCAAACAAGATGTAGGAGAGCTTCCTCGGTTGTTTTCCGCTTCTTCTCTACCTCTATTTTACAATCCACCTGTATGGATCGTAGAAGGTGAAAAGACAAACCTACCCTCAAAATTTGGGTGCAATCAGACTGCTATATCTCAAGATATCGCCAATTTACTTGTGATTAATCTTAACCGTTGGATCATTTCTCTCTCGTACACGCAGATAAAAAAAACATTTTCTGATTCCCTAGGTCGCTGCCTTGTTTTCTCTGCCTTCGTATACTGCGCTGCCACGTCTTTGTGCGCTAAAAAGTGACTCAATCATTGTCATTAAGAGAGAGATAAAAGAAATACTTTTTGCATGGCTAGGACCGCGCCACGTCGCCTTGCGTCAGCTCCCCTAGTTTTTTTATAAAAAGTACCTTCCTCGCTTTAATAAATGCACGCAGTTATTGATTCGCGGCATGCATTTATTGCACATGGCTATTGATTCACCGCGTGCATTTATTGCATGAAAAATGTCAACAAGAAAAGACAATACATACATTTCTCCTCGAGCTGCCCGTGCCAGGTAATAATTGAGAAGATGATTGGCTTAATATGGCATCACGCATCACAATGTTATAATTCGTCTATGATGAAGGGTATAATGGGATAATCATGGAATCGAGAATTACGATGCCATGCTTTTCATATGGCAAATGATTGGCGCGGCCAATCATTCGTCCCAATTTCAGGGCGAATAATGTAGAAGCCATGTAACTTAATTAAAAATATTTTTTAAATGCAAAATAAATCATAAAATGTATTATGTTAATTCGAAAAACTATTTCTTGGCTTAATACTGGTAAAAAAAAATTATAAAAAATATGGAAAAATTCCAGAAAAAATAGGAAATGCTTTACCAGCATCTAGCCAAGTATTTTATGCCCTGCATAAATTAAATCTTCAGTGCACTGAGGTCAAAATGTCATGTAAAAATGCTAAAAAGATTAAAACAAATCATGAAACTAGAGTGCATGCTATTTATGTCTATTTTATTATGATAACATGCAATTATGGCCAATATAACAAATATATGTATGTAATATTCATCACTTTTATATTATAAATTACAAGTTATGATACCCCCCCACTTAAGTCATTGCTAGTCCCTTAGTAATGTACCATTCTTTCCTTTAGGTTACCTCTTCATCCATTAGTCCTTGTTCATTTGCATGAAGTGCTACAGATATCAATAACAGGGTTGAAAGAAACTCCCCTTGACAATTTAGATTCCACCTTGTCAGGAATGTTGGCGCCATCCCTCTTGGTTTGGGTAGAGCTAATCAAATGAGATCAAAAAATATACTTCTCTCCAGATTTGACACTCTGATCTTAAGGTTCCTCACTGCATTCTTTATGTGGTGGGCCTCTTGCCTCTCATATCAAGGTCACTCTCTTCCAGGTAGCGGCTACCTGATGTTAAAATTCTCCCACTAACCATCCTCCTACTTTTATAATAAAAGCTAGACATTCTCTGCCTCCCATTTAGCACAGAATATCAAAAAGTTATACTAGGGAGATGTGTGTGATGGGGTTGGCTTCAGAAAGGATGGCATGGGTAAGAGAATAAGAAAGAAAAGGAATGCTCAAAGGAAAGGAGATGGATTTGGTTTGTATGGTTTAATAATGGTCATATCATTTCAGGTTGCCTTCTCCCAAGACTTAGCCGAATAAGATGGATATATAATGAAATGAATAATGGTGTGTGATGGCCTCACTAGATTCAATGAACAATAGCTTGTAGGCAGATCGATACACTAAGATGTATATCAGAAGACAATCCCCTTATTTGAAATGATAAAAAAAAAATTGTCTCCTCAGGTTTTGCTTGAAGTTAAGGACCCGTTTTTTTCTTCTTCTTTTTTGTTTTTTTTTGGGGGTAATGAATTTGCTCACTAGCTTATTCAATAATGAACTAATTAGGAATTGTATTTGAAAAGAGGGTGATAATCAAATATAGTGAGGGCATTAAGCAAAATAAAGGGAGAAGAGAAGGTGTTAAGAAGTTGAGGAGCAAAATTGGATAGAGGTGGTGACAGAGATAGGATATAATCATGATCCTGTAGAAAGGGAGATAGAATGACTTGGCAGATGGCTACCATCCATGAAAGGCTGTGGTTTAGAGAAAGGTTCATGAAAATGGAATGACAAGTGGGATAACATCAAGTCCAGTCTAGTTTTGGAAAGAGATGATGGTGCTGACAAGTGAAGTTCCAAGCGATGATAACTAATTTGTCCCTATCCAGATCATTCTTCCTTTTTTAGTATAACAGAGTTATTACATTCTTTAATTGAGTAGGTCGATTTGTATTATATTTTTCATTGTGACCATTTCAAATTATAAAAAATCATGAAACTAGAGTGCAAGCTATTTACGTTTATTTAATTATGATAACATGCAATTATGGCCAATAGAATACATGTATGTATGTAAGATTCGTCAATTTATATTATAAATTGCAAGTTATCAGCATGCACATTATGTTTAATAAATCAAAAAACAAGTAAAACCATTGAATAAAACCTATGATATTTGTAATAAGGAGAATATAGTGGAATATTAACAGTAATTTAAATAAAAAACATTCTTTTTGACCTTAGACTTTCATTTATTCAGGGTAGGGTTTATATGTTTCATAATGTTCATATGGTTAAAACTATGGAATTCACATGCTTTATATATATATCTTTATGAATATGAAGACATATGATGTTTGGCCAACGGATCGATAAGAAAATGAGTGTTGAAGGACTCGATAATTTCCATGACATGTCCAAGATATATGTTCATCAGACACCATTGCCCAAGTGAATCGTGATGTCCAACATTGACTTAAGAACCTACCTTGGATAATCTTATCCAAATTAAAGGATTATTTCATATACTTTAAATGTAGATTAATATACATTAATATCTGAAACATAATGGATAAGATGATTTCAGATATCATACAGAATTCATAAGGAATTTTTCAAAGTTAAACTTATGGAGAAATCTAGTTTTATCTTGTATTGCTTACAAAGTGAATATAAAAATTTTGATCATGCAAGGAAAGAATTAAATTAGTAATTATTTATGATCTTTTTCTCCTATTAAATATATTTCTACATCTAATTTATGCAAACTACATGCTGGGCACTGATATTCAAGACCAATATAGGCAAATTTAGCTTCCATTTCAAAGTTTTATGATTTAAAACTCCATAATAAAACTTTATAGAACAATAAAAGGGAGCCAACTGAGATGTATTCTTTCATTACTTAAATATCAAAAATTTCAGCAGCTATACTTATTTTACACCTGTAATTGCCATGATTGAAAGAAGAAAAAAATCCCATTAATGTGACACATGGTGATGCATCAGCAGGTCACACTTACATATTTCATTAATTTCTTGTCTGTTTTGTCTGATTTCTGTAGGGTCCAATAGCCCCATGCTGTTTGACTAAAACACATAATCTGAGAAGTGGTGGGCAGAGATGTTCCTCCATGCCACATGTTCAGCATTTTTCCTTTTCCCATGTAGGAGAAGGCAAAATTTTTGTAAATCACATATCAAGATACAAGGACAAGATTGTATCCAAACATTGGAATAAATGTTGGAGAAGATAAGAAAACCTAGATGTGTTGGCAGGGGCGATGAAGAGATACAATGTCTTGAATAAATTTAATGGTCACGATGGATCCATATTTAGGGCTTCATATCTAAATATCCCAAATGCCATTCGAGCTAAAATTTTGAGGGCGGCATTGTGTTTCTTCCCTATTTCCATCTGTTTCCTAGGATATGTATGTCGAGTTGCCCATCACAGCAAAAACCTTGTCTGACATTGATTCATATATTTTGAGGCTGATTGAAGGAGAGTCATTAGAGATCCATCACTGCTTTATTTGTGTCTCGAGTGATTTATGAGATGAAAGATAAAATTTTGGAGTTTTAGCTGCATTTGAAAATTTCTATGATCATGGAAGAACATAAAGACTTATGATAAATTGTTTCCTCATCAATCCACATCATAGATTGTGAGCATTCTAAAGAAATATTGTAATTCCCTAATATTCTCTATTAAATAAATATCTGAAATGACTTTCCATCTGCATCTAACATGTCCTTGGACCCATTAAAATTGATGCATTTAATAATGTTCAAATGTGTTACTTGAAATCATGAGGACTAACTATCCTTGCAACACAATTCCGTATTTAGTCTACCAAAATGAATAAACAAGAAAACAGTTTTGCAACAAATTTCATCCTGCCTCTTATTAAAGGGTTAGGTGCTTACATTTAAAAGTAAAGCCATACGCTCCATTTATCCAGTACATATATTGTAAATCAGTCAGAGTATGTAGTAATTTTAATCAGCCAGCATCAGTCCATATAATGGGTACTATGATTTTTCGCCTATGCATTTTCTGCAGCCAATGATTAGTTGATGGCAACCATTTGCTGCAACCAATCATGTGTAACAGTCTAGATAAATCAGATTGCGACAGATGGAACACATAATTCCATTAAACTAAATTATGTTTATACTTGTATTAACCTTTTTTAAATGATTATTTATCTGTTTCATAGCTTTATCTTTTATAGTAAATGTTATATTTGATACTAAAACCCCACTAAAATTTTATCATAAAAAATAATTACCAAATGAATCCTCAAAATTAGTTCTAAAAAAATGATATTTCTATTTGGTGTATGATTCTATCCCCAAATTCAATATATATGTTGACATTAATATAGAAAATCTTTACCCATAAAAACACTTTTCATGTCCAAAAAGAGTTGAATGACGATCTAAATCTTTATCCCTTTTCAATCAATAACTTTTAATATGTCGATATATTCAGATTTTTGCATTTCATAATATATTCTAATTTTTTTATTTTTAAACTGTGTTGTTGACACAATAAAGAGTAAACCACTTAGTAAAACATATATTTGGAGACATGGGAAGGCAAAGAGCACCTATGAATAAAAAAAGTAAACAAATCTATGGATTTAGATCTTTGGCATGGTAAGTAGGAATAATGATGGATAAAAATGATCAGAAGGACGTACAAAAAGTCAGAAGAAAAGATTGATCAAATATTTATATCATTTTGAGAAACGAAATCTCAAACAAATAGTGTCCTGAAATCCAAATTTCATGTTTGCGAATATTTATCATACTTATTCAAAATGGAAGACTAGTAATTAAATAACATGATAATTAAATTCTACAGCCATATATTTCAAGATGAATTTTATTTAAGCTGAAATAGTTAAATGCTAGTGTGGAATGATATTCTGAATTATCTGAATTCTTATTTTTAAAATAAAGAATTCTCTGAATTCTTTATGCACTTTTTTTTAGCTGAATGATCTATATTACTTACACCAGCTAAAAAAGTATTGTATGTCAAATATAACATGGAGGTGGAGTAAGCATATACTTCATGTATTGCCAAAAGTTTAAAAGAATCATTGATGGTTTTTTAATTAATAAAAATTTTCAACTTATAATGTTACAATCTATAATCATAGCTTCACCTTATAGTAAGGTTATATTTTCCAACCTAGATGCATGTCATTTTATTAAGGTAAAATGTTGGAAGTCCAAGGAGCATCCCCACACCCAGCACTTGGCTCTGGCATATGCCCCTTAACAACTAGCCTACAAAATCATACTAAACAAAAAATTAGGGTTAAATGTTATCAAAATTTTCTGATAAAAGCTAAAAACAAGGGATTGAAAAATGATAGACTGAGTAAAGTTCAAATGTGTAAAGAACCGGTATTGAAAACTGAATCTTTGAGATAGCTTAGAAGTATTTTTATACTTTCATGATTTTTTATGTATTAGGTTTAATCAAAACAAAATCAAATCATTAAAATCTTGGTTTGATGGTCCCTGTCTGATCTCAATGCAAGATCAGATGTGTGTGGGGGGGGGAGGGGGGTGGTCGTGATAGCATGCATTTTCAGCACCTTAATCTGACCATATTTAAATGTTATTTGCATTAATTAAAAAATATATATATATGCATTTTATCAAGCTTAAAATGATTAAATTCAGTTTTTGAATGATATTATGAATTGTTGGCTTTTATGTATTTTTGGGGATTTTTCTGACAATAGATTCTGAAATAATCTGATTTCTAAGTCAGAATATGATTTTTGTGGACCTCGACAAATTCAGAAAGACATGATTTTTCTTAGTCGAAATATATAGTTATATATTTTTTTGGACCTTTATTATATTAAAAAGGGATTTTAATAATTTTTCTGAATATCTTAGCTGCGTTGCCACGTGTTGCGGTTCAATTCATCGAACGAGTGATGAATCATTTGAAACTAGCAATCATTAGCTCAGTTAATAGTTGGCGTCAGCCAATCATTTAGCTAAGCAGTTATAGCATCATGATTAGAGATACCATGATGCTAGTTAACGATTAACGAAATTTTTTTTAATTGTTTAGGCAAAGGGTGAGGTTGAAGAATCAAAGGAAAGGTGATTTTTTTTTGCAATAAATGTGTGCGTGGACCTAGGTAAAAAAGACAAAAAACAAATTTTCTTCTCTCTCTCTTTTGGAATAGTTAGCAAAGACAGCTTGGCAACGTGGCCACATGACACGGCTCCACGCATACACGTGGCATGCTTGTACACGTGGTGCACGTGTGACAGCCATTGATTGGACCAAAAATAAAAAGCGCTAACATGGCGTGCGTTGATACGCCGCCGCGTCAGACACTCTAGTTATTTAATAATACATATAAATAATATAGTGGTATTATTCTTTTTTGTGTTTTTCCCTTGCAGGTACACGTGGCAGCTCCAAAAAGTTCATGCGCGGAAGACGAGAGATTGAGAAATCTTCAGGTTTTTACAATTCAACCAAAAATGGAAAAAGAGGAAGCGATAGAGCCAATGACGGTGGAATAGAAAAAATCAAGGGTCAGGATTGATCCAAATTCAAACGGTGATATCTAACGATCCACATGTCCAATTTAGCTGAAATTTTCAGCATTGCTTCGTCTTCCTCCTCTCTTTTTACTACATCCACTTATCTACAAGTAGACTCCTGGATTAGTGTGAATTTCATCTTGAACTTGCTTCCTACTTGTAAGGGCTGATTGAAAGATAGTGAGTTTTGAGATTCATCAAGTGTGTTCTTGATGTTTTAGGTGTGTGGGAAGAAGCATTTGCGAAGAGGGGGAGCTTATTAGCACTCACAAATTTCCATTATCCTCGTGGAACGTAAGGATCTAATGTAAGCGTCTTCGCCTTACGTTGCTCCTTCTTAGCTTAATTATAGTTGACTATAACCATTTCATGATCATATCACCTACTTAAGTCTCCATAATTTTGTCTCTCTCTCTCTACCATCACATTGTTCACGCACTCGATCACTATCGTATCCATCACATTCTTTACCTCAGTCACGTATTGCCTTGCGTAATTCTACATTCATTTCCTCTATTTTTCCTAATTGTAAGTTTGAATTATAGCTATTTATAACCTTTAACTCAATATCACTATCTCACCTAGTAAATCCTTGTTTTTATCTATTCTCATATCGATAAGCACTATAGTAAGAAAACTGAATCCTTAATCATTGTTCGATGTGGAGACAATCCGTACTCATCACTAGCTAAATATTCATAGGTAAGTATTGGTATATAGTTATTGCATAATCTCAATTATGGACAATGAGTTTAAACCCTAATATTTAGATTATCAAGTAGCAAGATCAATCCCCAAACTTGTTTGACTATCAAACCAGAGCCAGCGACTAGCCAACTCATCAAAAAAGTGGACAACTGAAAATTAACTTTAGGTCTGGTCTGACCAGTCTTAATCTAAACTTCTAAACTATAAGAACATAATTAAAAATAATAATTTTACTCGTAATTAATCCGACTATATTTTGATTTTTTAAGGAGTTTTAGGGAATTTTTAGGCTAATAGTAGCAATAGAAAGTTTGATTTTTATTTTG
The DNA here is from genome assembly GCF_029677425.1 of Wolffia australiana. Classification (NCBI taxonomy): domain Eukaryota; kingdom Viridiplantae; phylum Streptophyta; class Magnoliopsida; order Alismatales; family Araceae; genus Wolffia; species Wolffia australiana. The sequence goes on from NC_135844.1 coordinate 7,177,214, forward strand.
AATAGATAGGCGTTGAAGCAAACTATTTTTTAATGCTAGTGGATAGAAATTTGACAGAATTTTTCATGATTCCTAAGGACTAAGTCAAGGCAACCCTATTTTGTTGAGTTTATTTACATCAGTTGAAGAATTTATAAGAGAAAATATTTCCAAAAGCATCTCATTAAAAAAGATAGGATCCCACTTTACTAAATAACGTGCTCCCATCATAACAAATTTGTTATTAACTGATGATACAATTTCTTCTTGGATAGAAAGAAAAAATCTTTACAAAAGCCGAAGAAATAGCAAGAGAAATAGTATAAACCATTAAGAACCAAATAACTCAGCAAAGAGTGCTTTTTAACTTGACATAAAACCCATTTAGATTGGAACAACCAAATAAGAAACATATTTCATGTGTGTGTTATACCTTTAAAATATTTGGTTTGTCCCACATTAAAGGTTTAATCATATCTTTACAAAAGACAAAGTAAACTTGAGGGATGGTAATGACACTTTCTAGCCTGGGTGGGTGCCTAATTTTAATTAATCATATTTTAAATAGTATACCAATTTATGTCCTTTTTTATATCTTTTGGATTCTGATGCTATGATTGAAGGGCTAGAAAAGTATTTTCTATGCAACAAAAGTAAGGATTGATACCAAATCATTGTCTATAAATTTACACATCATGTGTACCTTGTGCTGAACTTGTTCCACCCTTGACTTGCTTCCTAAGAGATTGTTCTGAAACCATTCACAATTTGGCCTAGAGGCACCCAGATCTAGCTCACATGGGTGCCTAAAATGGATGCCCCTCCCCTATTTATATTTGACTTAATATTTTCATAAAAACCCAAAGTAAAAGTATATATACCAATGCCCCTAAAATATTATGTGTTCGACCCTATAGGTCCATGTATCATTCTAGTTAATAAATTTAGTTGTTGAATTTTAATTATTAGCCAACCTGGATAATTAACTATATCGACATATATATTAATTAAGTAAATATTGATTTAACCTAATCGATAGGTTAAGTTTCCAGCTTGTGGAGAGCCAAGCTATGCCTCGTACTCTAGAAGATACATAGTAGTGTTTAAACTCGTTTCTGGAACCTTTACCATCATTGGTTAGCATATATGTATAATCATTCATCCAAGAAAGACTCTTGAATAACTTGATTAAACCCTAATCTATCGTTGAATTAGTAATGATGCATAACAGAGATCACTAGATAATGTCTTCTCCAACATGCTCACTACCTTGTCCATGGATTTAGTTGCATCATCTTCCTCTTATCAATCTCCTCTTATACCAAGGGTGGATCATCCCATCTTGACCATTCAATCACCTCTGTATGATTCCTACTATATCCCAGCTAAGACTTGTTTGAATTTCATGGTTGGAGATTCGTAAGTTGTAGTCAAACACTGTTGACCATCCATGAGATGTCCTTGATGTCTCAAGTCATTGGATCACTTACAAAACATGACATTAATCAATCCATATCAACATTTAGTTATAATACCATTTAGGGTCATTTTATTAATCTATTTATCCTTAGAGAACCCAACATTTGTCTTTAGTGTCTCCATACTAACAATACTTATCGTCTAAGTAGGACTAGATAGTGATATTCTATCTAGATAATTCAGTGTCCATCTCAACTATCCATCAAATTGAAATATTTAAAATACATGTTTAAAGACTAGTGATCATGGTATTAGGAGGTAATCATAGGTTGCTACTCATTGCACATATTTGTGGACTTCATTACAAACATCACATAAGAATAATAATGAAGAAATATTTCGTTGAATAAACTTTGATAAAATATAGTGGTGTGATTGATTTGATAGCCACATAACATCCATCAACATGTGCCAAACAAAACATTACACATTATTAAAAAAATAGTGGCAAATGTTCTATAGACAAACAGTTGTGCAGGTATAATGCATCATTGAACAAATAATGGTGCACTCTGGTCTAGGTCTACTTACTTTTTTTATCTTGTGTATCTCCGTTTTGTCATCTGATTCCACGTTTCTCTTTCTCTCTTTTGCCAACACCTATGATACCTTAAAAAGAGCTCATCAATAATTAAGGTTAATGACTTTAGTTTATCTTTTAAGCATATAAAACCTTATTTGAATTCCTGAACCATCCGTTAACACTTGTGGATCTGGTTAACTCTATGGAGTCCTATAAATTTCCCTTAAGTATGAGGTTCTCTCATAGATATTACATGGTTTCCAATCCCATCACACTTCCATGTTATTTTAAGTTCATTGAAACAAATATTTGTTCATTATTATTATTACAAAGAGGTCCAGCATCTATTTGAATAATGACTTCGTGCTTCAATCTCTGCTTCTAGTAGATAAGAGGGCAGCAGATGATCCAAGTCTGGACTGGACAGTGAAAGTAAGATGGTTAAGGCATGATTGCAGGCGCGAGTTTACGAGCGTTTAGGAGAGGGAGCAAAAGGATGTCCGAGTCACAGATGATGTTTGTAATGGTGTCCTTCAATAAGGGGAATTACTTAGTGAATAATAATGAGATCGTAACACACAGATCACTAGTCTCTAAACATGTATTCTAGATATTCATATTTGATAGATACTTGAAATGGATGTCAAACTATCCAAAACTAAGATCACTATCTAAACCCATGTATCTGATAACTATGGTTGACCATGAAGCCATTGGTGTAGAAACAATAAGGACAAAAGATATGTGTTCTTTAGGAAAATAGTTGGTTGAGTTGACCGATGAATCCTTGGATGGTGTTATACATAGATGTCAATCAGGCTGAGTCGTGTCATGGTCATATAAGTGGTTCTTTGACTTGTGGATTGATGAATATATATTGATTCGGACATACAAGTCAATAATCAAGGGATTATTACAAGTCTAAGCATGGATTTATAGCAAGAATACACAAAGGTGACTGAGTGGTCAAGATGGGATTGTCCCCCCTCAGTCACTGATGAAATTTACTTTCAGAATAAGATGCCCCAAATATCTAGTCTGAGTAATAGAGATATTGGATAATATCCATTATGTATTAGTAATAACTGGGAAAATATACTAATTGTTTGATGGTAAACCATACCCAAAGTCCTTCAAGAGTCTCGTAGGGATGAAGGATTATATATACGATAACGAATCATGTTAAAGGTTCCATGAGAGAGTATACATAATATTTTTTATCTTCTAAAGCACAAGGGATACCTTGGCACCTTGATGAATAGAAGCTTAATCTATGGAGTTTATTAAATTGATAACTAATTAGTTCAAATGCCAATAAGTTACTTATTAGGTTGACTAATAAGTGCCATTGGCCCAGTAAAGTTATTGACTATACTGATACATGGGCCTAGAGGATCACATGCATAATATCTATGGGTTCTGGTGAATTTATTTAAAGTTATAAGGATTTTTAAAAATTTCCCAAATAAGTGTAAATAGAGTGGGACCCTCATTTACATTGTCTGTGCAGGCCAGATCTGAGTGTCCCCCCCCCTTTCTTCGTTTCTTCCCATTCGAGTCACTTCACTAGTGAGAGTTGATGACGAGCATATCTCCTAGATCTTCAAGAAGAATTAAAGAAGAAGAAGAGATCTGTCGTCGCATTGATCATGTGAAACTTTAATTAGTTCCACAAAAGGTGATATGATCATCTATATTTCATAGATCCATTCAGAATACATTTTTCATCATTTGCTGCTGAAAATTATGGCTTTAGCCATTTAATCAAGGTCCAAACACCCAACAGTATATTTTTTACCATGAACTAACGAAGTCAAAGTGGACCACCTACATATCGATGAATAAATTTACCTTTAAACATGTCTTAAACATCTGTGTTGATAGAGTTAAATTGAAAGATATTCATTTCTATGAATAAATTTACCACATAAATTTTCTTAAACAAAAGGAACTTTGTGTATCTGAAATAATTGGCATATCAAAGAGTATAGAATTTCTACCTCAGGTTAACCTTCATGTTAAGGCTGATTTATTTGGTAGATTAAACTCAATGGTTAATACATTCATCTACCAGTTAACATTTATTTTATTAATTCAAATATTTTATGGTATATTTGCTATTTAATAATGGAATTTTGTCCTTGTTTCCTTATGATACTTCACTTAATTCCTATGATGCATTTATCTCCATTTTTTTTCAATTCTAATGAAAACTGAAATTAGTGCTAATTTTCTAATGAAAAGATGTGCTCTCTTGTACCATGTTTTATGTAAGGAATTTTGATTACTCCTTTATATTCAGATTTCTTTAATTGCATTGGGACACATGTGGCATTAACTAGCTTTTGTGTGTTTTTAAAAATTATAAATATATAATTAAATACAATTAAATTTACTTTTGCTATTTTTCGTGGAGTGAAAATAGCGTACCAGATGATGAAAGGATAGAGAATCAATTCACTTGTTGGTCAGACTTTCAGGAACGTTGAATGACTAGACTCACAATATGCATTGGCTGATCAGGTCAACAAATAAATGTAAAAAGGTTTAATTATTATTTATCTCTTACGCTGTTATAGAAAGTCTTTTTCCAATATCCTGAGGAAAGAGAATATAATGGATGCTATATTGGCTCTTATGACAAGAATAGTCTAGGGAACTAGACATGCGAAAGCATTTTTATCTAATCAGGGACGTTTCAAATGACAAATTAATGATTATCCCTTCGAATGGAGTTAGACCATGTCTCTCTTTATTTTTAGGGCACAAGGTGAATGGGTTTTCTAGGATGGATGAATATTAAAGAGACTTTGCATATTTTTTGTATTTTATATATTCATCAAGTAGTAAGAATTTGAATTCATTTATTAAGCTTGAAAAAACTTTTGAGTTAAGCCTTCAAACTAATATCAAAATACTTATGTACAGAGAATAAATTCAAAAGGAACAATAATAAGAAGAAGAGGAGGACGACTAGAATATGAATGTGGTTTGACAATATTGTCGAATCTCTCCAGTATCTGTATATTGCACTTGCGTGTCCTAGAATCTAATCTGCAAAGGGCATAAGTTTATTCGCGAAGTTGACATCACTTCTCAAATGACATATCAAGAAGTCACAGAAGTATTCTTTCATTATATTTTCCTACACAAAATTCAATAATCTTCCATTAAATTCATAGAAGTCAATTTATAGAAGCATAGTAAAGCTACGTCATTAAGTGATGGCTTTAAGATTAAATCTTCAAATTTATCTAGTGTTGCATTGGATATTAATCTTCATTTTATGCAAAGGCCGAGTTGAAAAAAGTATTTTTATCATTCATCTTGATGTCAGCTGTCGGTCGAGTCGTATCCATAAACTTGAACGTGCAATTATTGATACAGTCCATTCAAATTGAGGTTTACTTGATTGTGTCATGGTATATTATTTTTATATCTAGATTATTTAACAAGCATTTAGAAGCATTAAAGTGTATTTACCAGGGTTTCCTAACCTGGATGACTTTGGAAATTATTTTTGTACTTGAGCATTCATGAAAACCATCGAGTGTAATCATTATGCATCATTGTTTACGGATTTGTTATTCATATCCGAAGCATCCACAGAACTTCTCCAAGAAGTTGTACTCATCAAGGATGATTTAACTTAAAATTCATATTTGTCATTGTACTCTCTAACAAAATTGTCGGTGATATTTTCACGATTTAAAATACCCTTTGTGATAGTATTCTCTGGTAGTAAAAGTGGTTGCTAAAAGAATCTATGAAATCATTACGCTACAAATTAAAAAAACGGGACATGTATAAAACTTGAATATGCACTTACATTATGTTTATCAATATTTGTTAACACATGAAATAACACATCAACATCCACCCAATGCAATTTGAGAATTTCGCTCTTTTATATTACACTAATATGAATCAGTGTGATTTCTAATTTTCATTCTATAAGCTTCTGTTTCACATTACATAAGCATAACTTAAAGATGTATTGAACAACGGCAGTATGTGCAATCGCTTCCAAGCAAACTCTTTGGTCAACATTTTATTTTAAGTATGCCTTATCAAACCACGCTAGTTACCTTATAGGAGGAAAGACATCCTCCAAATCTTACAAGAACGGTCCTCCAAAAATCCAACTCACGGCTCACTGAGAAGATGTTGAACTGAGGACATCTCCTTGCCTGAACTTTTCAAATGAAATACTTTACTAAGGGAGAAAAAAACGCCGCTCGTCTAGACATCCGGCATCAGGATATAGGGAGAAAAAAAATAAGATAATGGACTGTCCTATTTCATGAAGAAAAACACAATGTATGAGCCATTTTCAGTGCCCAGGACCTCTTCTGCTGGGGCCTAAGCGCAGCTGATCGATAACACAAACCACAGCGGTATAGGATTCACTCACCTGCCTATCACCACCTGTTTGGCGCTTGTTGCTTGATGTGAAGACATCAAGGGCTTCGGCATCATGGCAAAGACGGCTTCTCTGCATTGAAGCACTGAGGATGGATCTGGAATCAACACATCGAACTAGGAGCAGAAACGCTAAAGCCATCAAGATAAACCACTTCAGCTCAAGTGATCTTTCGCCTCTCGAAGTCATGCTCGAACTTGTAGGCTCCTCCTAGGTCTGTTCTCCTTCTCCTTGATTAGAATGGCGTTCTTCACCATCTCGAGGAGAGCCCGAGTTTTGTATCATGGGTTCTGCTATATCTGACAGTCGTCAGTGCATGGAGCCTTCTTTAGTACTGGCCAGGGGCCAATCAGGTGAACAAAAATACTCTGCGAAGATGCAAGTGGGTACAAGTTACTCTTGAAGTCGGTGAATTTCTCCAAACCCGTGGGGTTCTTTCACTATTGCAGACGACCTGTAAACCCAGCATCACCTTACGTGTCGTGATGAATTTTCTAATATTTATTTTTACAGTGATTTATTTGTTTTGTATTCATGTTCCCTCTTAGTGAAGACAGGAGCCACTTATAATGAGCTCGCGAAAGTCAAATATCATGTAGAAGCCGGTGAATCGTATATTTAGGAATCGACAGCTGGATGAACCTGGCTCGCACTTGAACTTAAAAATAGTTTAGAGAGAGGCAGATTTAGAAATAGAACTTGGCCGAAAACAGTTGCTGCATTGGACGATATTATGCCTGGCTATACACATGGGCGTATTTGTTGGTTTGCTTTCTGCTCGAACTGGTGAATTTATATAATTGTAAACCATGTGGGAATTGTTTTTTTCCTCGTGATGGCGCACCTCCGAGGGCAGAAACTCAACTTAATTGACTTCCTTGCCACTGAATCGTGGATAATTTATGAGCAAATGAAAAACCCATAATTATGATATTGGACATCATCAATTATTGGTAAGCAATACACCAGTGCATGCAATGACGTCCCTTAATGGAAGCCCGTCGACTGTACTTTCGACAGTGACTGTCGGAAGGCTTGTTTTCAAAGATTTAAAACAACACTAACGCACTAGGGATCTTCAACTGGGCATTTATAGCCTGCCATTCGGCTGCTTGTTAAGTTAGCGTAGGAGAACGCTAATGGAGATTATTTTGGGTGCCCTTTAATTTTTACCTCTTTGATGATGGAGACGCTGATGATGATGGTAGATGGGATGCGATGAAAGCGTTCGTCCTCGCTCAAGAACAAGAAGAAGTAGAGGATGAAGAAGGAAAATAGAAGAGAGAAGGACAGAGAGAGAGGGAGGACACAGACGCAAGATTAAGATCGTTTGTATTCCATACTTATGTGATTAACATTGGTTCATATTTATACCATAAAGTTATAGTTATAACGTATATAGTTGGTCTGTTATAATCGTAGCTATTATAACTAATTATTACGGCTATCCCGTAACAAACCTTAGCCATTGGATCCTATCTATCTGTGAACCTATTTTTATATTGAATCCTAACTATATTGAATCCTATAACTATGTTGAAACTTATATTATCTAATATATTAACGAGTATAGAGGGTACGTGGCCGGTTATTACTGGCTAATCTTTATTAAAGGTCCTATTGGTCCATGTCAGCTCTGTGGTGTCTCTTGGCGAGTTGGTGACTCCCTCTCTTCTTCAGCCCCCATCAAGCGCAACAGCCGTTCATGGACGTTAAGCTTGCATCGCAGGTGTAGAAACCTTCCTCTTTGAAGCGGCTTCGTCAGTGCATCAGCCAGCTGTTCTCCACACTTGACTACCTTTGCCTGAATGTTCTCGGAAGCACCTGCTCACAAACAAAATGAAAGTCTATTTAGATGTGTTTAGTTCTCGCATAAAAAATAAGATTAGCCGCTAAATATGTTGCTCCTGTGTTATCACGCCATAGGACAGGAGGATGATCTTGATTTATTTTGATTTCTTTGAGAAGTAATTGTACCCACAGAATTTCTGAGGCACAGTTAGCTAATGCTTTATATTCTGTCTCCGAACTTGATCGTGCAAAAATTGGTTGTTTTTTAGAACTCCATGAAATAATATTTTCACCGATATATAGCAGAAACACACTTGTAGATCTCCTGTCTGTTTTGTTAACCTGACCAATCTGCATCACTAAATGCATTAAAGGTAAAAGATGAATCTTTGTAAACGAGTAGTCCTTGTAAAATAGTGTCATTTAAGTATCGAAGTAGATGTTTAAGAAATTTCCAATCACCATATGTTGGTGAATGCATTTTATGACAAGCTTTATTAACTGCAAAAGCCATATCTGGGCATGTGAGTGTGAGATACCGTAATGCACCAACAGTCTGTCTATATACAGTACCATCATAAAGTGGGTTACTAGAGTCAGTAGATTCCATTGAAATACATGGAGTAGAAGCAGGTTTGCAATTTTCCATGTTTGTTCTTTCCAAAATAGACACAATGTACTTAGACTGGGACAAAAATAACCTTCACAATGTTTAATGAATTTGATTCCTAGAAAATAATGTGCTGCTCCTAAATCATTGATTGCAAATTCGGTATGCAAATGTTTTACAATATTCATAATATCATGAGTATCAGGTCCCATCATCAGAATATCGTCTACATAGATTAAGATAAACAGAGCTTTATATCCTGAGTTAAAAAATAGTGAAGTATCAGTTTTTGAACCGATAAAACCATTTTTTTGTAACTGAGAAGTAAGTTTTGCAAACCAAGCTTGCGGAGATTGTTTTAAACCGTAAAGAGATTTGTTTAGTGGACATACATGATGAGGAAAATGTTTATCTTTAAAACCCGGCAGTTGTTCCATGAAAATGTTTGCATGTAAATCACCATGGAAAAAGGCATTAGATACATCTAGTTGATGTATATTCCAATTCTTACTAATTCCTAAGGATAACATTAAACAGATAGTAGTATGCTTAATAACTGGACCAAATGTTTCAGTAAAGTCAAATCCCTAGTGTTGATTATATCCCTTTGCGACTAACTGAGCTTTATATTTATCGATATCACCTGTGGGTTTATATTTCAATTTATAAACCCACTTGCAACCGATTACATGAAAATTTGGATTATGTGGAACCAGATCCCAAGTATCATTTTGCATAAGAGCATTAATTTTAGATGACATAGCCTGCATCCAATTTTTATCTTTGGATGCAGTGGTAAACAAAGTAGGTTCAATAATATTGGTTTTATTAACAGTTAAACATTTTGGAATTGTATATCTATTTGAAAAAACAAAAAACTAACTGTCTAGAAATGCCAGACTCTTATTGTTGACCTCCAATGATATATGTATTTCCTTGTTCATATATATCTTGAATATTTCTTGTTTTCAGGATAATGTCCGACTCAGGAGTATGGTCAAAGGTTGAAACAATCTTAGGGTATTTTTCTGTAAGAACATCAGGGTAGTCGTTATATGTTCTATTTTCTGTACGAGACTGGTTAATATTGGAATCATCAGTTGATCCAGTAGGTATCTAATCATATTCTTCAGTTATATGATTAGATGCTGGTTCAAAAACTGTAGTTGATGCACCCTCTCATGAATCATTTTTTTAATTGGAAATAGCAAATGTTTTATCCTCACAGAAATATTTTGGATGATAACCCAAAACTCCTCCTGTACATTTATCTACTTTGTTTTTATAATTGGAAATAGCAAATGTACATTTATCCTGACTGAATACGAATGGAAAAGAATTTTCATTAAAAAACTACATGGCGTGAGATATAAAGTTTACCTGATTGGAGAGAAAGACACCTGTACCCAATGTGCATTGAGCTATACCCCAAGAAGATGAATGTTTCTTATCTGGCTTCAAGCTTATTATGAGCATAAGGCTTTAAATATGGATAGCATGAACAACCAAAAGTCCTTATGAAAGAATAATTTTTTAAAGAAAACCTCATATGGTGACTTTTTTAAGCACTGTTGTAATCAGACGATTAATAAGAAAAACAGAAGTTGCTACTGCTTCATCCCAAATTTTTTTGGCATGTTAGCATGATTTAATAATGCAAGAGATGTTGCAATAATATGGCGATGCTTTCTTTCAGCAGTTCCATTTTGTTCAGGGGTATGTGGACAAGATAAGCTATGAACAATGCCTTTTGTTTTTAGATAGGAATTGAGAGATTGAAACTCTCCACCCCAATCTGATTGAAAATATTTTATTTAGAATTCAGTTGATTTTATACTCGATTCTGAAATTCAATAAAAGTAGAAAGAAGATCACTTTTCTTTTTTAAAGGATAAAGCCATGTATATTTACTTAAGTCATCTATAAAGACAACATCATATGTATAACCGAAACGTGACAATACAGGTGAAGGCCCCCACAAGTCAGAGTGAATTAATTCAAGACATTTATTAGAGAAATGATTAGTGGGAGAAAAATGTAATTTATGAGATTTTGCTTAATTGCACGACTCACATATCAAATTTCTGTTTAATTGGGAAACAGGAAGTCCAAATTTGGAAAATAATTTCATATCAAAAACTTCGTGTTTTAATGATGGTAACTAAAATATGAAATTGTGGGAGTCCAAGTCTAGAATGTCATATGGTTGATGTTGTCTTTTCCCCAACAAAGATGGCCTTTGTAGCATTGTGCAGCTCTAGATAGTACAGACCATCTTTAACTGTTCCCCTTAGTAGAATCTGTTTGATTGCTTTGTCCTTCACAGTACAATACAAATCGTGAAATTCAACAAATACTTTATCATCTCTAGTAAATTTATGAACTGATAACAAATTTTTGGTTATATCAGGTACATGTAGGATATCTTTCAAGTAAAGAGTTCTGTTAGAAGTTGTAATTTTTGAAGAACCAACAAATAATATTTTCAAACCTGTACCATTTCCTATTTGAAGTTGGTCATTTTGTTGATAAGTATGTGGTTGAATCAATGCTCTTTGATCTGCTGGTACATGATGAGTTGCTCCACTATCAGTATACCATCCCTGATTTTCTGAAGTGGAGGCAAAAAATGCTTGGGCACGTGAATCTTGTTGATTTTTAAAAAATCTTGAGTGTTGAAAATTCTTCTGAAGTTCTGGGCACTCACATGCTCTACATCCAAACTGTGAACATAGCTGGCAACGAGTTCAAATATCTGATTTCTTTCTCTTCTTCGTCCTTTGTTCTGGAAATGATTCTTGTTTTGTCCATAATCTTTTTGCTGATAACTGTGTTCTTGCGATTTTTTCTGGGTCTGCAAATTGTTAGCCGTAGGAGGGAAAGAATTTCTTTCATAGTTCTGGCTATTCAGCTTTGGGTTGATTATAATTCCTGGAGGAATTGCAACCGAGACTTGTCCGACAGTTGCTGCACTAATCTCCTCGGTAGACCCTGCATGATTGCTTGTTGAAGAGCTTTATCTGGCCATCTTGATCTCCGCTTCGCGCTAGCACGAGCGGGTGAGGATAGGGCCTACACACTCACTACAGGTGAGAGGCTTTTCAGTGAGGTGACCAGGAGAGGCATCACCTAACATCAACGATATGAAAAAAAAAGGAAATATAATGATTACTATGTATTATGCCGCCACACATCAAGACCATCATCCAGAAGATTCTTCCTTGTGGTCTTCAGAAAACTGACTCATTTCCCTTGAGTTCTTGGTGAAATGGATACACACATGTACATTCAGAATGTCAGGAATAGAATCTGTTCCTTTCCTGTATCTTGATCTTCTTCTTCTCTCTACTTGCTAAGTGAGGGCATTTTATAGCTCTTCCCATGATGGTCTTTTATTGGATGAAAGCAAAAAAGAAAGGAAGAGTCAACTTTGGCCCCGCATGGGCTTGGCTCTTTATCAGTATGTGAATGACTAGTTTAATCATTCAAATGCATTTGCCATTTAATTTAAGACTAAATAAACATTTTTGGTTTATAAGGAAAAGTCGACTCAGTATGTTTAACGTTAGGATTGGCGTACTTGTCTGGTAATGGATAAAAGGCTTTTGAATAAATATATGTGTGTGGCTAATGAAAAATAAAATTATTTATAATAATTTGAGAAGTAAGGAAGGGAACTTAATATTACTTCAAGTTGGGGTATTTTTGTTCTCTTGATATAAGTTAGATGAGATTTTAGCAAACTGAATTTATCAATAATTGTATTTTAGCTGCTCATTATTTTGATAAAATTACCCACTATTTATTAACTAAATTTTAACTGATCTATAAGATCGTGAAATTTATCCTTTCACGATACGGCCTAGTTCTTGAAGATGTGTGGGTGATTATAAAAGTATTGTTGAAGAGAAAAAATAAAATTATCCTAATCTTATAATAATCATTTAATGTTCATGAATTGACTTATACCCCTTACAGGATTACATTGATCAATATTGATCTTAGTTTTTTTGTGATACATTCCAAATGATCTGGTGAACTGTTGTGGATGCATTTTGTCCTCTCTTAACTCAGTATGAACCATAGGGTATGTACATTGACAATTGAGTAGATGCATTGTATTAATACATTTAATGTTAAAGTTGTGAATATACAATAAATTTGACAGTAATTGACAGAAATTTGAATTTCCAAGTATTTTATTTTATTTTTAGTTTATTTATATCTATAAAATTAAGACACGTTCAAACTTCAGGGTCTTAACTCAAATGTTTCTTGACACCAATTTTAAAATTAAACTATCTTAATAAAAATAAAGAGACTCTATATTAATTCTAAGATATCTACTAAAAGTTCATTGATTAATTTTATTTTATAGCCTGACATTGTATATACCACATCGTATTATTAAAATGAGTTCCAGTACCCTTCAAAGACTATTTCTCATGATTACCACCCAAATTGATTTGTTGGGTCACTTCACAAGATCCCTCGTCATTCCCTACTTGTTTCATGCAGGTCATCATCTCAGATGGTTTCCATCCTTGTTTCATCCTTGTAATGACCCATGCATCATCCTAATTTTATGTCTTGACCTTGGTAGGGCCCTACCCTGAAAATGGCGATAAATTCTGATACCATTGATTTTACCCAAGTCAAATGCTTTACTCCTTCCATGTTAAGCCATGGCCATTTATTCATAATATTCAATCATACACTTTATAAGTCAAGTACACAATACTATTTAAGTCAACAAGACACCTATTTGGGTTGAGTACACAAGTGAACATGATTTTCTAGTCCTAAATTATCCTTTCAATGTTCTGAAAACGTTCACTTTATCACTTCAAAAGTAAATATAATGTAAAATTCCTTGAGAGAGTATTATTGAATCAATATCTAAATATGAATCAGGTCAGCTTTCTATGTTGATCATCTTTAAAACTCATTCTTAATCAGTTCCTTTAAAAACATGTGTTATCTTCATCCCCTTTCACTATGAAGCTTGTCATACTCTTATGATAATATATTTTTAGCCGAAGTGGTCAATAGATAATTGAAAAACTCTAAAAAACTTGTCACTAAATATTATAAAGTCCCAAAACCTAAAAAAAATTATTTTTTAATCCGTAATATATATTGTAATTTTTTCATTAAAAAATACTTAATAGGACCTCCGTGCTATATTAAATAGACTTCTATTTATCCCAAATAAACAAAAGGAAAATTATTTTTTCTATATTCTCAAATTTTGAATTTTCTAAATCTATCCTCAGATAATTAATTTCACGAAATATGTTTAGACCAAGCACCATGATATTTTCAGACTAGAATGTTTTAGGAGTACGTTGAAAATTACTAATGGTGTACCGCATTAAAACAGTGCATATGATATTTTTAAGAACAAAATTATCTTGTTCAATTTATTCCTCTTCTTCGATAAAAAACTCATAGGTCTTGAAATAAAAAATACTTTCCCTCTCCTTCCTTTCATGTGGCATCTTATATCTCTTAGCTACTACTCCTTATTTCAAGCTTCATTGATCACCTGACTTTGTTTTTTCTTTACTCATGTACAAAGAATTCAAAAAAAACTAATATTTGTTTTCTTATCACTCTGAGAAACTTGTCAAATATTCCAAACATATTTGTCAGTTAATCACAATAATTCATCCTAAAAAACTTCAAGATATATACCAATATTTTTATATCTGATATATTCATATTTGATGTTCTCTCGTGAATATCATAAATCATCTAATTCATTTACCTGACTATGTAAGCAGTCGATTTTTTCATGTTCTTAAGTTTAGATCCAACAAAGTACTCTTAATAAATTTATCAGAAAAAGTTACAATAATTGTTTCAGTACATTCCCTTGAATAAAAAAGTATTAATTTGAGTTAATAAATATTATTTCATATTATGAAATGTTTCCGTTGTCTCAAATATTCTTAAATAAAATCATAAATATGTACTGGCTGAGAATATCTTACTTTCCCTATTAATTCAAACAGTTTATTTTAAGAAACTAAATCTTTGGTGCATAAATAATGTCTTTAGAATTCAACTATGAATAAATATGTCTTATATACTAGATATAAAACCTTCTAATAATGTGATTATTTTATTTAAGGTTAGATTTCAAGAGACAATACAGACGTTTAAAAAATATTTAATTTGTAATTTTATGTGAATTCTGTCAAATCATTAATATGTCATTTCCAATTAAAGTTGATAGTTCTTTCTCTGGATATCATTTTTTAATAGCTTACATAAAGATACGTGGATATATCTTATTTATTGTTGTTATTTAAAATTAATGTTCATAATTCATTCGGTAATTGATCTTGTTAGATAATTTATGTGAGTTAAATGCATGGAACATCTTACTTATTGAGTTAAGGTTAATGGAACGTAGGAAATGAATGAAGGAAAAATGGATGAGTCAAGGTTAATGCAATATAGATTATAATGTTATCTGTGCCCATAATTCTTGAGTAACATAACTGAAACATAATAAAAGGATGACAAATAGATATAAAGATAATGGAAATATCCAGACAATATAAATATATTTAAGATAAAATATTATTAGGAAATAAACAATATGTTCTTTATGTATTACCCAAAATGTTAAATAAGACCCAACAAGTTGTGATAAATTTTAATGGGTTTGGATTAAGGAAAAACATTGGATTCTTTTGCCAAAATCTACCCCCTATCAAAACACCTCCCTCTGGCAAATACTTCACATTATCATGTTAAATAAGGATGAAGGACATCCAGACTGGCGTAAAAGTGATTGATGATACCACGGGTGCTTTTCTCAACCTAGTTCTAACCGCTCACATGAAATTACACTAAGCTTAAAATATAAAGATAATTATGTTATTCTATTACAATGTTATATAAATATATAACATTATGCAACAAATCTTAAATGCTCATTATCACAGAAATAGACTCAAAATTCATTTAATCTTGTTTAAAACCCTAAAAATAAACACTGTTCTGGTTACTTGGATCCAAGTGATACTTGGCATAAAGTTTTGTTCATTTTGTAACAAAGAGTGATTTATTTAAAATATGAAAGTTTTTTCTTAAAATTTTTTAATAACTTATGAATAAGATTTTAATTATTAACTAAATACCATTAAACTTACACATTTAATTTCATTTACATGATTACATGTGTGTTATCAAACCTAAATTGAAAAATATATTTTATAGTTATATTTTGTATTTTCATTTTTCACATCATATTATAAACAAACTTTTAATGTGCATACATAATGATGGACTTTTTGCGACTGTAAATTTGTATCAAAAAACTTTTCAAAGTCAAACAAACATTATTAAACTTTTATGGCTAAATTTTTTTTATCAGAATTATTTAAATTTGTTACTATTATCTTTTCGCCCTCCCGTGATTTCATTGAATGGTGGCCAATGACTTTTCTGCAGTGATTCACAAAGCTGATCATGGCAAAATGATGCCAGGGTGGCATCACAAATTGTGATGCATGAAAACACAATAATTGTTCATATAATACACTACAAGCTACATGTTTTTTTTATGTATAAAAAGAATTTCATATGTGTGGTATCAAGTCAACAATGAATAACTCCCCTAAATTTTTTTGAATTTAGTGATATTTTTAAGGATTTTTCCAAGATCATCTTCTTAATGAATGTATATTTATGAGTAAGAATTTAATATTCATTAGCATATATTTCCATACAATGAATAGGAACATAATTCCTATTCTAATCCTATGGGTAGGAACATGACTTCTATTGGCATCATACGTCATGATGTGATAATAGCTAATGATTAGCTGACATGTTGTTTATAGAAAAAATATGCAATTAAAAAATATACAATTAAAATCGCAATAGATGCATGTGTAGAGACTGATAGTACTATTATTTGTATGCAGTTTACAAAGTTGAAACGTAAACAAAATTATTGCGGAGATATGTCCTCACATGATTGCCAAAAAATTAAAAGATATGCCTTAATGTTGCATCACAACCTGTGTCGCCATGTCATGAAATCATTATTTGTGATTTATTTTATAATTGAATAGAATGACACTCATCAGCATGCCACTAGCTAAGAGCAGAAACATGATGAAATGGCGCACAGCAATGCCTTACCAGATTATTTAATTATCTAAAAACTATTTAGGTTTATATTATTTCATCCAAAACACATATCTCTCTAAGATCTGGCAATCACGGACGACGATGAAGCGACATCAGAACTAATGAGGAGAGAGAATATAATCAAATGAATGGCCTAGATTACTCCAATTTCAATGTTTGATATCTGATGATCCAAAAGATAAATTAAACTTAAAATTTGAGGTTTGACTTATCTTTACCACCTGTTTCCATCCATGCCCCAAATATGCACATGTTTTTTAGGTGAGTTTCTGAGATCCATGAAGCTTGATATCGATGTCATGGGTGTTTGAAGAGAAGCAATAAAGAAGAAAGGGAGCTTATCTAGACTTGTAAGTCACCATTATCCTCGTATAACATAAAGATATACATCAAGTACCCTTGCCTTTTATTGTTTATTTTCATCATCATGATTAGCTTACCCCCATGTTATTATCACCATTAAATCACATCTTTCCACTTTCCTATCACATCTTATGCCTTTCACATTACTATGCCTTTATCATCATACCATCATCATGTTTAAGTGCATCGTTTGATCATCACATACTACCTATTTATCCATCTATCTTCCTAACATGCTATCATTAGTTCATCGTCCTTCCTCATTCATATGATCTCACTCATATCACTATCTCCTATTTATTATAATATATATATATATATATGAATCATCATAATTCTATTAATAGTTATCACCTCCTAGCCTCACATTTCCCTTGTCATTATCCCATGTGTATCTCCCTGATCTCCTAAATCACTACTTAAAGAACAGTGAATCATTGATTATTGTTCCCTATGGAAATGCTCCGCACTCATTACTAGGTAGATTTATTTATTTATTAAATTGGAAAGCACCAAGAATAAATTAAAAATATCAGAACAATTAAACATTTTTTTGGATATTTTATTTAAAGGTAAAAATATTAGTGATTGTGTTGAATAAATAATTTTCCTGCTTTCTTTTAGCTTATGGAGTGACTCAAAGGTTCGTGAGTGTATAAATACCATAATGGCTAATCATTGTCTGCTACAATTTTTTATGCCAGGTTGATGTGGACTAATGTATAAAATAATAGATTAAAATCGCAATAAATACAATTTCAAAGAACTTGGTGAGGGGACATGTGTTACTTGTATAAAAATTATGGATGAAAGTGAAATGAATGATTTGAATCCCAAAGAAGACAGTGCAAGTAGGTGTTATCAGATCATCAGCAGAAGAGTTAAAAAGTTTTTGATGTGTCACTCTTAAAATGTGGCGCCAAATCAACGGATTGAATGTGTCAATGATGATACCTTATTATGTTATGGTGATGAGTAGAAGTGGCATCCCAATAGAGGACATAATTATGGATGCATCAACAAAGTATGTGAAAAAAATCACCTCATCGTTCTGTTAAGAATTCTAATATTCTTGATTTTTGTGTATTTCTATGCACAAACATATGAAACTACTGGAACCATAAATTGAAAATTAGACAAAACATCGCAGCCAATCCTTGGAATGTTTTTTCAGAATATTTACAGAAGTGAAATTGTTGAAACAAAAATGGTACCAATGAGGAGCGATAGTATGTAATTAAATCAACAATCAGGATTTCTCCAACATCAATCCATGATATATGACAATCAAAAGGCCAATTGAGGTTGAATTTCCACGGAAGTTTTTTTTTGCCTTCTTTTGATCCATGCCCTTAGATCTATAAACTGAGGTGTTGATCATTGTACAAGACATCATTAAACTTTCTTCCAACAAATCTAAGCATTTTTAAGGAGAATGAGTTACCTGGTGTCATGTGTGATACTGGAGGAGAAGCAAAGAAGTGGAAGTGCTTAATTGGATGGGATTACCTAGGGAAAATCTTCTTGCCTTTTATTGTTCCATTCTTATAATTGTATTAGTTTATATCCATATCATCATCTAAGCACATTATTTCCTATCATTTTCACCAATCATATCTTACATTTCTCCTTGTTTCCTCATCCTGCTGTTACTCCCACTTACATATTATTACTATGTATGCTCATATATCTCTCTATCCACAATCCTATATCATTATCATTACATTACAATTTCACCCTTGTTCATATTCCTCATTCCTCCTCTACATCATTATCTTCTGGTGTTTATATATAATTTTAACAATTATCTTTCTAAATAATATATACCATCATCCGATCTTACAATTTCTGTCATCTCACTATATTTTATCTAATAAGTATCATGTCCCATCACTTTAATAAACATAGAAAGAGTTTGAAATTCCTGATCATTCTTCCATGTTGAGACAAGCCTTATTATTATGGAAATGTGTATCCATAAGTAAGTATTTTTATAAATTTAGTTGATTAACCTTAAAAGCCAACAATGACATAAGTTTATAATCAATGATGGAAAAACATTCTTTTACATATTTTTTTTTAGATTTTATTAATCTACAGTAAATAATTAAATCAAAATGAGAAGTTCTTTACAAAAGTATTTAGGGGTTCTATATTTTAGCAAAAATATTTATACACAGTAACAGCTATATTTCAAAAATAATTTAATTCCAGGACTAGAAAATATTTTCCCATCATAAAAATATTTTAAAATAAATGAATGGTGTAATCAGTCAACCCTCTACCAGCTAGCGCGATTTTCTGAGTGTTGCACAAAAAATAGTTTTAGAAGTTTTACAAATTTTGAATGATATTTATAATTCCACATTAAAGATTACATTTATAAAGTTTCATGCATTAAAAACTGATTTAGTGTGCTTGTTTATTTATAAAATAAAAAACTAAAATAAAATAAACAAGTATACTAAATCATGTTTTAATGTATGAAAATTTATAAATTTAATAAAAAACTATATATCATAATAACAAATTAAAATAATACAAAGCAATTATACTAATTGCTTTAGCAAAGCAAGGCCTTGAATCATATACGAATATCACTAGCTAGTGATGAGAAAGGTTTATCTCCATAGGAAACATATGTTAGGAATTTAAAGCCTTTTTAAACAGTAACTTACTAGTCAGAGGAGATCTTTTATACATGAAGAAATATGGTTAGATGATAACAATGATAGTTAAGGGTATATATATCCCTACTTTGTTTATTTAAATGTTATAAAGATGGAACGGTTAATGATGATGAATAAAAATATGAATTTACTTTGAAGGATGGATGTGGATGGATGGATGCACAGAGGATGATGACAGTGTAAGCATAATGAGACTCACAATAGGTCTCTACACTAGGAGACCCTTCTAACTCTGATCAATGATAGGCACCAAAAATATTGATAGATCTTAAAATATTTTCTTCCACTCAACTTGAAATAGTAGGTGCCATTCAAAGAGCAGTTTCCATGAAGGCTATGGTCTATTTATAAATCAGACAGCATATATGGATAGAGGAAAGACAGACAAGGCTCTCTACACTGTTCATCCAAAATATCATTTTTGATCGTTAGTATCCCAATATTAAGTTGAATCATTGTCATCCATTGGTTTTTTCTCTCTCCTCATCTATTTATGTGTTGAATTGCTAACATTTTGTAGAATCCTGAGATTTTCAAAATATTCCTCCACGTTTTTTTCACTTTTAAATAAATTATGATGCATGTTCATCAGAAAAAAAGCAGGCCCCTAGATTCTCTGAAAAGTATGCATTGTAGTCCACATTGATTCTCTTCATCAAATTAAAAAAGTTTATCATGTCTATGTTCCCGGATTTTAAATCCGATTTATTTCAGTTTAAATAATTCATTTTCAATTGGTAAGTCTGTCTCTCCCTTTTATTATTTATATTTGAATTGATAGTTATGTAAATCCTTCTCACTTTTCATTACGACACTTGTCACTACGCATTTAAAAAGAAGGAAATCTCAGCTAATAATTGCCCACTATGGCAGTGAGATTTGTGATGCCATAATGGTATCTCTTTGGAGTGATTGGAAAGCCAAGAATTGGTTGAGCCAATAATTATGCACAATCTAAATTTGATACCATTGGAACGCATTGCAACCTTGAATTATACCTGGAAAACTCCCAAATCACTTCTTTTAATTTCATAAATTATTTTGATTCATTAATATATGAAAATATAGCTCATAAAGTTATATAAATTAGAAATATTGTATCTCAAAATTATAATCATAATATTTTTACTAATAAATGGTTTTATTTGTGATATGATGCCATGAAAATACAATAAATAAACCACAAAAACAAGAATATCATTCTAAAAACAGATGCAGTCATTTTTTGTATGATAAAAAAATACATATATTCATTGCAGTTAAAATAGGAATGAAAACTTAAGATATGAGACTAATATTACGCATATTTTCATTAATTAAAGTAATTATTAAAGGTGAATTTGATGTCAGGTGACAGAGATACAAATAGGCGTTGAACCTGAAGCCCTCAAGGTGATTTCAGACTATTGTTTATGAGGCCGACTCACTGATTTAGTTTCTTTAAGTTATAATAAAAAAATCAAATTTTAACAAATATTTACTTCTATTATACCAAACCTGGAAAATAACTATTCATTTTAAAATATCTAATAAAAAATATTATTATGTAAGGATATGCAATATTTTTAACTCAAAGATTATAATACTTGATTTAATCATTGTATTATTTACCTCTTAAATAAAAAAAGAAGCTAATTATGATAACAGAGTAATTAAGAAAATCCTTTAAAATCCGAGACACCTAAAATAAAGGGCCAAATCTTTCAGAGGAAAAACTAGTTTGTGATAACTGTAATAGAAACTCAATAGACTAAGACAAAGTTCGAACATTTATATTTTAACCACGAAATCTAAAATACTAGGATTTCAGAGTATTAATAATCAAGATCATTTCTATAAGAATAAATATGACTTACAAGATAAAATATCATTTCAAAAATTAGAAAGGCTTCAATAAACCGATAAGGACATGGAGCTAACGCTAATTCATCAATTCAAATATACATCATATAAACATTGACATTTCATCATTTTGGATAACATGATAACTATTAGTGTACTCTCGTGAATGTATGGCAAAGTTAAATTTTATAATATAAAATATGTTCTAAGAATGATATTTTATTTTCCTGGATTATTTTTAAAACTTTTTAACATCATATTCGTCATGAAAATAATTGTTAACTTTTTACTGGAAATTTAACATTAAATTCATACAGATACTAGGATCTTAGCTCTGAAAAAGTTTATCCAGAATTAATCTAATATTATATTTTCTTTAATATTATTTTACACTATTAATCATGCTCCACCAAGTCTGATCATCTGCTGTTGGTTTGTGCCCTACAAGCATTTATTTACAAAACACATTTAGGGGATAAAATGATAGAAATCACCTAGTGGCGCATTCTTTATTTTCCCTTTTCAAAAAAAAACTTCTCCACTTCTTAATTTACAGAAAAAACAGAAGATATGACAAGCTAAAATTATAAAGCTTTCAAAAATCATAGATCAAATTTTTCTTGCCTCCTCCACTAAGGGGTTGCTTGATAGGTACAAATTTGGGGGATTTATGTCCTTTATTAATGAAGTCTTGTTCAATTATATTTAAAAGCACATTCCATTTCATTTTGTATGACTAATATAGTGTAAGGAGTTGAACCACAAGGAGGAAAATTTTCAATTTAATCATTTTTGTAAGCTTATGAATGAAAAGAAATCACTTTAAAAGTAAAAAAACTACCTCAGTAATTTTTCTATATTTTTTAGATTTTAATATAATATTCTAAAACTTGTATTTTATCAAAAAGGGAATAACTAATTTCTCCTACTTATATATTAAACTAGAAAATTGAAATATATTTTTTTATGCTTACATTTTCCAGAATTAAATAGAAAGCAAAAATAGATAGAAATGATAAGCTGTTTTTTCAGGAATTTTTTTACAACTTTTTTCAAGGCTAAAATGAATAGATATAAAAAATTAAAGTTTATTTTTAAAACATATGATGTTATATTTACAAAGGCTAAAACATAATATATATATATATATATATATATATATATATATATATATATATATATATATATATATATTTGGCAAAATGTAAAACGTGGTAAATCAAGTCAAACTACCATCATAAGAAAATTCTGCTTACATCTAAAATATGAAATATATTAGAATTACATATTAAATGTCATGAAATATTTCTCTGTATAAAATGTAATTAAAACTTAGAATTCTATATTAAAATTGGGCGTTACAAAGCCGAAATGAAGCTCCTCCATGAAAAAACCAAAGGATAAATTTAGCTAAAAATAAAAAATTTGTCTTTTAATTTAAGTCATAAATTATTTCCTTAAAAATTAAAATCAAGATGGATCTGTCTTTTATTGTGTCTCAATTGTTTTAATGTGCATTTGTGTTTATTACTAAACCTTATACAAGTCAAAGCTTCATTGTTGATGGACAACGGCCCAAAGCATGGGTGGAAGCTTAACCCCTTTGTCAACCTATCTCTACCACCTAGAGCAATGTCCTAATCAAAGAGAACATGATACCTGATGGATATCTGAAGCTTATTTCTTCTTTATACTTACTAAGGACTTTTCATAAAAATCCTTAAAATAAAGTATGTCTTCCAACGTCCGTACAATAATACTCATGTTACCCTCTAGGCCCATATGTTATTCTAATTAATAACTTCAAAGGTTCAACAATATTTATTGAAAACCCTTATTTATTACTTATATCAAGATATAGATTAATTAATCAAAGATCAATTTTACCCAATCTACCATTTCCAGCCTGTTGGGTGCCAAGCTACACCTCATGCTCTAAAAGATATAGAGTAGTCTTTGAACTCTCTTATGGAACCTTATCTATCATTGATTACCATATAAGTAGAATCCTTCGTCTGCACGAGACTCTCATATGACTTAGGATGTGGTTTGACTGTCAAACCCTAATCCATCATTTGATTGGTGCTCATGCGTAACAGGGATCATTAGAGAAGGCCCTAGTCAAAACATACCCTGGCCTGGCCAGGGATTTATCTCCATCGTATTCCTCGAGTCAATCTCCTCTTATACCAAGGACTAATGATCCCATCTTGACTTTAATCACCTCCATGTACTTCTTACTATGTTTGAGCGAAGACTTATTTGAATCCCAAGATTAGAGACTCATAGGCCCTAGTCAAAACATAGTCATCCATCCAAGAGGTGTCCTTAGTATCTACAGTCAATGGATCACTTATAAAACCATGACATGAATCAACATAATTGACATTTAGGTCTAATACCATTCAGGGATTTATGCAGATCAATTCAATTAATTCTTTCAAGCATAATATTTATTCTCTTCACACCTTTCTCTGAGGTTACTTACACCATTTCACTAACTTGTTGCATATCCCTATAGGAACCCATTCCTTCCCCCATTTTCTATAACTACTAATGATAGCCTTTACTCCCAAATTTTTTTCTCTTGTCTCTTTTTATGATATCAATCTTTTATGATTGTGTTACTTTATTATCCCCTGTCTTATTTTACTCTTAATTTTATAAATATATTTTTTGTGTTTCTCCCAAGAATGGGATGAATTGTAAAAGAGTTTTATGTATCATCATGTCCTCATTTTCTATTAATAAAAATTTACAGTTGTGTTGTTTACCCCTTTTAAACACAATAAATGATACCAAAAAATTAAAAAAAACAAGACATTAGGGAAATTTTGATTCTGGAAGTTTAGTGTCATACGTTATTATCCATCATCCTCATCTTTCTCTACACACTTCTGGTGTATGCAGCTCATTTTTCTATTCTTGAGAATAAACCATATAAGTATTGTTTGTCTATCCATTATCCTTCACCTATGTTAATAGTTTCTTTTGATCCGTCTAACATTCTTTTCTTTTATTTAACTATAGTTTAAAAAGTTGTCTCATCTCTGTGTTTCATTGATACACATTCGATATTTTATGCTCATACATGAGGATAAGAATGAATATTGTCTATTTTCATGTAGGGAGAAAGTTATATGAGACCTAAAACACTAAGTATATGCCAGTAATGAGAGAGTTACCTTGCTTGCGAGAAGTGTCAATCACACCATTTTAAATAATAAGAGGAAATTCCAAGGCTAGAGTATCATACCCACCTAGAAGTAGGCTACACTCATGAAAGCCAGCCCAGTAGAGGTCGTTTCACACATTCATGAGAGTGCTAGTGTCTAATCATCATAGGAAGTATTCAAGCTAAGACATCTGATTGATATTTTTAACACTTAGATGTACATGTCTTATTTTTTGTAGGTGAATAGAAAACTTATGGAAAACATAATGGGCACGACCAAAAAATTAGAAATTATTAAGCTGGGGGTAGTTTATAATCACAAATAACATGCTATATCTAATATTAATTGTATGTAACTTATATGCAAAATTTCATTAAAATGATTGTTAATATATATATTTCAAGCATTTATTATATTTTTAGAATAAAGTTATAAGTATTATCAATTTTAAGGTATTTTTCCGAACTTTCTGATATTAGTTTAATGGAGAAAATAATTTTATACATCTGAAGATGTACTTTTATTTATTTAAATATGTTGGTTTTTATTGTATTTTAGAATGACATTATGTTTTTTTTGCAAAAATGAGGTGTTCTCAATCGGTGAAGCCTCCAAGTTGTTCTCAATCGGTGAAGCCTCACTAAGGTGTTCTCAATCTGCAAAGCCTCTAAGGACTGAGGTGTTCTCAATCGGCAAAGCCTCCTAGGTGTTCTCAATCAGCGAAACCTCCTGGGTGTTCTCAATCGGCGAAGCCTCCAAAGACTGAGCTGAGCTGAGGAGTTCTCAATCCGCGAAGCATCCAAGTACTGAGCTAAGGATTTCTCAATCGGCCAACCCTCACACCCAAGACTTGCTAGCTCATTTTATTTTAATTATAATTTTAACTTCTATACTTTATTTTAATTGTAATTTTAACTTTTATAGTTTATTTTAATTATAATTTTAACTTTTATAATTTATTTTAATTATAATTTTAACTCTTATGAAAAAATTCAATATTTTTAATTTTTTATTTTTCTAATTTTTGTCATTTTTTTCCTTTATCTTTTGTTATTTTTCATTTTTTATTTTATTTACTTATTTTACGTTTTACTGTAACACTATGTTTAAAAGCCTTGTCCAGTGGCTTATTTTGTTCTCATAAACCTGTTATTTATATTTTATGATATGAGGGGGTACGTCTCTGATTTGCTCACTTTTCTGTTCTCATTCTTTTTTTCACTATATTAGAATTCTATTAATTGTATGCTGCCGATTGAGAACACATAGTCGTATTTGCAATTTTATGAGGTTAAAGTCATAAAGAAAATATATTTCCTACGTCGGAATTGGTTCTGGTTGACCAGGTGGCCCAATCATATTTTTTCTCAGATTGTTATAATAACTATCATCGACCAATCATTGGCAACGGCAAATGATTTAGCAGTATTTTAAAATATAACTTATTATTACTCCTAACACGAGCTGAAACCACTAGAAAAATAGAAATAAAGGTGCTCTAACTCACTCTAACATGTGGAAGACGTATGCTCTAAATGTGCTCTAACATGTGGAACAAATGAAGGGAGAAAATAAGTATTTAACTTGCAATTTGTGCATCTATCATTAAAATGGGCTAAAACTTTAGGAAGTTCCTTCGTTTTCTAATGTACCCATCCATGGTCTCAAATCTATAAAAAGAACCCCCTAAACATTCTAAATAAGACACCTAAGTTTTTTCCTAATTAATATTGGATAGATATCTATCTTTTACTTCTTGATCACCATTAATATAGACTTGGAACTTATTTTACATCACCCAAAATTCCATGAGATTTGACTTCATGTATACTCACTCAGATCTGACTCTTATTTTAAGGATCCTTAAGGATATCACATTTAAAATAATTTTACAAATTTATATTTTGAGCGTTGGCATGAAGGATGATAATATTCGACTTTGTCTAAGCAGTTGTACGTAAGAAACATTATTTCTAAATGCAGTTTATCAAGTTTATATAAGAATATATAAATACTAATATTTTTAGGATATAAATTCATAAATTAATTACTATATTAAAATACATATATCCATTGTACTGAATTATAATCCAATTTTAATTCCATAAAATATTAATGAATAAGTTTTGCACGAAGTAAGCGTACACTAGACGAATATGCATATAAATTGAATTTAAATAATTATCTTTTTATTAATAATTTATTTGAATTTTATTACAATGATCATAAAACTCTGAAGATGTACTAAAATATTTCCATTAAATCCATCAATAAAACAATAGATATTCACTTGAAATGTAAAGGATGCATAAGAGTTCAAGTACATTTCACTCATTACTCTACGTCATTGTCGTATTTTTTTACCACTTAAAATCATGTAAGGAATGAATATATAATAAAAACCTTATTATTGATTATCCCATGTTGTCTTAAATCAGAGATTACATAAAATCATCTTTAAGTGTTTCATGTTTGTTAGGAGGCTTAAATATGAAATCTAGAAATTCAACAATTTGAAATTTTCAGGATTATATGTGCATTTATGTTTTAATAGATCCTAATATCATCAAAGCTATAGTTCATGTTAAAATAAATTATGAAATCTATAAGTGAGAAATGGGAAATAAAAATATCATATTTTCAACTTAACGATGTCTTTATTTCTTTTCGAATTTGATTAATACATAAGTCTTTTGCAAACTATGTTTCGGATTTATCTATGATAATACTAAATGTTTGTCGATAAGGACTCTTATATTCCCTTTTTTAATTTCTGAAAACTAGCTAATGCATTAAAACATTTCTTGCATAATGAAAAAATAATGTGAATACTATGAATTTTCTGGAATGAAAATAATCCAAAAAGTGGTTGAATTTGATATCTGAGTCATCATGCCATGATTTCCTAGATGAGAAATATAAATAGAAGTAAATTATAATTCTAAATTACAAAGTATTTTTATCATATTTTGTATTGGTTCATTGATACATAATGCTTTATGGTAGAAATAAATGTGGTCCCAAAGCCGATCATACATCCCACATCTTGTTCATTGTTCATTATGTATTGATTATAATGCAAGTGTGACGCTTATGATGAAGTCCATGAATACATGATCAGATCTTAATACACAGATCACTAGCCTTTAAGCATCTGTTGGAAATATTCCTATCCAAAGGATACTCGATAAGGAAATCAAAATATCCACGTAGCATAGGACTATCTTGTCCCACTCATATGAGGAGTATAAAGGATCCTGTAAACATTAATGTGGAGCCACTAAGGAAATATACTATGTTATTTTTATCATAAAGAGCGCACTGAATTGATTCGTACAAATCCCTAAATTATACTATAGCAAAATTCTAGCCAGAATGATTCTCTTAACGTTTGTGTAACCGGTCCTTAGACCAGAGGTACCAAATATGTCTTGTGGACTTACATTGGCTAGTCATGGTATTATAGGCAACCTTATTTTGGTGGAAAAAGAAGTACAAAGATGATTGAATGGTCAATATGGGATCGTATGCGCTTAGTATAAGTGAAGATAGCTCAATGACGATAATGCAATGAAGTCCTTGACCAAGGTAGTGAAATATTGTAAAAGACTTCTCCGATTATTTTTGAATGGATCTGTACTAACTCACACTGCCAATTAGGGTGTGACCTAGGAGCATCAAGTAGATGAGGAATATACATACACAGTAATTGGTGATAGACACGTTCCATTGTGTGAGTTAGTACACTACTTTGTATCTTCTAAAGCATGAGATAGATCCCAAGATTCTGCAAGGATCTAGGTGATTTATTAGTCCAGGTAAGCTCCCCCGCTTCTTTCTTGCCTCATCTAACACACCCAAGACACCAAGCACAAGCTTGATGATCTCGGAAACTCATTAGTTTTATATCATCCTACAAGTGTAGGAAGCAAGTTTAAGGATGCATTCACAAAAATCTGCATATCTATTTATATAACAGATGGATGGATGGAAAGAGGGGGTGAAGACCTAGACACCCTTAAAACTAAAGCACAATCAGCCTTTTGGATTGTCAGATATCAAGCTTTGAAGTTGGAGCAATTCTAATTATTTATATTTTCTCCCTCCTTGTCATCAGCGTTGTTGCTTCCTTGTTTTCCATTGGCATTAAAATATCCAATCATCATTCATTTAATGATTGACATGATCACCTCTTCTTCTATGATCAGTCACTTAGAGAATGCCATGTGTCCCTGTGTAGAGGAGAAATACAAAACTGTCAATTTATCAATCAATTTATTGTACTTTTAATCAATTGCGGTGGTACATGTGCATACCACTTGTACAATCATAATTTCAGAATTTTCTCTCTGATTGTTTTATTATTTTCTTCTTGATAATCAAATCACATTTATTGCACTTTAAGTGTTACCTTTTTATATTGGTCCTCCTCAACCAAATCAATAACAAAAATGATAAACTTGTTAGTCAATGATTGGGACATTATGCATTTGTGATTCCTGATGCCAAATATGCTCTTTTCCAAAGGTTACGCAACTAATCATTGCCGAAACTTTTGGTTAGTCGCCATTGGATTTGATCGAATTGTGCCACATTGCGAGGTGCAATTTAAGGCAAAATATATCGATAAATCATTATAAAATGAATCCTAATTCTTAAAAATATAATCCATATGAATTTGGACTTGGAAAATTATTATATTGATGAATATAAAGTCAAACAAAAACTAAAAATATTTTCCAAAGCGGAAAATTAATTTCTTTAAAAATCTGACGTCAGAAATATGTAAAATTTCATATAAAATCTGACGTTAGAAAATTAAGCTTGACAACACACATTTTTAATTATTTAAATCCATAAAATATGTAAATTTCATATAAACAACCCAATACTTAGTGTGTTATGACTAGAGACTCAACCTATCGATTGGTTTAAATCATTGTGATATTAATCATTCTTTATGATCATAATTAATTTGGAAGGTAAATAAAGGTTATTGGGAAACTAGACTTGTTAACTAAACTGATACATGGGCCTAGAGGGTCACACGCAAGTGGTCTTTTGGACGTGGAAAGGTATACCTAAAACTTGGGGATTTTATCAAAATATACACTTATAAAGAGGGAAAGGCCTTGAAAAAAAATCTCCCAGGCCAGAATTACTTTGGGCTCTTCCCTTCTTCTCCCCTTCTTCTCCCCTATCTCATTGTCCCTCTCCATTCTGGATGTGATCGGGATGGCATAATGAAGATGAATAAGCATGAATACAGCTCATCAAGGTGAAGGAGAAGATTTGGTATGCTAGTTATCACTTGGATATGTCGTGAGGCTGCACACTTGAGCAGCTCAACATCTCAATCAAGGGTCCAAGAAATCATGGATATGATTCGTACCAAGGTGATTCGTTCATCATTTTGTTGATGTTATTTTGATTCTGTTATCAGTCTTTCGCTACAAGAATCAATTTAGTTTCGTCAAGATCAAGGCCATAGACTCCAAAAAATTATACTGTAATTATACGTTGCACTTTTGCTTAAACTTTGAGTATAGTAGAATACTGTAATTATCTCAACTTCTTAAAGATAATGAGTTTAAATCTCAAGTTCTTTCTCCCACCTCGATTCCTTTATGAATTCAATATTTTTATCATAGATAAATATTCAATCCTGATAAAAAAATATCACATCAAATGATCAATAACATTAAAACATTCATTTTCTGCTGGCGTGGAATGTAGATATATAAAATACCAATAGACTCTTAACCAATCACTCTAAATATCTAAGTGAAGAGGAATATAAACTCACATATTTATATCTATGCTACTAGAATTCAGTGAGTTTGATTTACTGTTAGATATCAAATGAACATTTAATATAAATTAAGTTAAAAAATGAATTAAATCAAGTTTACCTATCTAATTTACAAGTACTGTATCCTCCTTTTTTATTTTCATTCTTATGGGTGTCAGTACCTTCTCTTAGAGACTATCAACTCAGAGGGTCATAAGAAATTAATATAAGTATACTTATTTTTAATTTTATGCCTATAAAGGATGTGTGTACTTGATTCTTATTATAATAATCTTTTACATTAAGGTTGTATAAATATTATACAAAATTAGATTAGTTTTTAGCACAACATCTATAATATATTAAATAGTATTCAAATCAATGAATAAATATCAAGATATGTTCTGAATATAATGTATTTATGGATGTTACGATTTTTTTAGTTGTGAATTTTACATACAATCACAAATAAGTTATCTATTATGTTAATGTATAAACTTATCATCAAACATTTTTTTCATGTTTGAAAAACATAGTAACCTCCTCTATCATGTTTCAGAAATTAACTTTTGCAGTATAGAAAAAAAAGATAAATGTAAAGGGTGCAAATTGAATGAGGATGCATTTTTTTTATAAGAACATATTTTATATCAATGATATGCGTTTGATATACATGTGTATTTTTATTTATATATATATATATATATAATTTTGTGGATGTCATTTTTTCCAAACAGCCAACAATGAATATATGTTAGGTTGTTGGAAAAGTGTTAAATGACAATCAATTCCTCACAGAATTATTAATTCATTTGTATGATGTCAAATCATTAAATCTTTTCCCATTCTTCGATAATTTATTATTCTATTTAGAAACACACATTTTCAGATTTTGCATGTGGATACACGATATTATATCATGAAAAATATGTCTAAAAATTTATCTAAAAACTTTTATTTGTAATTTTATGACATATTTAATATCATACATGAGAGGGGAAAATGATGGTGTTATTTTTAATATCATTGAAACTTTAATTTTTATAAAGGAAATGCAATCTATAATTTAAGAAACTCAATCAAATATGAATAATGGAAGTGAGGTTGTCTCCACATGGACTGGCCTTTAAAGATATATCTAATGTGGAACTAGGGTCAAGGCAAATAAGATGATAACGTCTGTGATAAGATAAGTTAACTGTATAGGGATGAGATGAAAGAGATAAGGAAGATGATAAGTAGTAAGTAGAAAGAAGTAATTAAAGTAAGGTAGAATGTAAGATGACATATCATAATAGGTAGTAAATGTAGTGTTAGGGAGAACTAGAAAAAGGGAGAAGCAATATATTTACAATAAATTTATTTTTTTATAAAATTATTAGAGGTAGTGAATAAGCGATATAGTGGAGGTTATGGAATTTGATTTACAGTGTTATTAACAAAGGGAGAGAGTAAGTTAGGTCCTGGAAGAATTATTTTTAGATTTTAATTAAGATATGCGAGAAATAAGATGAAGAGAGATTAGTGAGAATACTATTCTTATTAGGTGATATATTAAGTATTAATATTAGGTTGTGTAAGATAGGAGGGATAAATTTAGTAAGTAAAGGAATATTGTGATTTATGAAGTTAGTGAATAGTGTTTTTTTGTAGTAACGTATAATAGGAAGAAGTTAAGGAATAGGGTAATAATTATGATGATGATAATAATAAAGGGATTATTTAATTACATATAGATTAATGCGGTAAAGAAAGATTTATATACTATACGAGTTTAAGATTAAGAGAGATAGGGGGAGAAAAGGTTTTGATCTTTTAGAAGAGTTTACTTAATTAGATGGAGAGGGAGAGGATAAGAGAAGACGATTAGGATTAATAAGAATAATTAATGAATATGTATTTATATCATTATTATTGTTAGGCATAGCTTATAATTATATAATATGGTTTATATAAGTTTAAATATTTCATAAGTAAGTTTTAATATTTTTAATTAGAGAAAATTAGATGAAATGGTTAGTACCTTATCAGTATTTGTCAAAATGCCTCGCATAGGCCGAACTACTAAATTTGAAGAAATCAAACTCAAAAAGTGATTTGAACTTAATCCATGAATCGGAAACTGGTAAACTTGAAAAATACATCGTATGGAGTTCCTTTTTTTGATTTTAGGAAGATGGAGAATGAGGGCGCTGATCGCCATCCCTTTTGTGTGTATCCCTGGCTACCTTCCTTCATGTTGGCATGAATCCGAAGTGACTGGATCCACCAATCTGTCCTCAGCTCCCTAAGCCTCTAGAGAATTGTCACCATCCTTAGATGGCCAGGAAGTTGAAGGATGGCTCTCCCACTGCTGCAGTGTAGCTTGGTCAAGAGATCGTGACATTGGGGATTTGAAGAGCCCTTTTAAAATACAAGGAGGGACCTTCCTTGGCCTTAAATCTTATGGTCCTGCCTTGGGGGTCCATGATGGCAATAGGATGCCTTGTGGCCCCCTTTTTCACCAAAAATCCGCTGCATGGATGACAGAGTCAACGCCCAGAGGCGAAGATGTATGGATCTGCCCTTGGCCATCCTCCGCATAGAATCTAGTTGATGGGATTAAATGTAGCCGTGGATCTCACGTGACTCTGGTACACTCACTAACCACGTCAGCTGCTTCGTTAACCGCCTAGTCATCCGCCCCATCAGCACTTTTGATCCACCTTAGACATGTCATTTTTAAAATATTTCTGGTGGGAAATATTGGCTTGCAAACATTTCTAATTTTATCATCATAGTCAGGTAATTAACATAAGTACACTCTTTAAAAATTTTCTAGTGCAGCGTAGGAGCCTAGCTCATTCAATGCCATGGATTAAAGGACCATTATGATCCAACTTGAAAATATATCAATGTATCAATGACATTGATAAAAGATCGCTAATGGGAAAGATTCTTGCAAATGTTTGTCATATTAATATGACAACTCAGAGAATTACCCAGGACAAGTTGGCATGGAAGAGGAGAAGTATAAGTACATCCTTTAAACTTTATCGGATCACTGCAAAAGTAATCTTCTATTATATGCCAGATATTAGAGGGGGCCAGGTGCTCAGTTTCTCTCTTTGACTCACCTTGTTTCTCTTATAGGTTTTAATCCCTCTTGAATTTCAACATCTAGCATCCCTTATCACATTTATAAGATTGGTAATTAGCTAGCTACCGTTCATCTTAATGTCAAAGATTTTCAAATGGTTCACCATACCATATAAACAAAATTATTATTTAAATATAATACATAATTAGAATTTTCATTCTCCTGGAATCATTAGGGATAAGTTTTGCATGCTAATGTGAATAATGCAAAACAAAGATGACTGAGGGTTCTACATCCATGACTAAATTTCTTTCAAAAGTTTAGGAGGTTTATTTTTTAAGATTTTACATGTTTGTGAATTTTGAAATTCAGATATTAATCTCTCTAGTTTTCCATCCTCACTGGCATACAAAACCATCCAAACCATCGATTCTCCGGAGGTAGAGAACCTCAGAATAAACAAACACTCACACACGGAGACTAAGATGCAGGACTGAATTACCATAACAATCTTCTTAGCTCACCATAGCGGATATCAGTTACGTAGGACTCTAAAATTAAGTACATAATAGTACTCAAAAAAGGCGCACCACACAAAGCATCAATACCGATTCTCACATGTAAATTATGGGACAACTGAAAAACCAATAAACAACCCAGAGATTTTTTTTTCATAGAAAAAAAGTAGACTACAGTGCACAACTTTCATGTTCTACCCAGACTATAGTGCACAGATGCGGACGGGACGGGTATTTTGTCAGTGGATGGAAAAATTGTACCTTCCGGGAGTTTAGACGAATGACGGTATGCAGAATCGTCCGTCGGTCTCTAAAGGAAACGATTATTTCGTATGGGGCCTCAGACGGCGAACTGAACAGTCTCTGCGTCCCGTGGAAGTCAAGGAGGCTACGAGCTCCAGCCGGCCGATGCACGTGCCGTGCCACATGTCAAATTCTGAGTGCCCTAATGCCGACGCACGGTCGTCACGTAAGCACTACTTCCTCCCAGACATCGTACGGGACGGTTATATCTCGGACGGGACAGGACATGGACGAAAATATTTGGGACGGGACGATACATACGAACCTCTAAAACAAATAGGGTCGATCCTGCACCATAACCCAGACCCATGAGCCCTTCCCCAGTACCGAGTTATGGGCAACCCTCCCCGGGAAGACCCAGAAAAAAAAATCAAATTTTTCTGTGGCCAAGAGATAGGATAGAGGATAGCGAGGGACTTCCTCTCCCATTATCCCCCCTCCCCAATCCTCTTCCCCCATCTCTGACACCGCAAAAAAAACCACCCACAGAGAGAGGCAGAGAGAGAGAGAGGGAAGCGAGCTTCAGAGGAGCAGACCCATGGCGAGCGCTGTCATGGCCTCTTGCAAAACCCCCTCGCGGGTCCTCTTCTCCACGTCTGCGCCCAAGTCCCCGCCGGCCGCGCAGGTCGCCGCGCGCAGGCTGCCGCAGCTCCGGCGCGCGCTCCTCGCGCTGCGCCCGGCGAGCGCCGGCAAGGCCGCGGCCATGGCCGCCGGGCTTCTCGCCGCCTCCTCCCTCCCCGCCATGGCCGCCGAAATCGAGAAGGCCGCGCTCTTCGACTTCAACCTCACGCTCCCCGCCATAGCCGCGGAGTTTCTCCTCCTCATGGTCGCCCTCGACAAGATCTACTTCACCCCGCTCGGCAATTTCATGGACGAGCGGGACGCCGCCATCCGCTCCAAGCTCGGCGACGTCAAGGACACCTCCGCCGAGGTCAAGGTACGGCGTCCGATGACGTTTTCCGCGTCATCCACTGCTTCTTCTTCGCTTTCCTTTGCTGCCCGTTTTTTCTACTAGGATCTAGGAAGGGGGAGTGTCGGTTGACGCGCGCTTAGCGTCGTCCGAAGTCGACATGGCTTCGTTGGTTTTGATGAATTTGGCTCGATGACGCTTCCGTTGACGGTAGGAACGTCAACGGCAGCTTCGACTTCACACTCCCTTACTGCCGTTTTTAACAAGATCGAGGGGGAAGTGTAGGATGACGCACGTCTGACGTCAACCGATTGTTATCCGAAGCTCGATGACGTTGACGTCGACATGGCTTAGTTGGTTTTGATGAATTTGGCCTGATGACGTTTCCGTTGACGGTAGGAACGTCAACGGTGGCTTCCTCTTCACACTCCTTACTGCCGTTTTTAGCAAGATTGAGGGGGGAAGTGTAGGTTGACGCAGGTCTGACGTCAACCGATCGTTATCCGAAGCTCGATGACGTTGACGTTCAGTATGAATGAGAGTTTCCGAGTTTTGTTTTGGAGTTCCGGAGTTCTGGAGTTTGCTGTCCAACGAGAAGCAGTCCGGAAAAGCAGCTCTCCAATCGGGAAGGCAGTCCAACCTGTTCCGGAGTTCTGGCGCTTTGGTGTTTCAAGTCCCAGCTGCGATGCGGATTCGAGGCCGCATCGCAGTCCTCTACTGCCCGTTTTCTACCAAGATCTAGGAGAAATGTCAGCTGATGATGATGAATGGTTGACGTCAACTAGACATGGTTGTTCTGTTCTGTTCTGTTCGTTTAAAGCGAACAAAAAATTCGCACAAAAGAAACACACAGGGCCTTGTTCTTTGTTCTTTGTTCTGTTCCTTTTTTGTGCAAGAACGAACAAAATTCGCACATTCGAACAAAATTAGAATAAAATTCGCACAAAGCAAACAATAGAACCGCAAACGGGTCTGTGCAATGATCTGTTCGAATTTGATATTGTTCTGTTTGGAAAACTGAACAGAACGAACAATTCGCACAAAAGGAACCAAACAACCATGCCTGACGTCAATTGATCATCATCTGGATTCTACTATGAAGTCTTTGTCATCAAAAATTTTAATTGACGATGTTGACGTTAACGATAGAAACATCAACAACAGCTTCATCTTCTCTCTCTACTACTGTCCTTTTTGCCCAAATCTAGGGAGAATCTCAGTGACAATGACGGACAGCTGATGTTAACCACTCTTCATCTGAATTCAACATGACATTGTTGTTTTGAAAGAACATTGCTCGATGATGTTGATGGTGGTGATGACAGCATCATCAGCTGTCTTGTCTTCATACTCCTCTACTGTCTGTTCTAGGGGAATCATTGGTTGACGATGACGCACAGTTGAGGTTTACTGATCGTCATTCGATTTTGACAATGATGTCATTGTTCTGAACATGGATTGATAACGACGGCAATGTCAACGGCAGCTTCACACTCTGTGGCTGGTTTTTACCAAAATTTAAGGGCAATGACAAGGACAGACGGTTGATGTCGACTGCTTGTCATTCGAATTTGACATGGTATCGTCATTTCAAACATGGCTCGATGATAACCACGATGATATAGGTTGTCATCAACTATCAATCATCAAAAAAATTTCTATGAGATTGTCATTTTGAGTTTGAGTCCATGACGTTGACGTTGACATTGACAATGGTAGCGTCAATGGAAGCTGTACTTTCAAACGTTCGGAGGTCTGAAAAAATTCATTGGTCATCGCTAATGTGGTCAATGACGTTGATGATGAAGCTTGATGTCTACAGGTCATGATCCAAATTCTTCAATGACATCATCGTTTTCAATGTGGGTCGATGACATTGAAAACGCTAGCGTTTTAATTAATATCTAGTATCATCATCATAGACAGGGTCGATGACATTGGCACTGTTCTTGACTTCTTACCAGAGCTTGGCAAATGACGGAATTTGGATGACAGACAGTAGATGTCAACCATCATTTATGTTGAAGGATAACATCCTGTCTTTGAGGAAAAGTGATGCCCTTGCGACAAGCTATAAGTTTTAGGACAGCCGTAACGCAAAAATTCTAACAGTTTGCTACATGGGTAGATGACGTTGACGATGGCGACATCAACGGCAGCTTCATTTTCACATTTGATTTTTAATTGTTAACCAAAATTTAGCAAAATGACTGCTGACAATGGAGATCACTTGACCCAACTGCTCGTCATCCAAATCCATTGATGACAGCTCCATTATCAATGTGGTTCGATGACGTTAAGGTTGACGTGATGATTGTTGTATGAAGGGAATGGAGGAGCAGGCAGCAGCGGTGATGAAGGCAGCTCGGGCCGAGATCTCGGCAGCGCTGAACCAGATGAAGAAGGAGACGACGGCGGAGCTGGAGCAGAAGCTGGCTGAGGGCAGGAAGCGGGTCGAGGCAGAGCTCACCGAGGCACTCAGCAACCTCGAGCGCCAGAAGGAGGAGACAATTAAAGCCCTTGACTCGCAGATCGCCGCTCTCAGCGACGAGATCGTCAAGAAGGTCATCCCTGCCCCCCCTGCTCCTTAATCTACTGTCTGTCCTCTACTTGTCCGTCTTGTTGTTCTTCTTCTTGGATCTGTAATTACCTGGCTACCTGGGTTTTCCCATATTTTCAGAAAAAAAGATAACGCTGTATGTCCCAAGTATCAAAATTTGATGCCATTATCTGAATGCCCGGTTCATCGGTGGATAAACCCTGTTGAATTGTTCATCCCTTTGATTATCAAACAAGCAGATTGTAATTACCGGGCGATGGGGTTTTTCTCGCTCTCTCAGAAA
This sequence comes from Wolffia australiana, assembly GCF_029677425.1. NCBI lineage: Eukaryota > Viridiplantae > Streptophyta > Magnoliopsida > Alismatales > Araceae > Wolffia > Wolffia australiana. The sequence continues at coordinate 7,215,706 of NC_135844.1, forward strand.
GAGGATAACGTTGTATCTTCACATAATAAAAACCTTGCGCCATTTTTTAATTATCCAGTAGATCCCCATCGTAATAACCCTGTTTGTGTTGTTTATCCGATGATCAGAATGAAAAAGGGAGTGAGAGGGCTGTTGACAATTTGCTCGAATTTTTCATCTGTAGATCAAAATCAAGAAGGGTGAAACTCCGTTGAATTATTCATCCTCCGATCACAATGAAGAAAGAGAGAGGGTTGAGAATAAACCTGTAGAATTGTTCATCCGACCATCAAAATTAAGTAAGAAAAGACAAAGGGTTGAAGATAACCCGTTGAATTGTTCAACTCTGAGAGAGAGAGAGAGAGAGAGAGAGAGAATGATAGAGGGTTCAAGATAACCCGAGCATCCGAGCATCAAATCAAGAAAGATACGATGTAAAAGATAACTCCGTCGATAGAGTGTGTGCGCGCGCGTGTGCGTGTGTGTGATAGAGAGAGAGGGAGGGAGAGAGAGAGAGAGAGAGATAACCACGTTCAATTGTTTAGACAAGGATCAAGATCAACGGGGAGAGAGAGAGAGAAAGAATGATAGAGGGTTCAAGATAACCCGTTGATTTGTTCTTCCGAGCATCACAATCAATAAAAAGACAATGTCGAAGATAATTCCGTTGAAGTTTTGAAGATAGAGAGAGAGAGAGATGAACATAACCACGTTCAGTTGTTTAGACAAGGATCAAGATCAACAGAGAGATAGAGGGAGAAGAGAAAGATGAAAATAACCACGTTCAATTGTTTAGCCTAGGATCAAGATCAACACACAAGGAGAGAGAGAGAGAGAGAAAGGGAGAGAGAGATGAAGATAACCACGTCGAATAGTAATCCGATGATCAAGATAAAGAGAGTGAGGTAGAGAGAGAAATATAGAAAGTTGAAGATAACCCAGTTGAATCGGATCAAGATCAAAATCAAGATTAAGAGAGAGAGAGAGAGCGAGAGAAAGGGTTGAAGATAAATCCGTCAACATATTCATCCGATGATCACGATAGAGAGAGAGAGAGACTGTGCGTAAAAACGAAACAATTATCGTCCTCGTCATCTACTCTTGGGCGGGCTTCTTGTTTCAAAAACGGTACCAAGGATCAAGATCAACAGATAGAGAGAGAAAGGGTTGAAGATAACCACGCCGATGAGTAATACGATGATCAAGATAGAGAGAGAGAGAGAAGTTGAAGATAACCCCGTTGAATTGGATCAAGATCGAGAGAGGGAGAGATGGAAAGGGTTGAAGATAACCCCGTCGACGTGTTCATCTGACGATCAAGAAAGAGAGAGAGAGAGAGAGAGAGAGAGAGAGAGACTGTGGGCGTAAAAACTATACAATTATCGTCATCTTATATCTACTCGCGGGCAGGCTTCTTGTTGAAAAACCGATATCCAAACTCCTTCTCCGCACCGCACTTGCACCGAAACGACAACGTCGCCTCCTCCCATTCTTCCTCCTCCGACGGGCACTGCTCCCCATTCTAAAAACCCACATCCATTCAATCAAATCAAGACGACCCACCAAAAAAAAAATCAAAGTAAACTACATTTAATCGATTTACCGGAGCAATCTCAGCAACTTGCAGAGGAGAAGTTTCCTCCTCGACCGTGTTCTTCGAGGAAGAATCGTCGAAGGCGAGCAAGCGAAGCTCCGTCGTGTTCAACTGGGAGGAGCTGGGCGTCGCGGCGGAGGAAGAAACGGGCGGCGGGGAGGGAGATCGGACGGCTGGGAGGGCTCCATCGCATCTTCTTCTCTTGAGTCTGCACCATCGACGGCTGTCGTCAGTGGGCATCTCGCTCGATTCTTTAGCCTGCCCTTCGCCTCTCTCTTTCATTGTCGGAGATTGAATTGAGAGACGACGTTTGAGAGAGGTCTGCACGTCGGTGTTCTCTCTATGTTGAGATGGTGGCGTCTTTGTAGAGGAGGAGGGTGGGTGCAACGGAGAGAGACGTTGCACAAGGCAACGGTCGAATTCTGTTGGATTACCGTTTTTCTTTCTCTCTCTTTGGTGATCTTGAGTTCTTTTTATTTTCTAAATTTTTTTAGTGTCGTTTCGGTTCCCCAGTCGGCTTAATGGGCCGGCGAGTAAAGACCCGTGGCCCAACTTACCAGTCCCACGACGAGATTGGGCCCACCTTAAGCAGACGGGTGAGATAAGTCAATCGGGCTCACTTATGGGCTGCCCAGCTCGTCAGCCACTAGAAGGAGGCCAAATTGCAGATGACCGAGACCACCCTGAGCTCCAATCTCAGAATCAAAAAACACTTCTGAGGGGCCTCTCGGCCGACGACCCATCTCCATCTCGCACGGCCAGGTTTGGCGGCACGAAGGACAGCAAGAGCCTTCCAGATTTCAGATGGGAATGCCGCTGGATCGCCGACGACGAGCTTCCAGGAGCTCACTGGCAGTCTAAATTGGCCCGAAACTGCCTACCATTGCAAGAGTACTGACCGGGTCATAGGGACGACGGCTTGAGGCTACCCATGCACAGGTCCCACTGTGGGAGCTCTCGGGAACCACCGGGAGCTCGCCTGGGTTCAAGGGAGCCGTCTCCGCCACGATGACTATGGTTGGGACCTCGTCTATCGCCCTTGATGCCCCGTCATGACAGCCGGGCCTTCACCGGAGACTCCGATTCGGATCGCGATGAGGACAAAGATTATGAATGGCGAGGGCCCATTCGACGAGGACACCGCCATGGCAATCAGCAACACCAGTCCCCTCGCCATCATCGGTTTGCTGAAACACCATCCTTCACGGGAGGGCATCCAGAGCATTGGACGCGGCACGTGGAGCATTACTTCCGATCGTACCCAGCTCAGGACGTCGAGTGACTCCAAGTTGTCTTGTCATACATGGAAGGCAAAGCGTCAGCATGATTCTGCTTCAAAGATGACCGAGCCGGATTTGTCAGCTGGGACAATTTCAAACAAAAATCGTTGCATCGCTTCGTCTTACAACCCTGGGAGGCATACCATCAATTGTTTAAGCTCCATCAAACGGGCTCCGTGGACGAAGTGGTCTTCTCCTTTGTCGACTTGGTTGGCTACTTACCGTAGATATCAGAAGAAACTGCTATGCACGCATTGTACTCGGTTCTGCGACTGTCTCTCCAGGTGGAGATCGACCGACGGGAGCCTCGTTCCACTAAAGCCCTGATAGACTGCGCATTCAAAGCCGAAAAACTTTGAGGCCAATTGGAACCATCCTCCTCTAGCAAAGTAGCATGGCTCAGAGATCCGGGGGTAAATTGTTAAGAAGCTTCACTGCCCCAGCTCAATTGGGTGCAATGACAAGAGGAACACTGCCTCCACAGGCCCCATGCCAACTTCGCCTAACTGCGAATGAGTTTGCCGGCCGAAGAGCACAAGGGCTGTGTTTCTAATGCAACGAAAAGTTCACCCCAAGACATGTGTACCGTAAGACGCTCAACGTCTCTATAGTTATGAATAAAGAGGACTCGATGGGTATTCTATCAGATGATGAAGCAGAGAGGGGGGACGACGCCAGCTCCCTTGCTGACAGCCCGCGCAAACTATAAAGGATCACTCTTCAAGTAGTTACCAACATGTCATCGGCGCATTCTGTGCAACTCAATGGTCGTATCCAAGACAAAGAGGTCATCATTGACTCAGGGGCGTCCAACAACTTCATCACTGAGCTTGAGAAGGCAGCAGACTACTCTGTACCGCATTCTTTACGGAGATAGCAGATGGACCTAGGGAATGGAGTTGTGTTCCGACATTCAACTCCAAATTCAAGAGTATTCAGCAACTGTCTCTTTTTATCTGGTACAAGATCTATGCCTCGATGTCATATTGGGCGTCTCTTAGCTCCGCACCCTCGGGTGAACGTCGACACAATGGGACCTGTTGCTACTACGGTTCCAAGTGGATGACGTATGGCACACACTATAGGGTGATCTAGGTGAGATCCAACTCGGAGTAGCATTGACGTCATCATGGACCTAGCGTGACCAACCCATAGTTATGGGACTCTGCAAATTGTCCATAACTTCGTCGGTGGCCTTGCAAGAAGTGGGGGCGAAGACAAAAGACAGTGTTGTTAAGTTATATCAGACACAATTTTTCGTCCATTTTTCAGATGCCAAAGACACTAGTGCCGCACCATTCATACAGCCAACAGATCATGTTGATCCCATGGGCGGAGGCAGTCAACTACCGTCCGTATTGGTATTCCCACCTAAAGAAAAACGAGTTGGAAAAACTGGTGGAGGAACAGTTGTTTGCAAGTATCATCCCACCATCATGCAGCCCCTACTCCAACCCAGCTCTACTAGTGAAGAAAAAGACAGGCAGTTGGCGGTTCTGTATTGACTATTGGGTCCTCAGTAGTGTCACCGTGCCCAATCCATTTCCTATTCCGATGGAGTACACAAGCTCCTAGAAGAGCTCCATGGCACGATGGTCTTTTCAAAGCTTGACCTCAAGTTGGGGTATCACCAAATTCGCATGAAGCCCAACAACATCAAGAAGACCGCATTCCGCATGCATCAAGGGTATTTACGAGTACTTGGTGGTGGCCTTCGGACTGTGCAATGCATCTGCCACCTTTCAACCCCTGATGAATGGGATCTTTCAACCCTTCATCTGAAAGTTTGTGTTGGTCTTCTTTGACGATATCTTAATCTATCGTCGCACCATAGATGAGCATGAGGCACACTTACTAACGGTCATGCAAGTACTGGCAGAGCCTTAACTGAGCATCAATACAAAAAAGTGCTCCTTTGCACAACCACGATTGGAATATTTGGGACATTGGATTTGAGTTAAGGGAGTAGCCACAGATGCAGAAAAAATTGAAGTTGTCCACGAATGGCAACCCCCTCAAAATCTATGCCAGCAGTGATGATTTTTGGGTTTGGTAGGGTGCTATTGATAATTCATCAAGGGTTATGCTTCCAAGGCTTGGCCTCTGACCCAACTGCTCAAAAAATGATATTTCCAATGGGGATAGGTAGCGCAACATGCATTTGAAGAGTTGACGCACGTGTTGTCATTAGTACCTGTACTGGCTCTCCTTGACTTCATGCATCCATTCATGATCAACACAGATGCATCAGAAATGGGAGTGGGTGCAATGTTGCTGAAAAATGAACACCCCATCGCATTCTTCAGCAAGGCCCTGCCAACCACCATCCAGAACCACTCAACTTATGCAAGAGAGCTGATAGCAGTGGTCTTTGCAGTTAAGAAATGGTGGCATTATCTAATGTTCCACGTGTTTGTCATACGCACAGATCAAAGAAGCATCAACCACTTGCTCGAGCAAAGAGAAATACAAGGTGGATATAATCAATTACTCTTGAAACTGATGGGTTATCATCAAAGAGAAATCCAAGGCAGGCAGATCAATTCAAGTGGTCGATGCACTATCCTACCAAATGACATCGGCGGACAAGACTGCACATGTTGTATAACTCTCTCCATGGGGCAATGTAGAAGGCCTACAATAGGAGGTGTGATGGATATTATGTGGACGTCAAGCCAATCACGCTATCATGTTTATTTAAGTTCATTGAATAAAATATTTACGTTCATTATTATTCCGTGCAATGTTCATAATGAAGTCCAAGAATACGTGCAATGACTTAGTGAATTATAATGAGATCATAATACAGGGATCACTAGTCTTTAAACATGTATTCTAAATATTCCTATTCAATGGATAGTTGAGACATACATCAAATTATCAGGATAGAATAGCACTAGTTGATCCTACTTAGCTGATCCTATGGCAATTAGTATAGTGACACTAAGGACAGATAGTGGGTGCTCTTTGGAGAAAGAGTTCATTGAATTGATCCATACGAATCCTTGAATGGTATTATACTTAAACATCAATTGGGTTGATTCAAGTGACGGTTGTATAAGTGATCCACTAACCTGAGACACGAAGGACATCTCGTGAGTAGACAACTACGTTTTGACTATGACTTGCGGGCCTCTAATCATGGGATTCAAATAATTTATATATCGTACGTAGTACGACGCTTATGGAGATGATTGAGTGGTCAAGACGGGATCATCTGCCCTCGATATAAGAGGAGATTGACTCATGGAAGACGATGCAGAAAAATCTCTGGCCAGGGTAGTGAGGATATTGGATATTGGAGAAGGCATTCTCTAATAATCCCCGTTACGCATCAGTACTAATCGAATGACAGCTAAGGGTTTGATGATAAACCATACCCTAAATCATTCGAGAGTCTTGCACGGATGGTGGATTATACATATATAGTAACTAATGAGGGTAAAGGGTCCATGAGAGAGTTCGAGACTACTCGGTATCTTCTAGAGCATGAGGTGTAGCTTGGCACCCCACGGGATGGACATTAAACCTGTCGATTGGGTTAAATCAATCCTTCTTTAATTAATCTATATGTTGATAAAGTTAATTAATAAGGTTGTTCGATGAATTTTATTGGGCCACTAAAGTTATTAACTATTATGATTCATGGGCCTAGAGGGTCACACGTACAAGGTCATAAGGGCATTGGTGGATATCTTTTACTTTTTAGGGTTTACGAGAAAAACCTTAACTGAAATATAAAGATGGAAAGGGTCTCATTTTAAGCACCCATGCAAGCCTGATTTGAAAGCTCTCCCTTTCTCCACTATGATGGCGCATGCCATCGAAGATCGGCGATGATGTCGTCCGTGCCGCCCACCGCCGTCGTCGAAGCTCGAATGAGATTGCTCGACTTATCGTATTTTGTTTCTTCGTTCTTTCTTGTGTTTTATGTTTTCTCATCTCGTCATTGTGTTTTCATCACGTGCGCGACATGTCCGCATGCCCGTCGTCATCATCACGAGAGGGATCCCTTTGCCTCCCCTTGTTATCTTTTTATATTTTCATTTTCCCTTGTTTCTTTGTAATGGGGGCCCATTCTATAAGGGCCCCCTAATGGACCCTTCATCCCCCTTTTGTTGGCCCACTTAAGGGCCCATCCTTTTCCCCTTTCTAAGGGAAGAGGGGGGCGCCCTAATCCCTTAGACCAGGAAAGAGAGAAGAACCATTGTTTTTGATTTCTGGTCTCCCCATTCTTCATAGAAGTGATTGCAGGAAGGAAGGGGAGAAGAGGACGATCAAGGAGGACAGGGAAAACGAAATTCTCCATTCGTAGTGAATTTTCTCTGCTCCCTGTTCATGAAATTGTGTGGCAAAATCCACGCACGGCAGGTGCAGGATCCAGCAAAATTACTGGCTGATTTCAAGCATAGCGCGGAGAGAAGCTAGCATCGGGGAAGAAAGAGCAGGAAAGGGGTGTGTGGACCATTTGCCCTTCCCTCTTCCTCCACACCGGGTTCTTCCCTTCATGGAGAGGCTCGTGTTGCGCCCCCCCTCCTCAATTTGGGTGCCGCGATTGACGTCCATTCTCCATCACGGAGCCGTCTGTCCAGTGAGTGTCGGCGGCTGAATGGGGGAATCGAACTCCCCACCCCTCTGAGAAGCTTCCCTTCCCATCGGAAGGTGTCGTGGGTGCCAGTCAACGCTGCTAGCCCTCTCGGAGGTGGATCTCTACATATTGGTCTCATTGGTGAAGGTAGCTCGCCGCCGGTCAACGAGTGAAAAGGGGCTTGATGGGAACAGCAGGTCTGACTTCCGTTCCATTGTCTGCCAGAACGAGCCCTAGTCTAGATTTCTCGGGTCAATCCGTTGCTGAGAAACACCTCCCGGTGACTCCTGCTGCAGTGCAAATCTTCCCCAACTCCTACGCCACCGCACGGCCCTGCTTGGTCATCAAACATGACCCTGACCGTCTGAAGCTCTAGGAGATTCCGGTCACGCAATTTGACCCTCCTAATACCACACCGGTTAGTCATTACTCTGTGGTCACCAACCGACGCTGCGTGAGTTCGATCGGTCACCCACACTATCCGACAGCCATCATGTGAGAGGCCGGGTGTTCAGCCACGAAGGCAACCATCCCGTTTTCACCCGCTCGCCTTAGCTTCCCACTCTGTCAGCGCTGCCAACCACAAGAGGCGCGCTGACTTGGACTAGTAGCCGGCTTGAGCCGCGCTCACTGCCATACTCATTGTCCTCTCTTCTCTGACCTTTACATAGAGATCCAGCTCCGGTATCTCTTCGCCCACCCGCTCTGACTCGCCGCTGACATCGACAAAGATCTGCACCGCGAGCCACGCCGATGAGGAACGCCATCCTCTCCCGTCACTCATTTATTTACCTTTTGCAGTATAACTTCATCTTGACTCCACCGCACTCGGGCTAGGTATGTGAGAGAGGCATTGAGAGAAAACTACGAATGACTTTAAGTGTCTTACCAGTACGGACGAGTACGTCCGTTACATGCAAGCCCTACGGATAGATCCATTCGGCCGCAGATGCCTTCGTCGCTCTGACGGGGTTCGAGAGGCCACCATCGCCGTCACCCGGCGACACCGTCCAAGCATGGAGCTCGGCGCCTCCCTCGAGTCAGAGCCTAGGTGTACGACACGTAGGACATTCATTTTGCATATCATAGTTACATCGACCCGTTAGGGTTACTCTTCGGACGACGACACCGTCGATGTTCGATACCATCATCCTTTATCGGCACCGAACCATCATATTCGGTGTCTACCGGATGACGTCTTAGACGAAGTCATACATCACATTCTCTTCTCCACTCATCCAAGGAGAGTGTCTTTATGGTGAGGAGATCTTCTAGATTTTCAAGAAGAGTTGAAGAAGAAGACATGGAGATCTAAGCGCCGAGTGATCGTGTGGATACTTCTAGAGGCTAGACACGTGAACGGCTTTTGAACAATCTCGGAGCGACAAAGTCAAAGGTGGAACGAGCTCCTCGAAAGGTACATACGATATTTTATTTTAAAGAATGATCGAATCCATTGACCTGCTTCCGCATCCATGGAAACATGTTTTCCATCGACAAACCAAGGCACCGAACCCAACAAGGTGGACGGAGATGCAACCCTGCAGACAATCATCCATATGTTATGGGAGAACCCCAACAGTCAAGGCAAATACAAAATGACAGACGTAACACTTCTTCACGATGGCCGTTTTGTGATTCCCGCACACTCTCCAAGAATTGGGCACGTCATGACAGAACTTCATGATGACATCATCGGGGGTCACTGGGGTTTTCTCAAGACATACAAAGGAGTGGCATCACAGTTTTATAGGCGGGGTATGGAACATGACATCAAGGTGTATGTCAACGGCTGTTCACAATGTTAGTGATTTAAGGCATCATCACTTCTCGAGTGGGACTCCTACAACCACTTCCCATTCCGCAACAGATCTCGGAACACATCTCTATGGACTTCATAGAAGGCCTTTCCAAGTTGGGAGGCGTGGACTGCATATTGACCGCGGTTGACCATCTCAATAAGTATGCCCATTTCATTGGGCTTTGTCATCCATTTTTGCCCGGGAAGTGGCCACTAAATTCACCACGGAAAGCATAAAGCTCCACGGCGCCCCACAGACTATAGCGTTAGACTGCAACAGTATTTTCTTGAGCCATTTTTTGGCTGAACTACATAAACTACAAGGCACCAAGTTGAAACACAGGTCAACATACCACTCGGAGACCGATGGACAGACTAATGTGGTCAATGGATCCCTTGAGGCCTATCTACGTTGTTTTGCACAAGATCAACTAAAAAATGGTGTTGGTGGGTGCACTGAGCAGAGCTTAGTTACAATACCTAATACCACGCCGCCATCAAAATGACACCCTTCAAGGTGGTATATGGACGCGAGCTGCTGACGCTTTTACATCCTGGTAGCACAGCGACACCGCTGGACGATGTGGACCATCTCCTTCAAGAGAGGGATCAGGTTCTGAATCTACTCCAACACTTGGAGCACGCACAAGCAATTATGATGAGCAAGGCTGATCGCCGCAGTAGGGATGTTGAGTTCCACATCGGGGACCTGGTATTCCTCAAACTGAAGCCGTACTACATGAAGTCGCTTGCACGAGTATCAAATGAGAAACTGGCAGCGAAATACTTCGGGCCGTACAGGATCACCCATCGGTGGCATACTGCCTCAACTTACTGGTAGAGGTTCATATTCACCCGGTGTTTCATGTATCGCAACTCAATCGAGCAGTGGAAGTCACAGGTACAAGCACTACTGAGAAGCCTCACATAAGAGCTAGAAGAGCGAGTCACGCCGTCGCAGATTACGGCGTTTTGATCTTTGGCTCAAGTTCTCATGCATTGGGACGGCCTTCTTTACTTCGAGGCAACTTGGGACTCTATCGATTGACTGCGCCAACAGTTTCCGGCTTTTCAGCTTGAGGACGAGCTGATTGCATTAGGAGGGAGTCCTGATGCGATACACCACCACATGTATGAACGCCGGCCCAGGCCCATGCCGGAGGCCCATTAGCGAGGACTATTTCAGCAAACTATCAGAGAAGAGAAGGGGCTTTTGACTCTGGTAAGTGCTGTTGTGCATTCCACTTCAAAGGCCTCTCTGACCCTCTGTTAAGACCCCAGCCCTCCGAATGAGTAGAAGAGGAGATGGTCCACGATTTATGCAACACAAGGGTTCTTTAACACCCACGGATACAAAACAGGAAACGACAAGAGAACGAGGTTTCCAAGGGAACAAGTCCGAGGACGCCTTGTCTCGGGGAAGCTCTTCCTCAAGGTGCTGCCGTTGGACGCTCGGTAACCTGGGAGGAGTAAGGGGATCAGGGACTCGGTGGGAAGAGCAGCTGGGTCAAGGAAAGGTAGGGCGAGGAAGATGCCAGGAAGAGAGAGAGAGAGAGAGAGAGAGAGAGAGTAAGGAGGGGAAGGATACCAGTTCTTCGATGCCCTCTTCCATCTCCGTCCCTCCCTTAAGAAGGACGCCCCGTCCTTTACTTCCGCCCTAATGGGAGCTGATGCGAGTTGTGAGCCCTGCGGAGGCCCACGAGACTTTCTTTTGTAGACTTTCAGTGGGGTCCTAACACCCTCCTCGTTGCAGACGACCACTCCTGTTGGAGGGCAGCAATCGGACCGAGTCCAGGCATTGTCCAACCCGTCTGCTCGATGGCGTTGTCCAACCCGTGTGCTTGGTGGCGTCGTCAACCCCGCCACCTCTCTCTCTCTCTCTCTCTCTCTCTCTCTCTCTCTCTCTCTCTCTCTCTCTCTCTCTCTCTCTCTCTCTCTCTCTCTCTCTCTCTCTCTAATCTACCTCTCTACATTCTTCTACCTTGTCTCTCCAGTACATTGTGGACTATTAAGGCATTTGGAATTTCAATCTAGTTGAGTTGAGTTACAAGAGTGTAACAGTTTTGCTTTGGTGGTATTGAGTTTTGCTTGATTTTGGGAATTTCTTGTATGATTTTTATGTAGCGTTGTCTTATTTTGATTCTATCCATTATCTTGGGGTTGAATACATGTGTCATATAGTAGGTTTGAACGTTTTTCTTTGTTTTGCTTTGGTGATCTTGAGTTTTGCTCAATTTTTGGGAATTTCTTGTATGATTTTTATCTAGCATCCTGTTGCAGGACAGCTAGTGTGGATATTGGTGAGGTCAACTAGATGAGGCCAGGAAATGGTATTAAAACAAGCTTCAGAATCATTTGGTCGGTTTGAACCTTTAAAAACAGAAAAATGTGAGGATGGTGCAGCCCCTCTCCTTGTTCGAGGGCGGGAATGGTGTCTGACAACCACTCAGTGAAAACGAAACTCAGAGTTTAAAATCTTGATGGCCAGAAAACCAAGAAACGCACACCTATCCTCTACCAAGAAAAAAATCTCGATGGCCATAATATTGCGGTGGAAAAACACGGTAGAAAATGCCAGATGAAATAACACAAGTCACTAGTGAGAGGAAGAACGGACCTTTGGTGCAAGCGAGGGTGACGTGGTGATGTGGGGGGCACTCGAGCGACGACCCACGTAGGGTTACAGGTGGCGGCACGAAGGCACAGACGCTGCGCTGTTGGTGTAGTGGGAGCAGGAGAGGCCTGTGACCAGAGCGTGGCGACGAGTTATCAGAGCACGGGTGGCGGGTGGCACCAGCGAGTGCAGAGTGCGACGGGGCAACAAGGCGTGCATGAGAGGCGCGGGCGGGGCTAGGGGGCACCGTGACGCAAGGATCAGTCTAGACGCTGGCGGGCGCCGACACGTGAGGCAGCACAGGCGGCGGCAGGGGTGGCGATGCGGCTTGGCGGCAACGCGGACGGTGTGGCGACATGGTTGTGGCACAGGCGGTGGCACAGTGCCACGCTGACGGGGCGTTGGAGGAGTGAGGACGCCGTGTGGCGCGCATGCGGAGCAGAGGCGGTGCAGAGGCGGCTGATTCCCCAAGAAGGACGTTGAACGTTCAACGTCTCTGATTTGGTCTTCTATCCAGCCACACCTCCTTCATCTAATGACTAGTCGCTACCCTTACCCTCTCTAGAGAGCGAGTTTGCCAAGTCCATTCCCCCTCTTTACCATCCGATTGGCACAAAAACATCGAGGAGATTCTGGATGAAATAATCACTGTCATTGAGAGTGGGCCGGTGCGAAAGTTTATTGTTCATTGGCAGGTGATCAGTCCGCTCAGAGATCCAAGCATCGTCAGTAGATAGTTTCCCCTGCCAATGAACAAGAAACTTTTGCACTGGCCCACTCTCAGTGACAGTGATTATTTCATCCAGAATCTCCTCGATGTTTTTAAGGGCCTACTCTTGATAAGTGCTATTGTGCATTCCACTTCGAGGGCCTCTCTGACCCTCCTCGTCGCAGACGACCACTTCTGACGGAGGGTGGCAATCGGACCGAGTCTAGGCATTGTCCAACTTGTCTGCTCTGTGGCATCATCAACCCCGCCACCTCTCTCTCTCTAATCTACCTCTCTATCTTTTTCTACCTCATCTATCCAGTACATTGTGGACCATTACAGCATTTGGAATTTCAACCAAGTTGACTTGAATTACAAGAGTGTAACATTTTTTCTTTGGTGATCTTGAGTTTTGCTTGATTTCTGGGAATTTCTTATATGATTTTTATGTAGTGTCATCTCCCTTTGATTCTATCCATTATCTTTAGGGTGAATACGCTTGTCATAGTGTAGGTTTGAACTTTTTTCTTTGTTTTCCTTTGGTGATCTTGAGTTTTGTTTGATTTCTGGGAATTTCTTATATTATTTTTATGTAGTGTCGTCTCACTTTGATTCTATCCATTATCTTCGGGGTGAATACGTTTTTCAGATAACAATCTTAAAATTTGGTAGTTGGGTAGATTTTTATTAGTATTTTATTCGGACGGAGTGGGTGGGGCAGCAATTTCGATTTGTCTTTTAAATGGTTAAATTCAGGAAATTTTGTTTAATCATTTTTCTTTGTTTTGCTCGATTTCGGGAAACTTTTTTTTGCTGATTTATATTTAGTGACTTTTGGGTTTGATTCGATCCATTATATTGGGGGTGAATACGCTTGTTCATTAATAAGGTTAAAATTTGAAAGTGGGGTAGGCCTTTGTTTTAGTATTTTATTCTATGGGGGAATCTGGATTTGCATTAAAAATGGTTAAAATAACGAAAATATGATTAAACATTTTTCTTTCTTTTGCTTTGGTGATCTTAAGTTTTGCTCTATTTCTGGGAATTTATTTACAGATTTATACTCATTGACGTTTTGGTTTGATTGTATCCGTTCTGGGGGGTAAATTCACTTGTCAGATAATATTCTTAAATTTCGGAAATTGGATAGAAATTTTTTTAGAATTTTATTTGGTGGGAGGAGGGATCTTGCAATTTAAATGGTTAAATTCACAAAAATATTTTTAAGTATTTTCTTTGTTTTGCTTTGGTGATCCCGGGTTTTGCTCTATTTTGGAGAATACTTTTTCTATTTTATATTAAGTGTCGTTTCGGTTTGCTTCTATCCATTATCTTGGGGGTGGATTCACTTGCCAGACAATAATCTTAAATTTCGGAAGTTGGTAGAATTAATTTTGCAGTATTTATTCGTTGGGGGAGATCCCGAGTTGCATTTCAAATGGTTAAATTAGGCAAATATGTAAGTTCAAAGTTTATTTATTGTTTTGCCGAGGTGTTCTGCACGATTTCTTGGAATTTATTATATGGTTTTTATTTATTGCCTTCTCGCTTTGATCGAATCCATTATCTTCAGCGTACATACGCTCGTCAGATAATGTTCTTAAATTTCGGGAGGGGGTAGATTTCTTTCTATATATTTTTTTTTGGTGGCGGGGGGAGGGACCTCGATTTGCTTTTTAAATGGTTAAATTAAGGAAAATATGTTTAACCGTTAGTATATGTTTCGCTTGGCTGATCTTGACTTTTGCTCGAGTTCTAGGAATTTTTTATATGATAGTTTCGTTTCGATTTGATTTTATCCATTATATTGGGGTTGAATTGGCTTGTAGGATAATATTCTTAAATTTCCGAAGTTAGGTACAAGGGTTATTGAGTGTTTGTAGCTTAATTGGAGACAATCTCGATTTGGACTTTAATTGTTAAAATTCAGGAAAAAAACTGACTTCATCGCATGTCAACCTCATATCATTTAATGGGAAGAGGCGATGGGAAAAATACAAATTTGCTTTCATCGACGAAATTAAACATTAAAATTTGCTTTCAATACGCTCGTCAGATATTTAATTAAATTCCGGAGACTTTGCTAGAACTTTCTTTTCGTGAAAATTTTATTCTGGGTCAGCTCGATTTTCATTTTGCATGCTTAATCATGATTTCTGGGGATTATGATTAATCATGAATTGAAATTTAGTTCATGTTCATGATATCCATGAACTTGGGGTGAACATTGTATTCCGATATTAACTGTTTCGAAGTAATATTTTATTTTCCCAATATCATAATTCATTTTTAGATGTTTAAATAGAGGAAAATACGACTACATCATTTATGGGAAGAGTGCGACGGGAAAAAAAGAAATTTGTTACAATCGCCTTAAATTAACTACCCCCTACGATATTTTATTAAATTTCGGAGATTTTAGTACACTTTCTTTTCAGGAAATTTTAATCCAGGGTCGGCTCGATTTTCATTTTACATCCTTAAATTTAGGGAATTACATTAACCATGAACGGAAAGATATTTTATTTTCCCAAATGAATAGTCCTCGAGGTCAACTGGATCCACATTTTTAAAATCAATATTAAGACGAATATTAATACCCCTAATTAGAAGGCGATTGAGGATTAAAAAAACAGCGAGAAGCGAGAAAGAAGAGAACTTTCCGAATCAAATAATATTCCTAAAATAATTAAATGCGACAACGGCAGCCGCCGTCTGAGGTGACCGCCGTTCCCGATAGGCCTGTCGCAGAACCGCCCACAGAACACTCCTCTGCGTCCACACCCACCAAATCAAACCTCCACAGATCGAACAAAAATCGCTACTTTCGATGTGGGTCAGCGGAGATTTCATCCGGCTCGAGCTCAATTGCTCAAATCGACGAAGAAGAAGAGAAAAAAGAAAGATCTTTAAAATTAAAAAAAGGGTTAACTTGCATGCTGTACAGAAAACCGGAAGCCGTTCTCTTATTCAGTGAAGAAGAAGAAGAAAACAGCGATTTTTTTTTCCTTTTTTTTTTTCTCGATTCGATTTGAATCTAACCTGCCTGGTTAACTCTCCAGCTTGCTAATCCCGATCCGCTTAACCGCGGCGTTGCGTACGTTATCGAGGTGCTTCTGCGGGTCCTGCAGGAACACGATACCGCCTCGCTCGAGCCCGGCCATGTAGCTCCGGACCTCCTTCCGAACCAACTCCTGAACGACGGCGAAGACGTCGTCCGTCATCCCAGCGGATGACGGAGACGCGCGTCCCGTCTCAGACGACGTCCCGGGGAGAGAGAGCGAGAGCGTGAGGGCCGTCGCCGGGTCGTCCGACGTGGCCGCGACGGCGGGCCGCGGAATCGGCCGGTAGAGCTTCGGAGAAGGCTGGCTCGACTCGCTCAACTCGGAGCTCGACTCGCTGGCCGTCCGCTTCGCCAGCGGGGACCCCGTCCCGTCGTCGTCGTCCTCCGTTCTGTTCCCTGTCTGGTTCCCGTACTTGCGCTTGAGCGTGGAGTTCCAGTGGTTCTTCACGGCGTTGTCCGTTCGGCCGTGGAGCAATCGCGCGATCGTCGCCCATTTGTTGCCGAATTTGCCGTGCGCTCTCACGATCGTCTCGTCTTCTTCGGCGGAGAAGGGCCGGTGTTCTACCTGCGGCGACAGCTGATTACACCATCTCAGCCTGCACGATTTCCCCGATCTCCCTGGAATCGCCTTGCTTATCAGCGACCAGTTCCTCGGCCCGTGCTTCTGCACCAGCCTCTGCAGCGCCTCGTCTTCCTCCGGACTCCACGGCCCCTTTATCCTATCCCCGCTCGCCATCCCCAACCTTCCACGAACAATCCACCACCAATCGACGAACAATCGAAGAAGAAGTTGAATCGAGGAAGAATCGACGATCAATCGACGAACAATCGAAGAAGAAGAAGGTGAATCGAGGAGGAATCGAAGAAGAAGGTGAATCGAAGAAGAGGAGTGCGGAGGAGAGGGGGGGAGAAGAAGAGGAATAAGTAGAGTTGAAAGGGGGGAGACCGGGAGTAGCCGGTGGGCTGACCGGATGGAGTGTACAGCTGTAAACTGCCACGCGGCGCGCGTAGGACGCTCGGATTTTTTAAAACTGGCGGGGGGTTTCGTTGTGGAAAGGGCCGGGGAGACTTTTTATTGCGGTGATGCCCCTCTCTGGGTTCCACCTACCGCTCACCGAATTAACCGCCTGACCAATCCTGACGCGGGCCGGGCTGACCAGCGGTGACCGGTCGCTTTCGCGTAACCGCCTGAGACCGGAATGTGGGGCCCGCTCTCTTGGCTCCAGCTGGCGCGGTGACGAGAACCCGCGGTAAAAAAACACCGGGGTAAAACCGGGATAAATCTTCGGCCGTTACGCGCTGATAGCTGGCCTTCAACAGAAAAAGGCGCCTTTCCCGCCGCCCTTCGAACCGTCGCGGTTCGAATTTTCAAAATTTCCATTTTGGTGCTGCCCGACAGCTAGCACGTGTCAATATAAGGCTCCTACGTGGCACTCCGACCCAAACGTTTTCCTCCACGTGGAAAGCTCTTATCCATCTGTCAGCGCACGCGCGCAATCTGACCGACGGCTGAGCAACACGTATTTTTGTCTGCGCCACGTCGGATATTGGCGTTTAAAACGTTCATCGGTGTAGCGGATGTCTGCTTCGAGAAAATATTAAAAAAAATAGAAAATACTGAATTCCTCGTGGTAAGTGTGAATATTTTACTGCTGATAATGGCAAGCATAAAAAAGAGACAGTTTTCTGATACTCGTTATTATACTATTTGTAAGAATATACTTATTTTATTTAACCTGATGACTTTGGACCCCCGTTTTTGACCCGCTAAGTCTAAATAGTAATCTATCTACCTATCTGCCTACTATCTATCTATCTATATATCTATCTATTTATCTATCAACTTATCAACCTATCCACGGAATATCTATCTCTGTATTTCCCTCTATCTATCTGTCTATCTATCTTTATTTTACAACGTTTAATCCGTCACCATTGGCACCACTTTCAAGATAAGATTTACTATCTATCTTTCTATCTGTCTATTATCAATCTATTTATCCATCTTTCTTTCCATCTATCCATTTATATATGGATTTTTCTGTCCATCAAAACTATTTATGCATCCATCCATCTATACTTCTATCTTTCTATATATATTACCTATCAATATTATTTTCTGCCAATCCAAAGATCTATCCACCAAACTATCTATACGTATCTATCTATCTCTCCTCGGGTCACATCACGACCATGGACTTTTCCCGGAGACGTCGTTTTGCTAGTAAATTTTGATATCCCCAAAAGGGCGAATCTGAGCCGTCGATTCGATCGTTGGACGGATCTCCTCCGTCAGTCTCAAAGTACGGTATTGGGAAGTTTCCTCGAAACAGCTCAACCGCCGACCGTTTTCTTCCGGGGTGGGCCCCTACCGGCGTAGGTCAAAGCCCAGGCGTTGACACGTGTGGCGCGTGCGAAAAAGTCAACATCGCGGGCCGCTGTCGATAAGACCAGGCCCAGACAGGCAACCGGTCTCTGCCGCGGCCCATTGGTCCGATCTGTGGGGCCCGCCTCTGTGGCCAGCTGGCACGCCAACGGACCCCTCTTTCTCTCTCTATCTCTTCTTTCTCTTTCTATCTCTTCTTTCTCTATCTTGGGGGTTGTTTGACGAGGGGGTGCCGTGTGGGAAGCATATCTCACATGACTCCCGCGCGTCAGTGCAGAAAGAGAAGAGAGAGAAAGAGGAGAGAGAGTGGAACGGGGTTAGAGAGAGAAAGAGAGAGATGGTGTGGGGATTGAATGCTCCGGCCGAAGCCGTACAAAGACAGCGGTGATGTAGAGATTGTTAAATGAAGAGAGAGAGGGAGAGAGTAGGTGAGAAGAGGAGAGAGAATTGGACGCCGAAGAGAGAGAGAGAGAAAGGCGATTACTGTGGGCGGGGAAGAGGAGAGAGAGTGGGGTTTCGGAAGAGAGAGAAACGCGGACCATTCTGAGATAAACCGCCAACAGTTTAGCAGTTGGCAGGTTTACTTCACTTCTCTTCATTCTAAATGCACCTTCTCTCTCTCTCTCTCTCTCTCCCTCTCTCTCTCTCAGTCGGTCTATTTATCTCTGCCTCCTTCTCTCTCTTCTCCCTCTTCCAGTTTCTCCCTATTTCTCTTCTGTTTTTTGCTGTCTCTCTCCCTCTCCTCTCAGTCTCTTACTTCCCTCTCTCTCTCTCTCTCTCTCAGTCTCTCTACTTCCCTCTGTCTCTCTCTCAGTTTCTCTACTTCCCTCTGTCTCTCTCTCTTTCTCTCAGTCTCTCTACTTCCGTCTGTCTCTCTCTCTCTCTCAGTCTCTCTACTTCCCTCTGTCTCCCTCTCTGTATCTTTACTTCCCTCTGTCTCTCTCTCTCTCGGAGTCTCTCTACTTTCCTCTCTCTCTCTCTCCCCTCTCTATTTCCTCTCTCTCTGCCTCTCTCTTTCCCTCCCTCTTAGCTGTCTCTATTTCCCTCTCAGTCTCTCTACTTCCCTCTCTCATCTCTCTATATCCTCTCTCTCTCTCTCTGTCTCAGCCTCTCTCTACTTCTGTTAGTCTGTCTCTCTATCTCTCTCTCCCTCTCTCACCTTTCTACTTCCTCTCTCTCTCTGTCAGACTCTCTACTTCCTCAGTCTCTCTCCCTATCTCCTCTCACATCTTTCTCTATTTCTCTCTCTCCCTCTCATCTGTCTCAATTTCCCTTTTACTCTCTCACTCTCTCTCTTTCCCTCCTCTCTCAGCCTCTTTCTATTTCTCTCTTTCTCTCACTGTCTCTCCCTCTTACTCTCTCTCACTCCCTCGCTTTCCCTTCCTCTCTCTCACTCTCTCTCTTTCCCTTCCTCTCTCAGTCTCTCTCTCTCTCTCTCTCCCTCTGTACTTTTTTCTTCTCACACTGTCTCTCTTTCCTTCAGTCTCTCTCTCTTTCTCCTTCCCTCTTACTGTCTCTCTCGAAATTCAACTGACTTTTTTCTCTCTATTTCCTAAATTCCACTTCTGTTTGAGGACGGACAACGGATGACGGAGTAGAACAGACGGGGCCGGAAGGATGACATAACAAACATGGGGACAATAAGAAACCAATAGTAAATTCTCGACCCTGGATGACGAAATCAGACGGAAAAGACGACCCTGGTCGACTTCTTTCGTTGGGTTACAGTTCTGAGGTCAGGACAGATGACTGATGACGGTAAGGAACGGAACGGAACGGATGACTGACTTTTGCCCACACTACTCTCTCTTCTCCTACCCTCTTCCATTCTCTCTCTAGATATCTCTCAAAAGAAGACGATAACCAATCAGGGCAGAGAAAATTAAGTAATTTCTATTCTGAAGTTAGACGCAGAGGATAATTATCAGACAATTATCCAGAAATGGGACTCTTTTTTACCCAGTTAGACAAAATCGATGCATGTGGAAGCCGAACTATACAGACAAGCGTGATATTTTCCCAAAACTTTAGAGCTAAGACATGCGTTGACTAGATTTTTGTCTACCGGTCCCGGTCAACGGCTTTGACGAGGAGCTTAATTTCCTGAGAGACGCGTGGAGGATCATGACTGCGATTAAACAGCCAATCAGAAACGAGGAAAATATAAAATATTTATTTAAAGTAGATTAATTAAATATGTACCAGCGTAGCTGATGCTGATGGCACAGAAGATGGCAACCTGAAGATGGCAGAAGTAGAGAACAGCGGCGGTCGCTGAGACAATTCAAAAACAAAAAATGGTCCTGAGGAATTAATTATTCAATGGAAAATTAATTACCAATGAGGGGAAATATATATTATTATATCCGTGTTTTCTTCCAAAGAGAACACTGTTTCTCTACCATTTCCAAGAGAAATCGGATAACAGAGATTTTAAAATCATTTATAGGAACAGCTGGGAAAAGGATACCCCCGAGAATATAATAACATAAAAAATAAGTTAACAACAAATGAAGGAACATGTAATAAGAATCCCATCACATTTTGGGCAGTTTTCTCATTATACAATTTTGGGGTGTTTTCACCATTTCCACTATGCATGTATTTCTCTTTAAGTTCGATCTTGCCCAAATTTTAATTTTTTAGTCCTAGGCTCGAAACCGAATTCATATCGTTTCTTTATCCAGAAAGACTGAATGAATATTTCAAAGTGATAAAAGGGATGGTTTGACAAATCATTGTGATCCTTATCTAAAATCTCCCACCTCAAGAACAGGAGATTGATTTCAGGTAGGGTTGGGCAAGATGGCCATGGCGCGAATGATGGTAAATCCTCATTGTCATCCATCTGCGGATGACGAGCGTTAAAAACAATGACAAATTCGTCATAATCCGATTATAGCGGGAGATTTTCAGGTGTTAATGAAGACGATGATGATGACATATTAATCGCAATCATTATCATCATCGTCATTGTCCCATTGTTGATGACTAAATCCTCCTTGCCGGCATCCAATTGTCATTAATGGATGATGATGATTATGAAAAAGTGTACTAAAAGCGATGATGAGTTTGTCATTATTCTCCAACTCTAACCGTAGATAAATTTTCTGAGGATCATTCGCCCGATTTCTGAGAATATTTATTTTAAAAAAAAATGATACAACTCATTCCAAATAAAGCGCAAATAAACTGATCATGAGGAACAATGCAAAGTGCAATCTCGCACCAGAGCTAAATCATAGATTTTCTTCATCCATAATTACAGATAAACATTTGGAAGTGATAGAATGAGGCGGCTCAGCAAATCATTTGGTCTGTATGTTAAATCTCTCAACCGAATAAAAAGATATTAATCATAGGTCGGCTTCGGCATCAGTGATGAAGATGATGAGTGGAGGAGGGCATTGTCAATTCATCATCGTTATCCATTTATTGATATCACATTCATCATCATCATGGCCATCGTCGTTCCTTCATCCATCTATCGACGAGGACAATGAAAAAAAAAATTTCAAACATGAATTACAATCATGAACAAGGAACCCATGATGAATTCATCATCCATCCGCAGAAGAAGAGATTTTCCAGAGTAACCAAGACGATAACGAAGAAGATTTCATCATCATCACTGCCATCATGTTCATATTCCAACAACTGATGGTCAATGCCTCGTTGCCATCCATGGCTGACGACGAGAATCATTATTCCATTATCTCAGATTATTCATTCAACGAATTTTGTGCAAAGGCATATGATCCTACCCTTTCTCATTACATCGAGTTTAATCGATAAATAGAAGTAATATTTCGACGATGTAAAATTGCGCGTTCTATCAAAACATTTAATCAAAACATCTCAAACCCCCACTTCAAGAACAATAGATGATTTAAATGGAGGAAAAAAATCAAGGGAATCATCCAATCTTACCAATCTGTGCAACACGAATAAAAGCAAATCGAACTCCAGGATACTTCTCCTCAGGATCCCAAAATCCAATTCCAAACCAGAGAACCTCCCACATAGCCAAGCTCAAAATCAAGCCAAGCAAAGCCATGGGCATCTTATACCTGAAGAAAAACCCGCACAATCAGCTCATAATTCGAAAGAACAACGCGAATCAAACGACAAAAACAGCTCCTCACAGGGTGCACGCAAGGATGATCAAACACAAGGAGGCGTAATTCCTCGCATAACGCTTGACATTCTCCTGGACTCTCATCCTCGCGATGGAAGGCCCCCCAGGCCAAGAATAAGAAGAACCCTGGCTGGAAGTCAAGAATCCGACGGTCCAGGGAGGAGTGGCGGTGGAGAAATCATCCGAATTCAGCTTGGCGAAGGGATTAACGGTCAAGATCGAGACGAGGGTGGGGAAGATGGAGATCAAGGAGGGAGATTTTGGGGAGAAGGAGGAAGAACCCACGTCGGGAGAAGGGGAAGAGGAGGAATTGGAGCAGAAGGGCAGCTTGGAATTGGGCTTGGAAGCGCGTTCGTCGAGCAGCTCGAGGAAGCCGGTTTCTCGGAGCCATGACTCGAACTCTGGCTCGGGGACGCTGAGAGAGAGGGGGTTGGCGGAGAAGACGCCGCCGGCAGCGGGCGCCATGGCTGGTTCTTGGACTGTGGCTGTGGAGTGGGAGGAGGAGGAGGAGGAAGAAGATGGACGGGTCGCGACTTCGCAGTTGTTTGATGGTGTGGGCTGTGGTGGGTTCGGGGTGGGGAGGGGGGAAGGGGGGGGGGGGGGCGGGGTTTAAGTAGTGTGTTTTGAAGCTCTTCAGTGTTGACATCTGTAACTGGATGTTGTTCTTATCTCTTTCTGTTTAAAGAATGTTTCTAGTTGAAATTTCTCTCTCTCTCTCTCTCTCTCTCTCTCTCTCTCTCTCTCTCTGTGTCTGTCTGTCTGTCTGTCTCTCTCTCTCTCTCTCTCTGTGTCTGTCTGTCTGTCTGTCTGTCTCTCTCTCTCTCTCTCTCTCTCTCTCTCTCTCTCTCTCTCTCTCTCTCTCTCTCTCTCTCTCTCTCTCTCTCTCTCTCTCTCTCTCTCTCTCTCTCTCTCTCTCTCTCTCTCTCTCTCTCTCTCTCTCTCTCTCTCTCTCTCTCTCTCTCTCTCTCTCTCTCTCTCTCTCTCTCTCTCTCTCTCTCTCTCTCTCTCTCTCTCTCTCTCTCTCTCTCTCTCTCTCTCTCTCTCTCTGTCTCTGTCTCTCTCTCTCTCTCTCTCTCTCTCTCTCTCTCTCTCTCTCTCTCTCTCTCTCTCTCTCTCTCTCTCTCTCTCTCTCTCTCTCTCTCTCTTTCTCACCCCCTATCTCTCTCTCTCTACAAATATGTAGCTAT
Organism: Wolffia australiana; assembly: GCF_029677425.1. Taxonomy (NCBI): domain Eukaryota; kingdom Viridiplantae; phylum Streptophyta; class Magnoliopsida; order Alismatales; family Araceae; genus Wolffia; species Wolffia australiana. Next base: position 7,239,046 of record NC_135844.1, read on the forward strand.
ATAGTCTCTCTCTTTCTCTCTCTCTCCAAATATGTAGAGATATAATCTCTCTCTTTCTCTGTGTCTCTCTTTGTCTCTCTCTCTCTCTCTCCATATATCTCTATTTCTCTCTTTGTCTCTCCTTCTCTCCCTCTATTTATCTATCTCTCTCTCGATCTCCAAATATGTAGAGATTATAATCTCTCTCCCGCTCTCTCTATGTCTCTCTTTGTCTCCTCTCTCTCTCTCTCTCTCCATATATCTATATTTCTCCCTCTCTCTTTCTTTGTCTCTGTCTCTCTCTTTCTTTCTCTCACTTTCTCTCCAAATATATTGAGATATATAATTTCTCTTTCTTTCCCTCTCTCCCTTTCTCTCGTCTCTCTCTTTCTCCATATCTTTCTGTCTCCCTCTCTCCCTCTCTATCTATGTTTGTGTCTCTCTCTCCATCCATCTTTCCCCCACTCTAGCTTCTCTCTGTCTCTCCCTTTCTCTTTATCCATCTATCAATCCATCTGTCTCTCACCCTCTATGTATCTCTCTCCCCCTCTCTCTATCCATCTCCCTATCTCTCTATCTATCTCTTTGTCTCTATCCCTCTCTCAACGTATCTCCCTCTCTCTATCCCCCCTCTCTCGCTGTCTCTCTCTCTATCCACCTCCCTAATTCTTTCCCTATCTCTTTGTCTCTCCCTCTCTCTCTCTCACTGCCTCTCCCTCCTCGCTGTCTCTCTCCCTCTCTCTATACCTCTCTGTCTCTCTCCCTCTCTCCCTCTCTCTACCTCTCTCTCTCTCTCTGTCTCTCTCCCTCTCTCTATTTATCTCTTTCTCTCTCCCACTCTCTATCCAATTCTCTCTGTCTTTCCCCTTCTCTCTCTATCTATCTCTTTGTCTCTCTCCCTCTCTCTATCCATCTCTCTATCCATCTCTCTCTCTCTCTCTCAATATATATAGATAGATCTATATATATCTCTCTCCCTCTTTCTATGCATCTGTCTTTCTCACTCAGACTCTATCTCCTTTGCTGGCCTTATATCTGCTGGTCTAAAATATGCTTTCTAGTCCTCTCTCCATCTTTTGTCTAAAATATGCTGTCTCTTTCTGTCCACACTACACCTATCAGTCCCTGCAAAACGTCTTTATTGATCTCTAGTTTTGGTGGGAAGTGGAAGGTTCTACATCACTTCCATCTTTGCCTTGCTCACTTTATAACCCACGGGTACTGAATAGGTACTAGAAAACTACCTCCTCTTGGACCAGAAAATGTGACTTTTCTCCACTAATATACTTAAAAGAATTTCCAGATTATCCAAGAATGTAGAAATTTATTTTTGAAAAAATAGATAATTAACCCACAAAAGTTTACAGACAATATCCTAATCATTATGAGTAAAGGCAGTCATGCATAGTTGAATTGTCATTGGAGCATTACACCATCCAAACGGCATTATCCTAGGTACAAATGTTTCAACTAGAACAATAAAAGTAGTGTTTTCTTGATCATAAGGGTTCATATCTATTTGATTATACCCTGAATATCTATCTTGAAAGTATAAATAGTCTTCAGCCACTAATTTTTCCAAAATCTAACCAAGAAATGACATGGGATAATGATTTCTTAGTTACTACATTAAGTTTCATATATTAAATGCATATTCTCTAACCAGTGGGCATTCCAGTTTGATCCTATTCTTCTTTATCATTTATTGTCCTAGTTATTCCTATTCTCTTGTCGAGGACATGTTCAATACTCACCCAAGCGCTTTCACAAATTGAATAAATAAATTGAGCTTATAACCATTTAATCCCTTTCATAACTACTACTTGCATGATAGAATTCAATTCATTAGGCGCTCTCAAGTAGATTCAGCTTTTTGGTCAATAAAAGTTTTATAAACACGTGGACCAATTCATTTCAGATTTATAGCCCCTAAGCACCTTAAGTAATTTAAATTACTGGTGTATAGATAAGGAATAAAAAATGATGAGATGATATTATCATGATTACTCCTGAAAATGTGCATTTAAGTATGGATGGTAATGGTTCCAAATCAATCTTTGATGCAAGAGAACAAACATCATTTCAAATAAAGGATAACTCATCTTGTAAATCATGATATGAAGATAATAGAGTAAACATCAACATCCTCAAGGGAGTAAACTAAACCTTTATCTTTCAAGATTTTTCATACTTCTATTAATTTAGACATGTTGATTTCAAATTTTTATTTTCCAATTTTATTTCAACTATTCATTTTTCACAATCTTTGTATGCCCTAGCTGTGGCCGAGAAGGGTCGACATATGATTGTGAAGGATTTCTACAATCCTAGGTTATCCTCATTTCAAATAAAACGAAATCAACTGGAAAATAAAACTATTAAAATTCTAAAACTACATCCTCCAAAGTTTCATAGGGTTGTCTAGTTTAACCATCTGCTAATTCTAGTTATTGAAAAATAGGTTCTGAGACCCTAAGAGTAAATTTATCTTATGTGGCTTTAGGTGTAATATTCACACCTGCTCCTGAATAAAGTAGAGACTTTGGGGAAAAGCATTTTGTATATCTCACACTTGATTAAGGGGGCTCCTGGTTCCCAACATGTTCAAATAGGATTCTGTAAAATTAAACTAGAATAGGAGGGAATATGCAGTATAACTTCATTAAAATGAATTTTAATTATTATTTGGTCAAAACAGTTTGGATCTTCATCATGATTATTAATTTTACTTTAACATTTTTGAAAACATTAGAAATGGAATAGAAGGAACATAATATTTAAGACCACGAACTGAGTCTTCATATTCTTGTATTCATGAGACGTTTCCACTCCTATTTTTTCAGCCTCGTAAATATTGTAACAATTGTGCATTTTTTCAGAAATTGCATGCATGGTATTATGATGATTTTTTTGATGAAATATAACAAGAAATAAAGTGTAAATTTCTAAGCTTGACCTGGTTCCTAGATGTGGAATCCACATTTATCCCTTTTACACTTTTTGTGGAATCCAATTTCTATGATCTTCTCTCATCACCGGTGTCCTTAAACCTTTCTAGCAATTCTCACTTCCATGTGCTCCATTTTAGCATGCTCTTCTTGTATGTAACTTTAGAAATCATCATAAGAAGGGATAGAATTTTGTTGGAACATGTTTTATGGAGCATGTAGGTAGAAGTTCCTTTGCTTTTACTGATGAAAAGACAAAGGGTTAATGGTTGGTCAAATTTTAGGGGGTTTAAATTGATGTTTGGGCAAATCAAACTTTTACAATAAATTAGTAATATTTTTACCTTCGACAGAAAATAACCAAGTATAGAGTTAGAACGAGGTCAAACCACAGAGAGGAATGGTGATTAAATCGCAATTAGCTTTTAATTTTATTAAAATTTCAGAGGTGAGAAGATGAATGAAGAAGAAACAAAAAAATGGAATGAACGACATGATGAAAATGATTTGGAGCAATTGATGAATGTGAGTTATTAATTCTCCTTTAAAAGCTCTTTAATTGATGATAAAAAGTGGAAAAAGAGAATTAGGATTTTGGAATGATAAATCAAAGTGAAATCAAAGATATATGGGATAAACTCTAATTCTAAAATTGTTGACGCTAAACCTCAATGAAGTGATGCTTCCCTCAATGATCGACCATTCATGAGCCTGTATATTTTGTTGGGGCTTTAGTGTGTTGAACCAAAAAAATCAAGTTTGATAATATGATGTGAAAAACTCCCTTTTTCAAGAAGGAAGAAACAGGTTTTGATGATTCCAAGGCACTAAGTTTCACAAGGCTAGTCAATGCTAAGAGTGCACAATAAAACTGAAAAAGACTTAGCTTTTGGCCCTATTTTACGAGATCAGAGATGGTTGATGTTTAGAAGGTGAAGAGGTGCATCTGAAAAAAAAAACATTAATTCGAAACCACCTTTGGGATAGAAAGGTACGAATACTAGAATTATAACATTTATGGGTATTTATTTTTGTAACTGCTTTGATCTGATGTGTTTCTGGTTGTTCATGTAACTGATCATCAAAAGGCCTAAGATTGGTTAGATTGTTTGGTCAAGATCAGAGGTGATTTTGGCTGTCAAATCACCTTCATCAAATATGGAATTAATCGTAATTGTCAGATCTGATAGATTGATGAACATATTTATTATGGTACACGTGTTATGCTTATAATGAAGTCCATAAATACAAGATCAGATTTAGTGAATTATGATGAGATCGAAATACGGAGATCACTAGTCTTTAAGCATTTGTTCTAAATATTCTTATTCAAAGGATTGAAAGAGGTTGAAATATACAGATAGAATTTCCCTATCTAGCCTTACTCATATGATGAATATGGCTGTTCCAGTAGCCATTAGTGTGGAGGCACTAAGGATAGATAGTAAGTGATCTTTAGTGGAAAGATTTCAATGAATTGATCCATACGAATCCTTGAATGGTATTATACCAAACTGTCAATCAGATTCATTCATGTCATGGTTGTGTAAGTGGTCCTTAGACCTGAGACACCAAAGACATCTTGTGGACGGACAGCTGTACTTTGACTATGACCTACATGTCCCTAACCACGAGATTTTAAATAGTCTTAGTTTGGGTGCATCAAGATGTTCATGAAGACAATTTATTTGTCAAGATGGGATCGCCCATCCTCGGTATAATAGATGACAGCTCATGGAAGATGATGCAATGAACTCCATGGAAAAGGCAGTGAAGTATTGGAGAAGAGCTCTTCGGATAATTTACGAACGCATCAGTACTAACTTGGATGACCATTTGACAGTTGATCATACCCTAAGTCATCCTAGATGCGTCACATGGATGAGTGACCATACGTACATGGTAACTGATGATGAACATGTTCTATGAGTGAGTCAATACACACTATTTTGTATCTTCTAGAGCACAATGTGTAGCTTGGCACCCCACATGTTGGAGACGCAACCTATCGATTGGGTTAAATCAATATGACATTAATCAATCTATATCATGATATAGTTAATTAATTTAGAAGGTCAATGAAGGTCATGGGGCTGCTCGAGTTGTTAACTAGATTGATACATGGGCCTAGAGGGTCTTTTGGACGTCAGAAGATATACTTAAGTTTTGGGGTTTTTGTGAAAAATACCCACTTAAATAAATAGGGGAGGATATTGAACAAAATTTACCCAGGCCAGAATTTTTTAGGGGCCTTCCCCTTCTTCTCCTTTCTCCCCACACTTCCTCTCCATTCCTGATGCGATCGGGACGACGTAACGTCGACGATGGAGATTGAACGGGCCTCCTCAATGAGACGAAGGAGATCCGGTGTGTCGAGGACTACATGAACACTTCTAGAGGCTTCACTCTTGGGTATCTCTACGTAACTCATTCGAGGATCAAAGGAATCACATATGCGATCCGTGTTGAGGTAATTAGTTTCATGGTTTTATCGATGTCATTCAATTCCATTATGAGTCTTCCGCTGCATGGAGTCATCATGTTCATCCATATCAAGGCGTGTAGCACCCAACGCATATTAAGTGTGGATTGTTAGATCTGATGGACCAATCAAGCGTTGCCATTGAATCTTACATGGAGCATTCCCATGCACCCATGTGGCAAGTCACCGCGATTCACCATGAAATAACAAAAGCATCACCACCTTTCTTTGATTCAGATCAAGTGGATCAAGTACATGGATCATGTGGTCTGGAGAGGCAGCTGCCAATTGATGCTCTGGATGTGTGCCACTGATAAAGGATATTTTTGTAGTAAAATTATACACATTTTATATTTATATATGCACCATTTTATTAATTTTATCTTCATTTTACTATAAATTCTTCCTCCTCGCATTAATTCTTGAAAATACTCAATATGACCATTTATCCTCATTAAAAATCTATCTAATTTATGAAAGCCATTTAATTAATTCCATATAGGAAATATTTTGAAATTAATATGGAAATATAGAAAAAAATAAAAAAATAAAAAATAATAAAGGTTTTTGTAAGTGGCCAGCTGAAGGGGGGAGCCGGCGACACTCAAGCCAGTCACTAGCCAACGAGGGCTCAGCACTCAAGCCGACCCCCAGCCTTCAGGCACCACCAACAAAAGGAGCCCAAGTGCTGGCCTACTACTAAGCACACAACATACGCCCCAAGAGGCCCAACAACAGGCCTACACATGCCCAATGGAGTTCAATTCGCACAGAGGGAAGTCATTTATTTTTTATCTATAATACTATGAATTTTTTTTATAGAGTAACGCTTCCTAAATTTTTTTATTTGGTATTGCATCGTACTATCTCTTTCAGCACTGCACTAGGTAGGGCTGATAATAATGCTACTGATCGTGGCCGACGGGCTGTGATCTTAATATGAATTTATATGTCATTTAAAAAGTCGATACCGCAGTTTTGTTCAAGCATTTTATCGAGTGTTTTGTGAGCATTCAAGGTCTCTCATCAATTTATATGTCCATTTTGATTTATCCTTATAAAACATATATATATCTAAACAGAAAAAATCGTAATATTGCATTCCAGGATTTAGGCCTCTCCAAGGCATTCTGTCAATCACCTTCAAGGTGTTTGTCAGAACTATCCCCTAACTCCCGATTTTTTACTATTAAAAATATATAAAATATATATAAATATAAATACATGTATATAACTATATAGAAACTTCTAAACCTATATAAGTCATAGCCTACCAGTATAATCACATTATTAATCATATATAACCATTCTTATTACTCTTCTTAGTCTTGTCATTTAATCTTAACCTCTCTCTCTCTTCCTATCTAGCTACTTAGTTATATTATAAATTATATAATTCCTTCTTTCCATATTTTTCTTAAACTTAATCCTAAATTCTTAGCATATATAAACATCTCTCTTGTTCACTTATCAACATCTACTTAAACACTCTCTCCCTATCTATCAAAATATTTCTTTTAGCATATATAAACATCTCTCTACTTCTTTCTTCATTTTACCTCTTATTACAATAATTATTCTTATTAACTGAGTACTTACATCTTATTTCTATAAAATATTGTTCCTCATCCAACTGAAATATGAATACCATTATCCTTAGAGCCGACTCATATTCTCATACAGCTTACTAATAATTAAATAGGTAACCCCCAAACCCTTATTCATAGAACTTTACTATTCAATATATCTTATTAGTCTTCTATACTTCTTCCATTACTTACACTAACCTCATCCTCAACTATCATTCTATTAATTCATCTCAATATACATCTTTCTTATTATTTTTAAGATCTATAAAAAACTATAAATAATATCTTATATTTTCTCTGTGTCTTGCTCTTTTTCTCAACAATTTCTGTTCATCATTATTCGATATTATCTTAACTTCCCTAACCTACTAGATATTATTTCCAAATTACTAACGACTTATACGATCTTACATTCACTATCTTCAGTACCTTCATTACTTCTCATTCCCTATAACTCAGTTATTTAGCACCTCTAAAAGGCCAGTCCCCGTGGAGATGACCTTACTCTTGATACCTCCAAATTTAAGGTTTTTATGTTGTTGTTTTGTTTCAGACTTAACAAACAATATTTATGAAAAATTCCACTTAAATACTCTGTAGTTAATATAGGGAAAGTAAGGGTTCGATCCAAAGAAAGGCAGAAATTTATTATCATAATTTTTCTCAAGCTTAAAATGATTTTAAATGCGTAAACAATACAATCTCAGGGATTTTTCTGGATTTTAGTTCGTTTATATAATTTCCTTTGATTTAAATTGAAGCCAAAATACAAAGAAAAACACTAAAAATATTTTACACTAAGTTTCCTAATTTTTCTTAAAAACAAAAATAAAAAATAAATATTTTTAGAAATTTCTGGAATTTAATTTACACCAAAAATCACTAGAAATATAAAAAACAAGAGTTAGAGATTTTTTGAGAATTGTTTAGATGTTAAAATCACTGTAAATTGATTATATGTATTTTATGGATTTTTCCTAACTTTTTGGAATTTATAAACGCAGAAAATATTTTTTCCTATTTTTCTGATTTTTGAATAATTTTTAAATGCTAAAAATAGAGAATTGCTTGTTCTGGTGATCACCGGTGGTGGTGGTGGCGGAGCAGTGGCCGCAGCGGAGGTAGAGTGGCGTCAGTGGGGGGGGGGCAGCAGCGTGTGGTGGTGGCCACAGTGGAGTGACACCGGCAGTGCGGCTGCGGCGGCGGACCGGATGGGCCAGGCAGCCTGGTGTGGCCCGTATAGGTCTAGCCTTAGTGGGTCACCCCAATAAGGTTCAGCCCAATTTGGCTAAGTTAGGACTTAGGCAAATAGGCTAAGCCCTACGGGGCTTGACCGAATATGGCCTGCGGTAGTGTGCTGCCCGCATGCGGACCGGCGGGCAGAAGGGAGTCCCTGCCGCACAAGCACCGCACAACACAACATGACAGCACACGACGTCAACTATGATGGGGAAAATCCGAGTTTTGAAAGGATAAAAATTGATAGTTAACTACAATTTTTTTGGGATTCGAAGTGGGGAATGCTTGAGGATCTAGAGAGAGATAGGGAAATATTTTAGAGAGAGAAAATGAAGAAATGTTGAAGAGAGAGTTTGAGAGGAAATTTGAAGGTGTAAATGAAGGAGATTTTTATGAAATTTTGAGGGGCTGAACTGGGGACATAAATGGAGGTATAGAGAGAGAAATAAAAAATTCTAGAGAGAGAAAAGGATAAAAATGGGAGATAGAGAGAGAAAATTAAGCGAGAGTGTAGGAGTTTGAGATAGAATTTCAAGGTGCAAATGAAGAAGCTTTTTATGAAATATTTATAGGAGTAACTAGGGATATGGATGAATTATATAGGGAGAATAACTGATTAGCGAGTGACAGAAACTAGAAAAATGAGTGTTTAGAGTGAGAAAATGATGGATTTTGAGGGTAAATGGATGCATAATGATGGGAGAAATGTATATCTAGGTTCCTAAAATCTGAATAGAAGTTTACTGAGCCCTCAATGCTTTCTCTTAAGTCTGGTTCCTTATATTTTTCCAAGATTGGTAAATTTTCAATGCAAACAAGAGATGGGATTAAGAGAAAACTTCAATAAACCTACATTAAACAGGTTGAACAACCTGGATTCTGAAATGTGCCTTGTCCTGCTGGACAGACACTTGCTGGAGCACATCCAGAATAAGGGGAACTCAGGGAGGAAAAGAGTATTTATACATTTGAAGAACTACTAAAATACCCCTTTGGATATTTTCTATTTTTTTTCTTTCCATTTTTGCCTCTTTTTCTCCAAGGGTTAAGAGCTTCCCCTCGTGATCTTCAAATTCTTTGTTTGGAAGGCTTTTTCTGAAGGCGCACAACATTCAAGCCCCCTTGGAGAATCACTAAACTCTAAAAAATTCTCCAACTCTTTAAGAATTACCATCTTCTCATTAGTGTGAATTTCTCCACATGTGAACTATAGAATACTCATTAGTACTACAATTACTTGATTTCAAAGAAGTGAAGGAGTTTAGTCAAAAATAACCATAATGCGCAAAAACTAGAATTTATAGCTAGTGCATAAATATTTAGTTAATTCAAGTGATAACATGATAAATTCTAAATTAATAATACCAAAACATCTAAAATATATGGAAATATACATGCATTCATCATGTTATCAACTCTAACTAAACGTCTTTAGTGAATTTTATATTTTTATCAAAAAATTTATTTAATTCAGGCAAATTAAAATTTACAATGACATTCAAAACTAGTATATAATTTTCCTTCCCAGCACGTGTCTCATCCTCTCTCGGTGCGCCATGTGGTGTGCATGCCACGTGACCCGGAATGTCATCCCTGCTATTGCGGCATTTTATGCTGATTTAAGGCCTAAAAACACTTGGAATATAGTTACATACACACATATATATACATAATATCTTTTATATTAAAAGACCTTCTTGCATGAAATTTTTTCCATTCAATCACTATCAAGCAAACTTCCGTTTAAAATATAATTAAGCACACAATATTCTTATTTTATTGAAAAATAAGTGTATGAGTGAAATTATATAAAATTTGCAAAAATATCATTAAAAACGTGATAGCATGCATTAAAAAGATGTAATTATGCTTTGAAAAAAATGAGTAATCATGGATTATCATGTACAAAGTGCATGTTATTAGTTTGGCTGATAGGAGTTGATTTATATGTTATTTCTAATGTATCTATTATCAATAGGATTCTATTTCATAGTCGTGCACATAAAATGTGTGCCATTATTATTTATAATTAATTTTGAAATTTTTTCAACGCCCTTATAATTTAAGGTTATTCTCTGACATCCATAGATATTACGTGTTTGACTCTTCTGGGACATGTATCTGTCTAGTTATAAATTTAACTGCCCTAAAATATTTATTGGGATTTTTTAAATTAAATATTTGAGATTATATTGATTAATTAGTCAAGGATTTTTTTAACCAAATCAAATGGTTAATTTTCCAGATGATCCAAACAACACCGCATGCTTTAGAAGATAAATTGTACTTAATGAACTCATAGATGAAAACTTTAGCATCGTTTGTTAGGTTAAATGCACAATGTCCTACTAATGCAAAACTTTAGAATGACTTAATCTATAGTCAACTGTCAAGCCCCAATCTACCACTCTAGTTAATACCAATACAGAGTAAATATCATTTGTGAACATCTTCTCTAATATCTTCACTACACTAGCTAGGGATCTAATGTATCTTCTCCTTGAAATGAACCTCTTCTTATATCAAGGATATATGATCTTAAGTTGATTACTCAATCACCTTCGTGTACTTCTTGTTAGATTTGAGATAAGATTAGGGAATCATAAGTTATAGTCAAAACATAGCTGCACAATATCTCTTTGGTGTCTCGAGTCTTTGGACCACTACACGACCATGAGATGAGTCAAGCTGATTTACACTTAGGTATAATACCATTAGGGATTCACACAAATATATTTACTCAAATCTTTTCTAAAGAGCACCTGCCTTTTGTCCTTAATGTTTCCACACTAGTAGTGGCACAACGAGCCATACTTATCATATAAGTAGGACTAGATAGTTTGATATCATTCGCAAGTATCCTTTGTGTTGGAATATTTATAATACAGATTTAAATACCAGTGATCACTGTATCATGATCCCATCATAGTTTATTATATCATTTCATATATTCAAGTACTTTACAATAGAAATCACACCAGAATAATAATGAATATACATAATAATAATAATGTTATTTCAATGAACTTAGACGTGTCACAGAAGTGTGATTGGCTTGATGGCCGTATAATATCTATGAGCACCTTCTTTTAATACTCATTTTACTCATTATTGAGTTCCATCTTTCTTCTCTTGATTTTTATGTGTTTTGCTTCTTTAGAAAGTGGATGGTGAGGAAGTCCACTTAGATTTTGAGCTCAACAGTTTAAACAAAAGAAGATGAGATCCAATACACTGAAGATTTCATTGGTTCATCTCGAGGCTGGACATTTGAACCTCTTGAAGATACTCATTCAAGGAACTAAGAATTGTAAATTGGATCCGTGAAAAGATCACATAATTATTTATGATCGTATTTGTTTTCATATTTCACTGCCCAATCAAGTTTGGGTTGTGATGGACCACACTCCAACAACACTGAGGAAATGTTTTCGGAGCCACCCTCTCTGTCATCAGCATCACCGCCGGTCCGTGTCCAGGCCGACCGGCATGCCAAAGCATCTGTGAAGATGCCGGGGTTTAAATACACCGTGTAAATCAAGTCCGCTTACGTGCTCGTGTATTAATTCTCCATTTTTGTTTGTCCAATTCATGTTTTGTGTTCATCACGGCGAGTTCACTGTACTCATGTGACGAGTCCATATCGTCGTGTTTTATCCGTTGTTTCATGTTCAAGCCATTAAAAATGTCCCCTTTGTTTAGTTTGTGTTGTAAAAAGGGGTCCCTTGTTGGGCCCCTTGTCTTAATGTTAGTAATGGGGCCGTCATGGCCCTATATAAGGCCATGATGGGGCACATCCACGTTCAGATCTGGAATTCTTGTTTAGCAGTTACTCCACGTGCAGATTTCATCCCCAGGAAGAAGAAGAAGAGGAAGGGAAGAAGAGGAAGAAAGGAAGGGGAAGGGTAGAAAGGGGATCCAAGCGCCATCGCCAACCTCTGGTGGCAACTTGTCTCCCTCTCTCGGGAGTGCCTGGTCTCGGTCTTTAGATCATCTTTGACCGTTCAGAATCTCGGTGGTCCCCCGTCGACTCCTTTGAACGGCCCATCGGTATTATTTTGGAGGAGGATCTTGACCGATCAAGGTCACGACGGTGCGCCCCATCGACGACCCTGCTGCATGATATTGGTGTAGAAGCCGAATTTGAACGACCGGGCAGTGCTGGAGGAGACAGAATGACAGGACTGTTGCATGTTTGGTTTGGTTGAGCTAAGGTCAAGCTGGGTTGGTTTGGTTCAGTTCAGTTCATGGCCTGTTGGGTATAGCTGAGTGCGTTGAGTTGGCATTGCGAAGTTAACTTGTGAGATCAGCTGCTTTAATGATCATGACTGGTCATTTTGGTTAACGACTGTATCAGCCACTGTCTATGGATAGGTCAAGCAGCGGTAGATAGGGATGTGCAGGGTGACATGCAGTATTTTAACATAATTATTTCTTGAGCTACAAAATCATTTGCTGGATGTAGTTTAGGGATTTTGAAAATTTTAAGTGCAGTCTATGCTCTTAAAGACATGCCAAGATAAATTCAAATAAAAAATAGGTGATGTAATAAAACTGATTGTCACACCTCCCCACATTTTTTGTTTCGCTTACCCATTCAACTTTTGTGCTCAAGAAAGTGGAGTCTTCCTCAATCTTTTGGAAAAATAATGGAAAAAATAAATCTGATACACTAGGATGCCAAAAACAAGTTTGGAGCCAAAATCAAAGATGAAATACGTAGAGAGGATATCCTGTTCATTTCTGAGGGTTTAAAAGGAGAGGATATCCTGTTCTCCAGTCTTGACACACATTTCTCATTGCTCAGATTTGGGAAATTTTTTTATTGTGACAACTTCTTCTTCTGATTCAGATCTCAAAAAGTCTTCAAGTGGGCTCCAAAAATAGACTTCTTGTGTGTCAAGACTCTTTGTGTGGTCTAGCCTTGTTCCGGTTTGCAGTTAGGGTGCAGGAAGTTTCTTGGAATTTATTTTTTTCTCCCATTTGGATCTAGAAATAAGTATTTAAGTTAACCAAGTCCTGATTTCCAATTAAAATATCAAGAAAATGTGATAAAAATCTGCTTGAAGCAGGGTAACTCTACTAAATCAATACAATAGAAAAGAGAACTCAGGAACTTACTAACAACTTTCTCATGTTAATGTCAAATGATGAATAATATACTTGCAAATTTACATAAAGTGCTAAAATTCAAGTATAAAAGCACATTTTTATTGGGTTAATTTGATATGATCAATATAATATCCATTATGGAAATAGGTATGAGTTAAAAATATGGATACATGTCCTGATGGATGGGTTTTTAAAATATTTGAATACTTTAAGGTCTAAATGATTATAAAAGACATTGGACAGATTTAACAGTGTATTAGTGTTAATTTTATATGACTTGTTAATAAGAAATAGGACTAGGAAATGGAAGTTTGAAGTGATGGGACTTTTTATAAGTTAGAATATGAGTAACCATATGTGATTAGTAATAAAATAAAATGTAAAGTCATAAACTTGCGCAATGAAGAGATCATATAATCTTAGATACAATGACATACTATAACATACTATATAATCTTAGATATAGTATTTGGACTACATTAATGTATAACCACTTTGTTAATGGGGCATTCACACCTCAAATTGAGACTATTTAATTATAGTATGGTCATGGACATAGACTACACGTTTCCCTTTCATGAAGAATCATATTAGGTAAAAATAACGAAGGTTGTTAGTACCTAACCACAGTATGAAACTATCATGGGCATTATGCTTGTGTGGAAGAAAAGGTTAAATAAACAGAGAAAATTTTATTAAAATTATGCAAGTATCTTTGGATATATGTGATCAACTTTGCAGTTTCAGCTAAAATGCAGGTCATGCCAAAGGCAAATAAAGAAATGCTAAGAATGGCCTGTAATTTTAGTGTGAAACAAAAAAATTGACTTACAGGCTATGGGTCAACCTGGCCCTATACCTTTTGTAAAGAGGGATTTCCTTAAAATCTTTCATTATAATCTTGATAGTTGATCATCTTAAAGAGAATTAAATGGTAAAGATCTATCCGCGCCTATTATTGTCTATTTCTTTCTCTTTTAGTGATGAACTAATGGCAGTGGCTGGTGACATGGATGATTACAATTGCGCTATCTAACAAAAGTGGCTAATGGGGCAATGCTGACATGGATGAAGATCATCGTAATTAAAGAGGGTCAATAACTGTGATTTAATTGCAACTGTTGAATCCTCTAGAGCATGGATCAAATAATCTAGGGTGACATCGTCCGTTTCTGACTGGGGCCATTGTATTCGTCACTTTTGAGCCATATTTCGATTAACAAAAATGGAGAAAAATGCCGCCTGGATGGCTTGAAAAGCCTAGGATTAATCCTACATTGAGCTTTTCTGCTCCTAGCTAGTAATTTCCCTAAAAATTTTGAAATTTGTCATTTCCTAAGCATCTTTCTTAGAGTAATAAAAAATGATTTTGAATTTTAATGGAGGAAGATCCTCTTCTGTTTGTCGCTCATTCTATGATCCTTTTGGTATACCAGGGGTCATATCCTCGTGTCCCTGAAAGAAAGATTCGGGATGATGACAATGGAGGAGGAGATCATCGAAATATGACAGTCTAGAGCTGAGGGCGACTGTCTATAGAGAGATGAAATATGGTATGAGGTCATTTGAAGGATTCCCATAAATTGTATTTATAATTATTTGTATAAATACAAAAACTAATTAAGATACGACTTAGAATTTTGCATTAAAGATTTTAAGTTCTCTTGCAGCCATTGTATTCAACATCTTATAATTACATATTTTTAAATTGATTTTATGCATTTTATTTAAATGAGAATGTTAAATATTAAGTTCATTATCTAATCTAGTAATTGCCTTGCTCTACTGATTTTCATGTTCGAATTATATTAAAAGAATCAAATTTGAATTGAAAATTCAAAATAAACACTCTGATTTCAAAATTTTCACAAACACCTATAGTGCCTTGCTAATTTGCTTCCGTTTTCAATTTATTTTCTCTATTTCCTGAATTTTTTGTTCCTCTAGCTACCTCACTATTTTATACCTATCTATCTATACATAGGTCTTCTTACATTTATTTCTAGAGTTTAACCATAATAGAATACATTACTAGTATTATTATCTTTAGACCTTTTCTTTCTCTCTTGCAACTCTTGATTTAGTTCTATCTCTATACACCCTTGACTGAGATAAAAATTTTCAAAGGCATTATTTGGTTGAGACAAAATTAATCACAACCACAAATTAATATGATGGCGGACGTCGTCAGAGACGTCATCTGGTCGGCACCAAGTATGATGGCTCGGTACCAATAATAGATGGTGGTATCGAATGTCGACATGGTCATCGTCCGACGCATAAACCCTAGACGAGTAGATATAACTACGATGCGATGAATGAGTGCCCCTACGTGCATGCTCCGACTCAAGGGAGGCACCGAGCTTCGAGCTTGGACAAGGTTGCCGGGAGACAGCGACGGTGGCCTCTTGAACCTCGTCGGAGCGACGAGGATGTCTACGATCAAACAGAATCAATCAGTAGGGCTTGCACATAACGGACGGACTCGTCCATACCAGTAAGACACTCAAATGTGTCATAGTTTCTCTCAATTATTCCTCTCTCACCTACCTAGCCCGAGCGCGGTGGAGTCAAATCAAAATTATACTACAAGAGATAAGTAAACGAGCAGTGGGAGAGGACAGCGTACCTCGTCGGTGGAACTCGTGGTGCAAAATTCGTCGACAGTCAGCGGCAGTCAAAGCGGGTGTGGCGGAGAGGCGTCGGAGAGTGGACGGTGCCTCGACGAGCAATGATGATGGCCGAGCGATGGTAGAGGTCGGAGGAGGAGGGATCGCGATCGGGGCCGAGATGAACCGGCTCACGCGTAATGCTGAATTCCTGGCGCACCCTTACGGGGACTGGTGTAGGCCAATTCAGTCAGACGTCGCGAGCTGCAGTTCGTCATGTCGACAACACGTAGGTAGACCTCAAGCGGTGGTTGAAAATGGACGGCAGAAAATCAGGGTCGCACGGTGGCGTGCGATCATTCTTGGTTCATTTCGAGTGACGAGAGGAGCATTGGCTGGTTGGAAAAGATACCCAGCTATCGGCGAGGCGTCATCTCCAATAAGAATTTGGTGCCACGCCGCTGGGGATGTGCGATTGTCTGTAGTCTAATCGACTAGATAGATGGTGGATTTGCCGACGTCGGTAAAATTCTAGCAATGCCCGCAGCCGGAATTACCGACAACGAGCTTCCTTTTGTGGCGCTGGGTCTTTGATCAAGTGTTGAGAATCCCGACTGACTGGCAGGTCTTCCCTTCTCTCAACCAAAGTCGATCAATGCAAGCAGAGTTACGGTTGATCGGCAGATCCGTTGATCTAGCGGATTCAACGTGATCAGGTCATCCGCGAAGTTTGATTGGTCAGTCGGAGGGCCGTCGGGAGGGCCTGTCACTCAATACAATCACTAGAATGATCCACCGCGGTGGTATGACTGTCAACGCTGGGAATTCGCTGATTCCCATAAGGGGTGGCCGCCGGGAGAATTGGCATGCTGGAAGAGACTTGTGCGGGGTGGGATCGACCGCCTCTGCAATGTTTGTCACCACGGAATTGCAAATTTATCCACCGGTGACTAGAGCCACGTCAATAGACCAGGGCTGACGGAGGGGGGGTCGCCGGGGACCTCTTTCTCTGCGGTGGAGTGTGCCTGGGGCGAGAGGGGCATTTTGCCCATGAGAATCGGTCGCCCAGAGGAGAAGGATGGTAGCTCTCACGATCAGAACAAAATTGCAGGGTAGGGGAAGCATTCCTGACCCCCAATCGAACTAGAATGAACAGTGCATCAGTAGATGAAAAATTATTTAATATAATAAATATTAAATTATTTAATATATTTATTGGCCACCCAAACACACAGTAGAAGTGCAATAAAAATCATTAATATAATACTAATAACTTATTTAATAATAATAAAATACTAATTATAACTTATATATATATTTAGATTTTGGTAGATGAAAAATTCTCTGTCAAGCTGATTTTGGTAAGATCATTAGGTATCATGCAATAAATATCATATATCGACTCCTTATATGTGTACTCCTATCCTATTAAAAATATTAATACTCAAATATATTTCATGGATACAGAGCATGCCAAACCTAGGGCAATCCCTATCAGATTCAATGGGATCACAGTTTCTCAGTTCAAATCTGTAAAATGCTAATTTTGATCAAATATGTAAAATGCTAGTTTGACAACGTATTCATATAATGCACGTGATGAACACATGATCGAACTTAGTGAATTATGATGAGATCGTAATATGGGGATCACTAGTCTTTAAGCATGTGTCATACATATTCCTATTCAAAGGATACACGAGAAGGACATCAAAGTATCCTGATAGAATATCACTATCTAGCCTCACTCATATGATGAGTATGGTCGGGTCCCGTAGCCATTAGTGTGCAGACACTAAGGATAGATAATGGGTGATCTTTAGTGGAAAGAGTTTAATGAATTGATCCGTATGAATCCTTGAATGGTATTATAAAGAACTGTCAATCAGGTCGATTCACGTCATGGTTGTGTAAGTGGTCCTTAGACTTGGGACACCAAAGACGTCTTGTGGATGGACGATTGTACTTTGGCTATGGCCAACAAGTTTCTACTCATGGGATTCTAAGTGGTCTTAGTTCGGGTACATCAAGAAGTTTACGAAGACAATTGAGTGGTCAAGATGGGATCATCCACCCTTGGTATAAGAGGTAATAGCTCAAGGAAGATGACGCGATGAAGTCCTTGGCCAATGTAGTGATATATTGGAGAAGACTTCTCCGATGATTTTTCGAATACATCATCAGTACTAACTCAGATGAATGATTAGGGTTTGACAGTTGACCATACCCTAAGTCATCCATGGAGCGTCAAGTGGATGAGGGACTATACATACATGGTAACCCATGATGAATAGATTCCATGAAGTGCATTGAAACACACTCCTTTGTATCTTATAGAACACGAGGTGTAGCTTCACACCCCACGTGTTGGAGACTCGACCTATCGATTGTGTTAAATTGATCCAACATTAATTAATCTATATGATAATATAGTTAATTAATTTGGAAGGCCAATAAAGGTTATAGGGCGCTGGAGTCATTAACTAGACCGATACATCGGCCTAGAGGGTCACATACCAAGGGTCTTTTGGACGTCAGTAGATATACATAAGTGTTGGGGGTTTTATGAAAAATACCCACTTAGTACATAGGGGAAGGCCCTCAACGAAATTCACCCAGGACAGAATTGTTCAGGGGGCCTTCCCCTTCTTCTCTCTTCTCCCCACACCCCCTCTTCACCCGCGATGCGATCAAGATGACGTAACGATGATGATGCAGATTGAACGGGGCTCGTCAACGAGAAGTAGGAGGTTCGACGTGCTGAGGATCCCCTGGATACGTCTAGAGGCTACACACTTGAGCAGCTCGACTTGTCTTGCTCCGGGATCCAAGAAATCATGGATGCAATCTGTGCAAAGGTACTTCCTTCATAGTTTTAATGATGCCGTTTGATTTTGTTCAAGTCTTCCACTGCCGAATTTTTTTATTTATTCATCAATATCAAGGCCTCTAGAACCCAACATTTTTCTATAGGCTCAGATATATTTGACATGTTTTTTAAAGCATGATGTAATCATTGAACACCACTAATGATTGGCCATTGAAAATCTTTAACTATAGTCAATGATTGGCTGATACCAATCATAGGTCGCATTCTAAACAAATTAGGTTTTTCCACATGGCTATAGGGATCGGCCGTCCCGATACCGGTATCAGACTACGCCATTGGGACAAATGCTGTACCTGATACTATATTTCGGAGTTGGATATCGGATTTCGATAACCAACCTAGAAAGGTTGTAAAAATAAACATAATTCATTGTCGCTGTCATCGTGTCATAGTTTTGAAAGGAAATCCATGGGTCAACAGGAAAGTGGAGCTTCTGATTAATTTTGTAGCTTGTTTAACATATACAGCTCAAATTTTTTATTTTCTTATATATGCGATAATAGGATTTGAAGTTTAACATTAAACTCCAAATCCTATTGTCCCATATTAAAGAAAACAACAATAGTGAGTCGTATATAATAAACAAGCCGACTAAATGTATATGTATTAAATATAACAAAAATATATAATTAATTCATTAAATATAAATTCTACCTCGTTTAATATATACAACTCAAAATTCCTGTTTTCTTCCATATGGGACAGTAGGATTCAGAGTTTAGTGTTAGACGCCAAATCCTATTATCCCATATGGAAGAAAATAAAATTTTTGAGCTGTATAAATTGAACGAGATAACATTATAGTAAAAACATTTGTCGTTGTTAACTTAAATCATCTCAAATCGTGATAATTATTGATTTTTCCTCTTAATACCATATATCGATATCCGGATACCGAGTCCGATATCTGGATATAGATATCCGGTATCAAGTATCCGATATCCGTCTCAACCTTAACCGTTCGATATCTGTCCCTGATATCCTTTTTCACCTGGAAGACTAAATCAGTCCAATACCCATATATGACATCAGACATGGTCTCCATTTTTTTTGGATGTCAGATATTGAATGTTCAATGCCGGATATCGGACGTGCATTCCCTACATGAACAATCGATTAAATAAAATAAATTATATTTTTGAATACTTAAAAATATTTAAATCATTCCAAAACTACACAATTATTTGATTTATATTTTTAATGTTATAAAAACCTATTAAATACAAGAAAATCCTTTGTGACCAGAATTTGTGATGTCTTAATGCACAAATCATTGCTAATTTTTTTCATTCTCACTGCGCATGTATACATGGAATCTTGATAAATAAAAGTCCTAAATTGTTCATAAATGGGATGAGATATGTGAAGACACATAACTATTAGAAAAGCATGCAATTATAATCTCACTAGTGCACTCTTGAAGTCGACACAACAAAGTAAGATTTGATGAAGGCTTGGATTTTCAATAATTGTATACATGTTATAATCCAGTTAAATACATAAATAAAATAATAATATTTGGGAAATTCAAAGATTCTGCTGACACGCAAGTGATCCAAAAGTGGATTTAGGATGAAGAAAATAAAGGTTATCAAATGCCCTTCTGGTGGGCTCTGGTTCATAATCATCCAGTTTTAGGATGTGTTATCAAATGATGTCGAATGAGCATTGGGATGTAATTTGAGGGGACATTTGTCGCTCACCTCTATCCATCCCTACACTTGGGCCCATAAATTGAGCCATGTAAACATGTAAAAATCATGTTGAAGTTCCTTCTACATTGGTAGGCATAGTGATTTAAAGTGAGTTTGTTATTGATCAAGGTTCTTGGTATAAATGTTTAATTGATGGTAGAAGGTAAAAAATAAGTGTAAGGATTCTCATGCAGAAACAAATTTTCAACATCCACCCATATCAATACATCATTATCCATCCTTATTTTCACTTTATATCTCATCTCTCTAATATCTACAGTTCATCCATCCTTCGATATTTCATAAATAATTACTATCGATCACCTTTTCCTCTCACCATCATTCAGATTCCTATCTTTTGCTCATATAAAATGCCCTTTTTGTCCCCTAATCCCCATTTATAAGGTTGTAATTCTCAATTCTGTTCATTTTGGCGACAAACATTGCTCATCACAATATCATACATTCAATGTCAATTATAAATACTACTGCATAAGCTCAATTATCAATGAAAACTTAACCACCGTAAATTTGAGTTTATTGAAGCAGATAAGGAGAAGCTATGTGCGAAGTACTGCATTGACACATCTGGAGGCCATACATTTGTGCAGCTAAAAAATACTTGTTCAAGGAATCATTCCTTTTTGCATATTTTGCTCCATGTAAGTGACAACAGATATACTAGGTTCATTCTATGGAATTTATATGTTTTAAACAACTATAATAATTATATATGTGCGTTACCAAGCTTGAAATGATTAATTCTATTTTTTGGAGTGATTTTCTAATCTTTTGATTTTTTTAGTATTTTATGTATTTTTTGACATCATAGTCTTAAAGAATTTAGTTTTTGAGTTGCAATATTTTTATGAAATTATGAACATTTTATTCATGATAATATTACTTTTTAAAGTCATAAAGCATATTTATAGCTTTATATTGCATTTATATGAATTCATGTAAGATTTTTAGCATCCTTATTGTTGTGTCACATGCTATCATTCAATTCATCAAATGGCTACTGGTCAGTGATTTACGCAATGACAAGTAAAAGTTGCGATTATGGTATAGCTAATAAATTATGATGCAACTAATTGTGATACCATAATAGCCAATCATTAACTGATGCCATTTAAAATTTTTATTTACAGTGATGACATGGCCCAAAAGAAAAATAATGAATTTAAATCACAATAAATTATGATGCAAAGATCGAGAGAGAAATAGGAAATAAATCTTTAAAAGTCAAAAGTTATGGTGCTAGACATAGCACAAATGTGTAAGACTGTCATTGGTGTGTGATGTGGAACTGACATGTCAGTGTGTAATGCTGAGGTATTTTATTACTTAAAGTAGCACTGACGTGGCATGCAAGAATGTGTTGCCACATCACACAATCATTGTGTAAATTTATCTTTTCTATGCAAATGACTCATGTCAATGTGTCATTTGATTAAAAAATGCATTGACATGGTTCATAGTGCCACCTCAGTATGTCACACAATCATTAACTAGTAAAATATTTTTTTCTGTCTATCTTTTCTGTGCAAGACGTGTTTCCCTCTCAGAATTGAGGTTCACAGAAAGAAAGGAGATTGTGCATATCATTAAACAAGAAAAATTTTGAACTTTCAACTGCCAATGAAAAATGAGTAACCAACATCATTGCTAAAGAGGAGGGAGAAAAATGGAGCACCAGATATTATCCAACTTCAAATCTTGATATCTATCTCTCTAGGAGTCCAATTGAGCTGAAATTTTGAGGGTAGTTTCATATTTACCCCTTTTATATATTTTCCCTTTTATCTATATAGATGTATTTTTGTAAAAATTATTCTTCAACTTTCTTCCTAATGTTTTGGCATAATTGAGTGACAGTGAGGTTTTTAGATGTATCAAGCTTGTTCTTGGTATTTTGGGTGTTTCAGAAGAGTCAATAGATAAAATGGGGAGCTTATCTACACTCTCAGGTTTCCTTGATCCTAGAAGAACATAAGGCTCTATGGTTAGCATCCTGACCTTAAATTGATTTTTAAGCATCAATGTTAGGTTAATCACCCTTCCATTTCATCATCTTATTTTACAATCACATTGTACTTATCAGTCATGTCTTACCTCTTTTACATTGCCATATCTCCATCATGCAATTTATTCGTTCATTCCATATTTATCTATCTATCTACATGCTTTCTTATCTCATTATCATTACTCCTTGGTCTCACTCATTCTTCTAACATACTCATCATCACTATTTACTCTTTAATATCTTAAATATTCATCTTAATTTTATTAATAATTATGACCCTCTCACATTACATTTTTTCATCTTTGGACCCCATATTTTTATACATATCTCATTTCATCCCATTAATCATTATTTAAAGAATATTAAATCCTTATGTAACATTCCTTCTGTAGATGATATGCGCTCATCATTAGTGAATTTTATTTAAATGAGTAAATATTTATATTTTTATTAATTAAACTCAAAAAACACCAATGCCAAATTAAAAGCCTTATTTTGAGTTCATCGGTAGGTGATTAGATTTTTTTTTCAATGTTTGTATCTATATTTTTATTCCATTTTACAAATGGTTTTGAGTTGTTGTTCACTGTAAGAACCCAAAAAAATATGATTTAATAAGTGAAGAAAAATATAATTTAATGTGATATTTGATAATAAATCATATATCAGTAGAAAAAATTAAATGAACTTTATGTGAGAAATATTTAACGTCTAAACTGAATCATCCCTGCTTAATGAGTCCTACCTAACAAAAAAAATCCCAGCTCACGGATATTGTTCTACATAGAATCACCATCTTCTCCTTTGAAAACTAAGTCTATATAAGACCTCTTTTGTTACATTCCGTCTATCAACTGGCTTACTAACTTTTATTTGAAATATCATCAATGTTAGGTTAATCACCAATAAACTACAAAAATATATCTTCATGTTTTAATTAGTAATATTTATGTTTCATTAATGAAGAGGTTGAAGCAAGATTTTTTGAAGAGTCTATTGCGGTTAACATGTCTATAACGGCCACCCATTCCACAAAAAATATACAACCATATACAATGACTGACTACATTTGGTTCTATAAGCATACCTGCGCCCATTTCTTCAACCACAATAAAAAAGAATATTTCTTTCTTAATGTTTATCTTAAACTTCATCATATTTATCTGTATTTTATATCCATCCTCTTCCTATAACAAATTTTCAACGTCAACTAAATATAGATAGAGTTACCTTCTTTACTTTGGCATAGCTGAGCTACTTGCTAAAATATTTAGGCAAGTGTAAGAATGTCTGGGGGATTTAGAGAGGTTCAGTGTGGGCGTACCGATTTCCATAAAGCCACCCTATGGGGACTGAAAGATGGGAGAGACTAGAGCCAGAGATAGATGGAGAGAGAGAGAGACAGAGAGAGACAGAGAGAGAGACAGAGAGAGACAGAGAGAGACAGAGAGAGAGACAGAGAGACAGAGAGAGAGAGAGACAGAGAGAGAGACAGAGAGAGAGACAGAGAGACAGAGAGAGAGACAGAGAGAGAGACAGAGAGACAGAGAGAGAGAGAGACAGAGAGAGAGAGACAGAGAGACAGAGAGACAGAGAGAGAGAGAGAGAGAGAGAGACAGAGAGACAGAGAGAGAGAGAGAGACAGAGACAGAGAGGTGAGAGAGAGAGAGAGAGACAGAGAGACAGAGAGTTGAGAGAGAGAGACAGAGACAGAGAGACACAGAGAGAGAGAGACAGAGAGGTGAGAGAGAGAAGGATAGCGACTACTGACTGGGGAGAAATGGGTAACCTCCCTAACGAGGGCTAGAGAGAGAAAGTAGATAAACAGGTGAACAACCCTAGGAATTCAGGACCACTCATGAGTGGCCGACTGATCGTTTCAACATGACAATAATAAAGTTGTCGACACATTATCCAAGAGATATGCTTCTTACAGGGTTGTCAGAGTTACTTCTCTCTCTCTCTCTAGAATTCTAGGTATCTCTCTTGCTCGTCAGTGTCATTTCACTCTATCAGTCATTCTCTGTCTACCCCTCTATATCTTTCTTCACTCAATCAGTCTCTTCGTACATTCTCTCTCTACCCCTCTATATTTCCTCCACCATATCGGTCTCTTTCTACATTCTCCCGCTACCCCCTATATCTTTCTTCACTCTATCAGTCTCTTCCAACACTCCCTCTCTAACCCTCTTCATCTTTCTTTACTCTATCAGTCTCATTCTACATTCTCTCTCTACCCCTCTACATCTTCCTCCACTCTATCAGTTTCTTTCTACACTCTCTCTCTACCCCTCTACATCTTCCTTCACTCTATCAGTCTCTTTGTACTTTCTCTCTCTAGCCCTCTGTATCTTTCTTCTCTCTAGCCTGTCCTTATCTCTTTAACAAAGTAACAGGGTGGAGGGACGGCAATCGGCGGTAGGCGCCCCCACACTCACGTGGGTTCGCCGGCAGATATAATACGGTAGAGCAATTTCACTGCCCTATTCCCTCTCCATGAGCCCGAGTCATGTTATTTCCCCTCTTCCTCCCGTTGCTCTTTCTCTCTCCATTTTCCTCCATCTCTCTCTCTCTCTCTTTCTTTTCCTTTCTATTTTTCTTTCTCCCACTCTCCCTTTCTCTCTCTCTCTCTTAGTCTCTCTCACCCTCTTTCTCTTTCTCTCTCGCGCTCACTTTCTCTCTCTCGCTCTCACTCTCTTTCTCCCTCTCTCTCACTCTCTCACTATCTCCTTTTCTCACTCTCGCTCTCTCTTTCTCTCACTCTCACTTCCTCATTTTCCTCCATCTCTCTTTCTCTCCTATCTCACTCTTTTCCTTTCTCACATTCTTTCTTTTTCTCTCTTTCTCTCTGTCCCACTCATTCTCACTCTCTCTTTCTCTCTCACTCTCAGTCTCTCTCTTTCACTCTCTCACAGTCCCTCCCTTTCTTATCTTCTCTCTCTCTCACTCATTCTCACTCTCTCTCTTTCACTCTCTCACAGTCCCTCCCTTTCTTATCTTCTCTCTCTCTCTCTCTGTCTCACTCATTCTCACTCTCTCTCTTTCACTCTCTCACAGTCCCTCCCTTTCTTATCTTCTCTCTCTCTCTCTGTCTCACTCATTCTCACTCTCTCTTTCTCTTTCTCTTTCTCTCTCACTCTCTCTCTCTTTAAGTCTCTCACTTTCTCACTCTCTCACAGTTCCTCCCTTTCTTCTCTCTCTCTCTCTCTTTCTATCAATCCGTCTCTCTTTCTCTCTCTCAATGATGAAGAAGGGCCAACCTTAGATCGTAATTATGGGGCATAACGCGAGCGAAAATGCAGATGACGAGGCGCGCTTCTCTCTATAAACCACCCCTCCTCGCGCATCCTCTTCCTCCCTTTTCTCTCTCTTTCTCTCTCTATATCGCTCTATGGCTTCTCAGCGAACGTCCTCTTTGTAATCTTCCACAGCTTTCTTGAACTGAACGGTGGGTGCTCAGCGAGGCCCTCCCATCGCTCCAGTTGAAGAACGCTGTGGAAAACTACAACGAGAGTCAAAGGAACCACGTCTTCTTCCCCGGAGAGAATTCTCCTCTCTCTCTCTCTCTCCATTTCAATCTCTCTCTACTTGTCTCTCTCTTTCTCTCTCTACTTGTCTCTCTCTTTCTCTCTCTCTCTCGCCTTCTCTTCATCTATCTCTTTCTCTACCTGTCTCTCTCTCGCCTTTTCTTCATCTCTCTCTACATATCTCTCTCTCTCTCTCTCGCCGTCTCTACATCTCTCTCTCTCGCCGTCTCTACATCTCTCTCTCTCGCCGTCTCTACATCTCTCTCTCTCTCACCGTCTCTACATCTCTCTCTCTCTCGCCGTCTCTACATCTCTCTCTCTCTCTCTATTTCTCTCTACCTGTCTCTCTCTCGCCTTTTCTTCATCTCTCTCTACTTATCTCTCTCTCTCGCCGTCTCTACATCTCTCTCTCTCTATTTCTCTCTACCTGTCTCTCTCTCTCTTTCGCCTTCTCTACATATCGCTCTCTCTGTCGCTCTACCTGTCTCTCTTTCTCTCTTTCGCCTTCTCTACATATCGCTCTCTCTGTCGCTCTACCTGTCTCTCTTTCTCTCTCTCGCGTTTTCTTCGTCTCTCTCTACCTGTCTCTCTTTCTCTCTCTCATATTCTCTACATCTCGCTCTCTCTATCTCTCTCAACCTGTCTCTCTATCTCTCTACCAGTCTCTCTTTCACTCTCTCGCCTTTTCTTCGTCTCTCTCTATCTGTCTCTCTTTCACTCTCGCGCCTGTTTTTCATCTCTCTACTTCTCTCTCTCTCTCTCTCGCCTTTTCTTCGTCTCTCGCTATCTGTGTCTCTCTGTCTCTCTCGCGCCTGTTTTTCATCTCTCTAGTCTCTCTCGCCTTTTCTTCGTCTCTCTCTACCTGTCTCTCTCTCGCCTTCTTTCCATCGTTCTATCTCTCTCTCTCTCGCCTTCTCTCCATCGCTCTATCTCTCTCTCTCGCCTTCTCTCCATCTCTCTCGTTCTATCTCTCGACTTCTCTCCATCTCTCTCTCATCTTCTCTCCATAGATTTCTCTCTCGCAACCTGTCTCTCTCTTTCTCTCTCTATATCTCTCTCTACCTGTCTCTCTCTTTCTCTCTCTATATCTCTCTCTACCTGTCTCTCTCGCTTCCTCTCCATCTCTCTCTTTCTCCCTCGCCTTCTCTCTCTATATCTCTCTCTACCTGTCTCTCTCGCTTCCTCTCCATCTCTCTCTTTCTCCCTCGCCTTCTCTCTCTATATCTCTCTCTACCTGTCTCTCTCGCTTCCTCTCCATCTCTCTCTCTCTCCCTCGCCTTCTCTCTCTATATCTCTCTCTACCTGTCGCTCTCGCTTGCTCTCCATCTCTCGCCTTCTCTCTCTACCTGTCTCTCTCGCTTCCTCTCCATCTCTCTCTGTATTTCTCTCTACCTATCTGTCTCTCTTGCTCTCCATCTCTCTCTTTCTCTCTCGCCTTCTCTCTCTACCTGTCTCTCTCGCCTCCTCTCTATAAGTGTACCCATCTATCCATCTATCTATTTATCTACCTTTCTTTTTTAGGATGATCGATTCAACGGTATTTATGAGAAGTTTTTGAAAGTCACCATGGATTGATTTTTTTATCTAATTTTTTCATCATAAAATGTATAACACTGACAGCAATCTTTAAAAAATTGGCGAGCCAAGACGAGGATACGAGAGAGAGGGAGAGAGATAGATTGCGAGGGAGATGGATTGGTAGATATAGATGATAGAGAGAGATGGATCGATGAGAGGTAGATATATAGATAGATAGAGAGATAGTGAGAGATTTGGATAGCGAGAGGGATACATAGATAGAGAGAGATGGATAGATGAGAGGTAGATATATAGATAGAGAGATAGATAGATAGATAGATAGAGAGATAGAGAGGGAGGGAGGGAAATATATATATAGAGAGAGAGGGAGTGAAAGCGTTTTTCCATAAAACATTGTGAACTACATTCGTTGGTATTTATAGTATATAGTTATAGTTATATAATGTAACAGTGATCTGTTATAATCATAGCCGTTATAACAAGTTATAACAAGCTATAATGAAATGAATCGTGGCCGTTAGATCTTATCTAGTGTCACCTATCTATGTTGAATCCTAACTATGTTTAATCCTATATTTAATCCTTTCATCAATTCTCATAACGAGTATAAGGGGTACGTGTCAGCATTTTACTAGTTACTCTTTATTAAAGTCCCTATTGGTGCACGTCAGCTCCATGTTGGCTAGTTTTCTGACTCCTCTTCAGGGAGGAGAGATCTATAGATAGAAAGATAGATAGATAGAGAGGGATAGGGAGAAGGAGAGAAAGATAGATATATAGATAGATGTGGGAGAGAGGGAGGGAAATATATATAGAGAGGGGGGGGGAGAGAGAGAGAGAGAGAGAGAGAGAGAGAGAGAGAGAGAGAGAGAGAGGGGATGGATGGAGGGAGAGAGAGATAGAGAGAGAGGAAGAAGGAGAGAGAGGGAGAGAGAGAGAGAACATCTCAGATGAGCTCCTTACAGAGTCCTTGGGGGTTGTTCTTAGATGACCAAGCTTTTCAATGGAGAGGTTATATAGCAAGGTTATTTTCTCCAAGCTTATTAAGTATGTGGTTTGAGGTTGAAATTTGTTGGCAATTGGTATAATTCTGTAAAAGATAATTTATCGTATAACTTCTAATGTATTGTATAATTTATTATGTAGTACTAACTTGTTGGGAAATAAAGTATATTGAACAATATATTTTAAAGCAGCATGAGTGGAATAGACCTGCTTAACCTTTCACAAGTTGTGCACTATTTTAAGATGAACAGATATATGAATACACTATTTTAGGTAGTTGCCTATTTAGATGAAAGAATAAATAGTTATGGAGAAAGGCGAAGTCACTTTCAGTAAGAAACTATTTTGCTTTTTTTTAAAATATGCTGAGATAAACTATTGTTGTTCTCATCAAGGTTTCCACTCTCCAAAGAAAAATATTTAAACTGCCCTCACAATTACTCATTACCTAAGGAAAAATATAGTTGACATATATAATATGGAAAACTGTAGCATCTAGAAATAGTCATTCAATTTCAGTGGCATGTGACTTCATTAATTTGCTTACAAATTCTTTGACAACTTTCCAGATGCTAAATTCTTTAACAGCTTATTTTGCTAAATCAGAATACATAAATAAAATATATTATTAAATCATCACAGTGTTCTACAAATTGTGGACAAAACTATTATCAGTTGAAAATTAACTAATTTTGAGCCATATGTAAATCTTATGATATATTATTAACTTTAATTATTGTCCAAATGGCTTACTAGGCTAAATCATCACAGTGTTCCAAAAAGCTGAGATGGTATCATGATACCGCATCATTAAAACCGGGTAATGTTCCAGTTCATGATGATAGACAATCAAAGGAGGGACTTTAGTTTGTATATAAAACCATTATCACTTAGAAATTAACTAATTTTGAGCCACATGTATATCTTATAATATAATATTAACTTTAATTATTGTCCAAATGGCTTACTAGGCTAAATCATCACAGTGTTGCACAAAGCTGCGGCGGTATCACGATCCCAAACCATTCAAACTGGGTAACATTCCAGTTCATGACGATAGACAATCAAAGTAGGGACTTTAGTTTGTAGACAAACTATTATCAGTTAAGAATTAACTTATTTTGAGCTATAGGTAAATCTTATGACATATTATTAACTTTAATTATTGTCCAAATGGATTATAGGTTAAATCATCACAGTGTTCCACTAAGCTGCGACCGTATCCTGATCCCACATCATTCAAACCGATTAACATTCCAGTTCATGACGATAGAAAATCAATGGAGGGACTTTAGTTTGTAGACAAAACTATTATTAGTTAAGAATTAAGTAATTTTGAGCCATAGGTAAATCTTATGATATATTATTAACTTTAATTATTTTCCAAATGGATTACTTGGTAAATCGTCACAGTTTTCCACTAAGCTGCGACCGTATCGTGATCCCACATCATTCAAACCAGATAATGTTCCAGTTTATGACAACAGAGAAATCTATTATCAGTTAAATATTAATTAATTTTGAGCCATAGGTAAATCATATGATATCATATTAACTTTAATTATTCTCCAAATAGATTACTAGGCTAAATCATCAGTGTTCCACTAAGCTGTGACGGTATTGTGATCCCACATCATTCAAACCGGATAATGTTCCCGTTTATGACGACAGAGAAATCTATTATCAGTTAAATATTAATTAATTTTGAGCCATTGGTAAATCATATGATATAATATTAACTTTAATCATTGTCCAAATGGATTACTAGGCTAAATAATCAGTGTTCCACTAAGATGCTACGGTATTGTGGTCCCACATCATTCAAACTGGATAATGTTCCCGTTTATGACGACAGAGAAATCTATTATCAGTTAAATATTAATTAATTTTGAGCCATTGATAGATTATATGATACTAGGTGGGCCCGCTCGCAATGCTCGCTTGGGGTAGAGAGAGAAGGCATGGCCGTTTTTATTTTTTTTAGAGCAGGTTTTGGGCATCAGTTATTCTTTAAATCATAAATCAGTATCTCGAATTCTTTAAATAATAAATGTTAACAATAAATCATCGCCAGATTTTGGAAAACTTAAAAAATCAACAAAAAAGGATAAACCTCTATAGAGAGAGAAGAGAGAAAGCAGGGTCGTTCTCATCCTGGGAGAGAAGAAAAAAATCCCATCTTCGGCCGCTTTGACAAATCACACGGAACTAAAGCTTGTGGATTTTCCTTGGCTGCCGGTGGAGGAAGGCGGGGCGAGAGAGGATCTGGATACTTAAATGCCAAGATGTATGCAGCGTCTTGGCGGTGAGGCAGTTGCACTGCCGCTTGTCTCCGGCGGCCCCGCCATACGACAGATGGCAGCAAACGAAGCAGAAGATCTTTTTACGAAGGAAGAAGCTAACAGAGATGGCGCCCTCGTAGGAAAAGATGATATTTTACAGAAAGAGAGAGAGAGAGGAGGAGCGGGAATTCATAAGGAGGAGTTGATTACCACCATCTGTCGGCTCATCATCTCTGAAGAATTCCTCGGACTGGCCTTCTTTCATGGGGTGGATCTTTTGCCCCAACGACGGCCATGATGATGATGTTGATTTTTGGATCTTTTGCCATGAAGAATTTATGAAGTCTTTGAAATCTATGGAAATCTGCCCTCGAAAATCAGAAATCGATTGTGTATTGGATTACAGAATTTAGATTTCCGTAGATTTCTGTAGATTTCCGTACATTTCTGTAGATTTCAAATTATTGTATTGCAGTACTAGGAAGGCTCCATACCTGCTTTTTGATATTGAGTGGGCTCAAATGGAAAAAGAGAGGCGGACTCTTCCATGTACAAAGTTTTTTGGGTACGGTGTTGGCTTTTTTTTATTCCTACGCAGATAAAGCTACATCAAATCTAGAACCATTTTTCGAATTGCAGTCTTTCTCTTCGTCCTTCTCCTTTCCCAAACACTTGTGTTAGACAGTTCGCTCAATGCAACAATTTCTTCAGCATCTGTTGTTGATCCATTTTCAGCAGAAAATACATTAATTTTAAAAAATTGATTCAAAATTCGAAATTCATCTACCGTTGATTCATTTTCAGCAGAAAATAGATTCAAAATTCATTAATTTCATTAAAATACATTGAAATTTTCACTGAAATACATTTTTAACAGAAAATATATTCAAAAGACATTAATTTCAGCAGAGAACTGAGCTGTTGCTTCTGCATCTTCTTCGCCAGCACCATCCTTTTTGCCGATTCGTCAGCCAATCAGCATCCAGAAGCGTCCAGAAGGGCTCGACCTCCGCCCGGCTTGAGCGGCGGCGGGGCGGGGGCGAGGGGGAAGGGGGGGCGTGGGCGGCAGGGAGGGGACGCGGGAGGCCGGGCCGACGGCGGGGAGGGGACAAGGGAGGCTGGGAGAGGAGGCCGGGGCAACGGTGGGAGGGGGCTCTCTCACTCTCTCTCTTCTCTCTCCCTCTCTATCTTCTCTCTCACTCTCTCTCCTCTCTCTCTTCTCTCTCACTCTCTCTCCTCTCTCCCTCTCTCTCTTCTCTCTCACTCTCTCTCCTCTCTCCCTCTCTCCCCCTCTCTCTCTTCTCTCTCCCTCTCCCTCTCTCTCTCTTCTCTCTCCCTCTCTCTCCTCTCTCCCTCTCTCCCCCTCTCTCTCTTCTCTCTCCCTCTCCCTCTCTCTCTCTTCTCTCTCACTCTCTCTCCTCTCTCCCTCTATCACTCTCTCTCCTCTCTCCCTCTCTCTCTCTTCTCTCTCACTCTCTTTTCAGCCAATCAGAGGCCAGAAGGCTACACCAATTCCTATTATAGTAGTATAGATAATAGTAACTTCAATTATTGTCTTAATGGCTGACCAGGCTGAATTATCACAGTGTTAAAATAGGCCGCCACGGTATCGTGAACCCACACCATTCGATCTGTAATGCTGACACGTCATTCGAGGTGTGGCCCAACTATGCGAGTTCAAGTCTGCGATGGAGGACAGCAGAACGACCAGCTGGACCTATAAAGAGGCCCGACTTGTTCGATCTGGCCAATGAACAGACTACGTTGAGAATTTGAGATTTGTTCGTTCGTTCCTCGTGGCCGGAGGAATTTGGCAATGGCGATCCAGTACGCGCTGGTGGCGAGGGGATCGACGGTGCTGGCTGAGTTTGCCGGATCAGCGCTAACGAACGCCGGTCCGATCGCCAGGCAAGTTCTTGATCGGATTCCAGGCGGCGATGATTGCCACGTCTCGTATTCGCAGGACCGATACATCTTCCATGTCAAGCGCACCGACGGCATCACCGTCCTCTGCGTGGCTGATGACGCCGCCGGCCGTGAGATCCCTTGTTTTTTCTTGTTTTTATCCGAATTTTCTGTCGTTTTGGTGGTTTTTTTCTACAATTTCTATTTAATCTTCGCATCCGTCGTGTTTAGGATTTTGCTGGGAGGTGTGATTTTGAATTTTATGAATCCTAAATGAAATTTTTGGGGAATGGAATATCCAGAAATGGGTTAATTATGTTACTTTTCGTTTTGAGTTTCTAGCGGAATTTCATTTTCTCCTGATGTATAGAGATTTGTGCGTTCGGTGAAACCTTAGATTATGCTTTCTTCTATCTCCTTTATAATGCCATATTTTTTCTAGGTTACCTATATTTCTCTAATTTCCTGGCTGTCTCAGCTTCCCTCCGGGTGTAGGACTTTGCAAAGAGGTTACCTATATTTCTCTACCGTGTGGGTTACTGAATCTTCGGTGTAAGCCAGCTATATATAAATTTCCAGTGGACGTTCACATTCTTCGGGTGTTTAGATATTTATGTGTTCAGTGAAACCTTAGATTACTCTCTCTCTCTCTCTCTCTCTCTCTCTCTATATATATATATATATATATATATATATATATATATATATATGTATATATATATATATTTCGACCAATTTTTTCTCCAATTTCCTGTTGTTCACGGCTTCCTACCGTGTGTGTAGTTTTAAAATTTCATGATACCGTGTGGGTTTCTGAATTGGCGGTGGAAGTCTTATGAGAGGAATGTCCTACGTCAGAGGATTTTATAAACCTTGTTGGAATAAGTTTTTGGTGGACTTTGATATTTACCAGATGTTTAGATTTTTGTTCCTTGTATCCCTCTTTGGAGTTAATCCGATTGTCTAAGATTTCTGACGGGGGGAGGGAACCTGATATGATACCCCCGACAATTCTTGATGAGAATTTGAGATTGACGAAGTCAAGAAGGGAACTTCACCGAAGAGTTGTCCAAGAGAAGCAACAGGACTAGACAAATCGCAGGATCATAAGGAACTAAACACAGTAAAGGATTGAAATGCGGCTAGGTTGGCGACTTTCGTCAGGATTGGAGGACCTCCGCTCTCTGGCATCTGGACGTAGCCTCTCACAGAATTCTTGTTTTCATAGGAGACCACTCTCTTATTTTAGTGCTTCTTCCTTGGTCGAAATAATTATTTTTTTGGATTTTAGGCATGTAGTAAAATTACTATTCTTTGGTATGACATACTTTCAGCTATTCCTTTAATTAGCTTTGCAATGCAATTATCGGCACCATGCTTTGTTTTTATATTGCTGTGTCTCCCATCATGATTTTAGAATAAATGACTGATATACTGGTAGAAAATAAGACCGTCGACCAGACGGTCTCAGTATACCGAATCAAGAAGACAAGTCGACTGAAGATCGAAATGACACAACGTGACAAGAGTTCGAAGTAGAAGGTGGTAAGAACGAAATGAGATCCAGAGATCCCCCGAGACTGGCAGCCGGGAAGCTCCTTCCGACTGCTCCAGCTCCGGTGCTGCACAGGCCTCAGACGATGAGAAGAATACCGTGATTCCCCCTTTGCCCCTGCGTATTATTTTATAACCGACGGGTGACGCTTCAGTCGCCTTTTTCCGTAACGGTTCCCGCCCTTTTGAACCGTCTTCTCTGATAGGCTCGACTGAAATGCTTATCAATGACCAACTTTAAACATTGTACAATCTGGCTTGTGTGATCACTTTGGGTGCCTCAATAATTTTCTGTATTGATATATACTATTGATTTTTCTGTAGCTTCTGCTAAATATGCTGTTTCTGTGAAACTAGAAATCTTATTCTTTTAAGTCTGAATTCAATTGATTTTATTATCAAGTATATATCCACGATTGACTCTGTGAAGTAAGTTTAGAATGTTTGAAAAAAAACCTTATAATATTATTTCGTTCAGATTTGGTACTAGTCTTATGAAACAATCTTACCTCTCACAATGGCAGGAAGAATTCCTTTTTCCTTTTTGGAGGACATCCATGCGAGGTTTATCAAGACTTATGGCCGAGCTTGCCACAGTGCGCCTGCCTATGCGATGAACGAAGAATTCTCGCGGATTCTAAGTCAGCAAATGGATTATTACTCTAATGATCCCAATGCGGACCGGGTGAATCGCCTTAGAGGAGAAATGAACCAGGTGATGGGTTGTTTTTCTTTTGATTTTACTGAAAATATTTAAGATAGTTAAACTAGAAGAAGAAAATCTACACCCAAAAAATGAAGTTTTGGAGATTACTTTCCATTCAGAAAATGTGTGCCAAATTAGAGACTGCATCGGTATTTTCGCTCCCAAAATGGAATATTCACACTTTCAACCCTCTATATTCTGCTTTTGCCTTTTTTTGTGAACGTTTCTATGATACTATTCATTTTTTATTGTGCATTCACCCCGTTAAGTTTTCCAGAAATATTCGTAAACAAGCCAAGAGTGCCAGACAAAATCTTCATCCGTGGTTTTTATTTTTCTTATAATTTAAGAACTATTTAATAAATATATGTGGTTTCTGCAGGTTCGGAATGTTATGATTGAAAACATTGACAAGGTTCTTGAAAGAGGTGACCGTCTGGAATTTCTTGTCGATAAGACTAAAGATATGCAAGCGAGCACCCACAGATTCAGGAAACAAGCTCGCCGTCTCAGAAGCTCTGTCTGGTGGCGAAACATAAAGCTGATGTAAGTTCTCAACTATTTGATGATACATCTCACTTTTTTTATCAGAAAATTTTGGAGTCTTTCTGGATTGTGTATTTACTTTTAAAAAAAATTAACTTTTCAGGATATTATTGATTCTGCTGCTATTGGTCGTGATCTATGTTTTGGTGGCATTAGCTTGTCATGGGATTACCTTACCGGCGTGTATTAGGTAAACCTCATAGGTATATTTATGATTATACATATCTTAACATGTCTTTTCTAAATATGGAATGTTTCTGTGTGTATATGCAAACAGTTGGTCAAATATGCAAATTTGGTCAAACCCACAGCTCCGATGTCTTATGAATGAATTCCACAATTAGATCCTCTTTAGGATGATACTTTAATCATCACAATTCATGATCATATTTTTTTTGGTGTTTTTATTCAAGATGGTTAGTTTATGTTATAATTTGATTTCCTTCAAGTAGAGAATGAGGGGAGATTGAGAGAAATAGGGTTTCACAAATATAGTGGGGGAAA
Organism: Wolffia australiana; assembly: GCF_029677425.1. Lineage (NCBI taxonomy): Eukaryota > Viridiplantae > Streptophyta > Magnoliopsida > Alismatales > Araceae > Wolffia > Wolffia australiana. Next base: position 7,275,182 of record NC_135844.1, read on the forward strand.
TTGAACCAGGAGAAATTATACAAACTCGGAGTCTCCCCTAGAAATCTATCTTACATGCACCAAATGGAGAACAACCTCTTGGCTGATTTTCTTTCCAAATTTGAGGTAAATTATTTATACCCTCAAGGTGCTTTTAAAATATGCTTTTATTTTTATTTTAAAATTACAAATACTCTCTTTCCCTCTCATTTTCTCTTTCCTTCCCACTCTATCCTACTCTCTCTCTAATTCAGTCCCCTGTCTCTGATGCCCTTGCAGTATCATTATACATTTCTCTTTTGTCTAGCTTGAGAAATTTAATCCGCTTGATACGCAGATCGTGTTTAGTGGAACCAGTAGAAATAGGAACATTACATTCTCCATGACTGACTTAATCCTTAATGCATTTGTCCTTGAAGCATCAATTCATGTCGATACTTTATTTTATTTGCTGCATTGGTTCCGCAAGCAAAATTACAGGTTTATCTTTTCGTATTAACTTTTAGCTCTTACTTTTAGTTAAATACTATGCCTTTGACTTTTTATTGTTGACTTTGAGAATGACGAGTCAACCTGACCAGACCAAGACCAGACCAAACTTCAGGTCTAGGTTTAGTTTTTTTGCTACAACCAAGACCGAGACCAGACCAAACTTAAGGTCTAGATTTAGTTTTTTGCTAAAACGAAGATCGAGACCAGACCAGACTTCAAGTCTAGGTTTAGTTTTTTGCTAAAACCATGACCGAGAACAGACTTTGGCTTGCGCTGCTTATTCCTTGGTCCTCTCCAATGAACTTTATGGTCGATATCTGGAAGGTTCTTATAATCTTTCAACCATCTAGCTGGATAAATTACTAATACTTGAATGTACACAAGTTTAGGTTCATAAATTGATTTTCCAAACTTTTTTTTGCTCCTGTCTCTACCCCAAAGGTAATTAGTTAATGAACATATTTTACTTGGGAACATGGACATAAAAACAATAAGTTAATGGCTCTAGATGAAGACCAAGTTTGGTTCTAAATGAGTTTCTTATTAATACATAATATCTAGCTCAATATACTGTGGTATACAATTTATCATCTACCATTATCTTATTTTTATTAAGTAAATATTATGTGGATTGACTACGAAATGGAGGGAACATGGGATGTAAGAAGACATTATTCAAATCTAAATTTTAAATTCTCCCATGTCCTATCTCCTTGGATTTTCCCATCTCCCACACCCAATTTTCCAACAAAATGCCCAAATTGACGTTGTAGTCATACAGATTAACTAGCTATGTAAACCTCGTTAGGGTTTGACGATCCAGGTCCAGTCTGTACTTAAGGATCGGTCTGGTTCTGGTCTGGTGCTGTCCGGTCCCCGTCTGGCCCTGGTCCAGTCACGTTGACTAATCAAAGTCGAAGAACAAAAGTCAAAGTAAAAAAAATCTTATGGACTTCTCATCAAAGTGAAAAATTATTGCAAAGTCACCCATAAAGCCCATCTTGAAAAAAGAAAAGAGGAATAAAGTAAAAAGAGAAAGAAAAAAGATTGAAAGAAGAATAATAGAAAAATTAAAGAATTAGAAAGGAAGAAGAAAAGGAAGAAGAAGGAAATAAACATAATGATAAGTAAGAAAACCAGGAGAAAGAGGAAGAAGGAAAGAGCAGGGGGAAAAGGTAACAAACAACGAAGAAAAAGTTAAAGAAGAAAAGAAAATGAGAAGAAGAATACTATAATAAGACAAAAAGAAGATGGAAAGAAGAACAGAGAATAACACAGTAAGAAGGAAATAAAAAGAGAAGAAAAAGAAAATAAAAGAACAGATGATGAAAAGGAATATAATAAAAAGGGAAGAAAACTAAAAGAAACAGTGAAAAGTTTTTCTTGAAGCGTAGAGTGATGGAGATAGAGAAAGAAGTGGGTAAACCTAACATATCTTGAAAAACAATGAAGCAAACTTGGCAGAGTTGGAGGAGAGAGAAACAAGGATAAATGAGATATTCTCAAGATCGAGAGCAAGAAAGAGGGATTCAGAGAGTGGAAGAGTGTTCATGAGAATGTGTGCGCGAGAGGGAGATAGATAGATAGAGATAGATAGAAATAGAGATAGAGAGATAGATAGATAGAGATAGATAGACATAGATATAGAGAGTGATAACACCCTAAATTCAGTCTTTATTTCATGCTATTCGCACAATTTTATGCATTTAAAGAGCATAAAATGGGGTTGTTATCATCCATTTACATGAAAATACTGTTTTCAAGTGATTTCTGATTTTTCCCTAATTTTCTGTTAATTCTATGAATTTTAAGGGATTTATTTGAGCTTGAAATAATTATTTTTGAATGAAAATGGTAAGTTTAATATTTAATTTCAAGCTTTATCAGTACAGGGATGAATCAGTGAATTTTCTAGAATTTTCTGGGATTTTTAGGATTTTCTAGGAATTTTCTGAGATTTATTTGAAGAAGAAATGCATTTTTTCTAAGAAAAAAGATATATTTATAAGAAAAAATTGAGTATTAAGTATATTTTTGAACTTTGAAGGGCTTTTTATAAAATTTCGTTGCAATGATACTCTCAAAACAGCTGTTGGTCATGGTTGCAGGCGTAAAGATATTATTTAAAGTATTCTAGGGTTTTATTGCAATTATATCATTTTTTAATGTTTTTTAGAAAAAAAATCGGAGGAGAGAGAATGTGCTGTGGACATATACACGATTACCTGTGGGGCAGCGTCAGGCGGCAATTCCAACTCTTAAGGAGGACTTTATTACAAAAGTGCTAGAGGGATTTTCGGGCGTCTGATTTGGCCTTATCACCGCCGTCGGATCAGCATCCGACGGCGCTTGATGAGGGTCAGCACCGTGAGGTAAGTTCACCGCCCGCACGGTGCGTACAACGCGCACGCACGGGTGGTGACGTGGTGCTTGCGGATTCGCCCGGGCTGCAAGAAACGCATGCGAAGGTGCATGTTATATTTACAATGCTGATTTTCTCACCTATTTTTCTTTCTATTTTTATTTTCGCCAGGGGGTACATGGCGCAACGAGAATGCACCCGCCTGAAGAAGTTGAAAAGTCGCCTCCAATAAAAAGACGACACCTCAGCGAGCGGTTAGAAGAAGAAAAAATTTAAATAAATGATTTTATCCAATGGCTAATATTGGTTTGAATTCATTTATTCATAATTTTCGATCCAGATGTCCGATTGAGATATTTTTTTATGGATTTTCTCGTCTTGATCCCCTCTTTCTATCTCTATTTGAGATCAAGCCTACATTGATAGATAAAAATTAATTACTAATTAGGGTTAAAATGGTAATTTTTGTCATTTTACCTAGGTATAAAAGCCAAATTTTTAGAGGGTCATTCTTGATGGTGCTCTATCACAACTGCAAGACAGAGTGGAGCTCTAGCTTGGATAAACCTATCTGGTACCTTTTTCTTCTTTGTATTTGAACTTTTAGTGTATTTTGGATAATGGTTTAGTGAAATTTCTTCTTCATTCTTCTTGATCTTGGTCTGAACTTCTTGATCTTAGCTAGGCTTGAGCGGAAGGTACAGGCCCTTACTGAGATTGAGAGGAGAGAATGAGAGATTTACCTAGCTATTCCAAGTGCACATTAAAAACTATAAAAACTTCAATTTCTAGGAGAGTAAATTTCCCTTTGTATTATCTAATTGTGTAGTTATTTTTGAATTATAAGACCTACAAAACCAACCAACTCAAATCAAAATTTCCCTCTCAACCTCTCTAATTGACCCCTTGGACCATTTTCTTTGGATCAAAGAAGCCAATTTAGAGCTCCCTATTTCTTCCCATCTCTTCTACCCCCCTTTCTAAATTTCTCATCTAATTAGGGTAATTTGATCTTCATTGAAGATCAAATTAACTCTAATTAGGGTTGAATTACCAACAAAACCATCAAATTGAATTCCTTACTAGCTTCCCTTGGACGACACTCGTACTTATCACTACACATCTTAAGTAGAGTTTTTATAAATTTTATTGTATAAGCTAAAATTGACAATGACAAGGGTTAAAAATTGCATAAAATTTACCCCTATTTTTGGCTTATCAGAGAGATAGAGAGAGATGGATATAGATAGATAGAGATAGATAGAGAGAGAGATATATATGGAGAGAGATAGATACATAAAAGAGAGAGATGGAGAGAGATAGCGAGAGAGATAAAGAGATAGATATATAGATAGAAAGAGGGGGGGAAGCGATCAGTGGGAAGGCGGAGCACGACCAGGGAGTATGACCAGGTGGGAGGGACCAATAATATATTTTTTATTTATTATTTATTATCCGGTTCCGATCTGCCTTGACCATCGGACTGGCTCCAGCTCGAGCAGCCGGTCCACCCTAAAATGTTGGACTGATGGTCCCAGTTTGGACTGGTATGACTGATCCCCAGTCCAAAATGTCAAACCCCAAACACCGTTATCCAATTACAAACACTTTCATCCTTTCTGATTTCTTTCATCATCGGTAGTCTTGGAGAGGCTCTAGATACATAGAGCCATCTTTCAGAGAAATCAAACCATAATTAGATCCTTCGTAGTTGTTTTTACCATACACAAGAAATTTGCATCAAAATTAACTTTGTGCATTGCACATGCTCTAATGTCAAATAAAATTTAAACTGTCCCAAAAAGGCTCAAATTATAATAAATGTGGTAGAATATCTCTTGATATTTTCATTGAACCATATAATAGATCTAACACCTGAAATAACTTATAATCATCGATTTTTCATTCCTTGGGTCAGGGGAAACAGAGATTTATACAATTTGGTTCCATTTAAACATCGATGAGACACACTTCTGGAATGGAGTGATAATTTTTTTAAGAACTCTTTATTTTCCTCACTGAATAAGGAATAACTAACATGCGTGCAGTCAAGTCTAGCAGAAAGTTCGTCAAAAACCTTACCAATGAAGTCATAGATCATTTAGAATATTGAAATAATATGAATCAAAGGGGAATATTTATTCAGAAAATTTTCCCATATATATATATTTGTTTAGTTTTTTATGACCGGGAAAACTACATATATCTAAAAACTAATATTATAGGGTTATAAAATAAATGGAACATAATAACCATATATTAAAAAACAAGAGATAAGATGATACACCTCATTACACATCTTATTATTTATGATTTCATAAATATGAAAATTCAAAACTATGGATCATGTATCAGTATTATAAACATATAAAATAATTTATTTGGAATCAAATGGTTATCATAAATGTTATGTGAAAGACGTTCTGGTTGAAAGATAAAAGTTGTGAATTTGACTTGTTTTATTTTAATTTTATTTTCATTCTTTATATGAATTTATATTATATCAAGGAAAAAATTAACTAATCAAATCCAATTGAGAACATTAAATAAAAAAGATAAAATATATATTTCTACTTGTATGATATTGTATGATCGGTATTGTGGTCTGAAGGAAAGTGAGTATGATTTAGAATGAATAATCAATACATATATGTGACTGAGACTTATCCGGAGTGATTGATAGTGAAATCTGAGAATCGAAATTGTTATAACTTTTTATGAAAAGAGAGTTGTAGAGAGGATGGTTGAAATTTGATTAAAAGCACAATATTTAGCTATATTGCTGATAGTTTATCAGAGATAATTATTTCACAAAGGAATTACATAAAAGGTATAACAGTAGGATCCCTCTGACGGAGAACATTCATGGAGACTGAGACGTCTAACGGAGATAAGCAAGGAGCCGACTGAAGTATGAGAATGCCAAGGTAGTTGAGGCAAGAGAGATGTGTTGGGTTTGTCACAACTGACATCCACGATAAGATTTCCACAACAGAAGAAAATATGAATAAAATCAGAGCTTGAAAACTCAGAAAAAAATCCTCAATGATCATATCACCTTGCACAAAATCAAAACCAGTACTTTTGTTATTTCAACTAGTCATGTCAACCCGTGTAGATGACTTGCCTCTATATGTATCCAGGTTATGCTTCGCAGGTCAAATAGTTGTTCTTCTAATCAAAGCGGCTAGAATTCTACGATAATGTTCTCACTATTCTAGTTACTCCATGAAGGGAGGGATCTTCAAGTATATCCTCCAACGACCAATATTTTTTGGCCATGCCCCTTCATGCCCAATATATCATTAAAATAGCTCCTTGTAGACTAGATAAGTTAATTAATTATGCGTATTAATTACTATGGAATATGTTTAACCTAATCAATAGGTTAAGTCTCCATCACGTAGGTGCCAAACTTCAGTATGCACCAGCCTGATAAATAACTCCATCAGCCAAATAAATCTTATTGACAATCTCAATAAATAGACTGCAGCAAACATGTTGATTATTTAATAAAGAATTGATTTCACCAGATCAATAGGTTGAATATCCAAAAGGCGAGCAGTTAAACTATATGTATTTGAGAAGGTGAAAGGAACTATATAAATTATTTCATGTAACATTTATATGAAAATATATAATATATATGATAAGCCAAAAATTGGTGTGATTATATGCAAGTTTTGATGTGTCGTTTGGATTTAAACTTATGCAATAAAGTTATAAATTCCCTTTTTCAAAATATCGAAAGAATAGGATGAGAAAGGGGTCGAACCACAGGGAGGCACTTCTCAAGAATTTTTATTCTAATTTCTATGAATTAATTCAACAATGAATTATTTTTCGTATTTAACGGGCCTTAATTGTGTTTAATTTTGTTTTATAATTACTCAAAAGTAAGTACAATATTTATAGTGATCTTAATATTTTCGATCAGAACACTCTGGATAGGATAATTTGGATTCTTGTGTCAAAGTAATTTGGATTGCCAAGATTCAAATCAAGATGATTTATCAAAACAATCTTTTATGTATTAAGAGTGCAAATTAATAAGCAAGAAAGGGATTTTAAAATTGGGCTTGAAGATTGACGACTTTTTGGATGAAATTTTGGATTTAGGTATTTTAGATGTGGAATTGAATTTTACAACAATAAATTTTAGAGAGAAAGTAGGAGAGCTAACCTAGAGAGAGAAAATGGAAAGAATTGGGGAAAATGAATTATACATGGAATTCGAGTCTAATCTAGGGATCTAAGATGTAATATGAGATCAGAAACAATGTAGAACTAAGAAGTTAAAGTCAGATCTTGAATCAAATTCAAATTCCAATGCTAATCACTATAAAAATCATTTCCAAGGGCATGTACAATTCGCCCATAACTTGGCGTTTAAAATCGTTCAAAAAGAAGTTCAAATGGTGAAGAAGAAACTTACAACTTTAATTCTTGAAGCAAGATCTGTCGACTTCAGAAGAAAATCCTGTGTCCATCCTCCCCAAACAACTTGGGGGAGAGCTTCCTCAGTTGTTTTCCCCTTCTTCCCTACCTCTATTTAAAATTTAACTCATGGACCGTAGAGGGTGAAAAGACAATCCTACCCTCAAATTTTGGGCACAATCGGACGACTAGATATCAAGATATTGCCATTTTACTGGCGATTAATCCTAGCTGTTAGATCTTTTTATCTCTCCTCCACACAGGTAAGAAATACAGTTTTCTGATACACCGACGCTATTTCCTTGTTTTATCCACCTCGGATCGTGTGCTGCCACGTTTTTGTGCGCTCCCAAAGGATTGAATCATTTGTTATTCACGAAGCTTTATAAGTGGCTAGGAGGGTGCAACGTCACCCATTCGCATTCCCATAAAAGATTAAAATAAAACAAGTTCTCTTTCTTTAATTCTTAAAATAAATGCACACAAAAGTGGTTCACCACATGCATTTGTTGTGCGTGGCTATCAATTTCCGTGCATTTATTGCATGAAATATTCCAAAAGGACAAAATTTTACCTTTTCTCCTTGCCGCCCGCGCCAGGTATTATCAAGGTAATGATTTTCTCATTATGGCATCACGCATTGCGATGCCATAATGAGCAAATAAAATGCTAATTTGGCGCATACAATCATTTGCCTGAATTTTCGGGCGAGTGATGTGGATGCCAAGTAATTTAACTGAATTTTTTTTAAAAAATGCCAAATAAATTGTAAAAAATATTCTTTTATTTCTAAAAATTATTCTTGGCTATATAATGGTCAGAAAATTATAAAAAACATGGAAAATCTAAACAAATTAGTAAAAACATTAACGACATCTAGCCAAGTATTTTATGTCATAAAAAATCTTTAATGCACCGAGGTATAGTATAATCTAAAAAATATAAAAAATTAAAACAATCATGAAACTATAGTGCAAGCCATTTATGTCCATTTAGTATGGTAACATAGAAATATGGCTACTAGAACACATATATGTACGTAATATTCATCAATTTTACATTATAAATTGCAAGTTATCAATATATATCATATATTATCTTCTCAAAACTCCTATAATGACTTAGGTAATGGTCAATCAACAACTCTAACCAGTAATATTAGTTACCTTAATCAAGGACTTGATTGAATTTTCTTCCTAAAGTTTGGCACCTTTCATACCAAGGGAAAGTGATCCCATCTTGGACATACAACCACCTTCATGCACTTGCTAATGTGTTTTAGGTAGGAATATATGAAGCCCCATGATTAGGGGCTTGTTGGTCATAGTCAAACCATAATCATCCATACACAACATGTTATTGGTGTCTCAGGCTAAAGGACAACTTATAAAAATGTGGCATGAATTGACTTGATTCAAGTATTCATATAAACTCAATAAAATTTGTCATTAAACTCAAACATCTCCACAAAATAATCATGGGATTAACTGTCCTTATTAATTGATCAAACGTAGAAAGTGAAATTATATATATGTATATATAATCATGTCCTTCTAAAATATCACATGGTAATAATTTCTATGATATTCATTTATATATAATAACATAATTTTATTCTAATATTTTCATCATTCTGCATATCCGAGGGATTCATTACTAACATCGCTCTTGACAAATAATGAATATAATTTATATCAAGGGATCAGTCCATATAAATCTATCAAGATGCACTTCCAATAATTATAAAATATATTTATTTTTTAAACCTTGTGTGTGTTGGGTTCTAGAGGTTTTGATTTGGATGAACATAAGGATTCCTCCAGCGGAAGGCTTATAACAAAATCATAAAGACATAAAAAAAAGCAAGAAATGAAGCACCTATGCAAGGATCACATCTATTATTTCTCTTATCCTTAATCGAATCTCCCTCTTCACCCTGGAAATACGCGGTCCATGACACATCGAATCTCCCTCTTCACCCTGGAAATATCCATTCAAACTCTGTTGGCGTCGTTACATCGTCACGGTTGCATCTGGAGTGGAAAGGAGGTGTGGCGAGAAGGGAGAAGAAAGGGAAGGCCCCTAAATAATTCTGGCCTTGGTGAATTTCATTCAATACCTTCCCCTATTTATACTTAGTGGGAATTTTTTATAAAATCCCGCAAAACTTAAGTACATATTCTGATGTCCAAAAAACCATTTGCTTGTGACCCTTTTCTTTAAAATAAAACAGGTTGCCTTGATTCGTCCATGGAAAACACATTTCCCTGGATGCGGAAGCGTGTCGATCGATGCAGAATCAATCTTTAAACTAAAAATTGAATGTACCTTTTTGGGGAACTTATTCTACCCTTGACATGCTCACTTTGAGATTGTTCCAAAGTTGTTCATGCGTTCAGTCTCTAAAAGTATCCACGCGATCACTCGGCACTTCGATATCCACCTCTTCTTGTTCAACTCTCCTTGGAGACTCTCTCCTTGGTTGAGTAGTGATGTACAGAATGAAGAAAGGGAGGAGCTCTCAAATTTGTCTTGCATGGGTGGTTAAAATGAGTGCCATTTCCCTCTTTATATTTCACTTAAGGTTTTTCTCAAAACCTTACAAAGTAAAATATATCCACCAAATGTCCTTGTGACCTTGTGTGTGACCCTCTAGGCCCGTGTATCATTCTAGTCAATAACTTTAGTGGCTCAATAACATTTATTGACCAATCTTATTAATTAACTATATCAAAATATATATTAATTAAATAAGGATCGATTTAACCCAATCAATAGGTTAAGTTTCCAGCCCGTGGGGTGCCACGCTACACCTTGTGGTCTAGAAGACACTGAGTAGTGTTGAACTCTCTCATGGAACCTTTATCGTCATCGGTTACCATATATGTATAATCCATCATCCGCGCGAGACTCTTGAATGACTTAGCGTATGGTTTATCATCAAACCTTAATCCGTCATTCGATTAATACTCATGCGTAATGGAGATCATCAGAGAACACCTTCTCCAATATCCTCACTACCCTGGCCAGGGATGTTTCTACATCGTCTTCCTTGAGTCGATCTCCTCTTATACCAAGGGTGGATGATCCCATCTTGATCACTCAATCATCTCTGTGAGCTTACTACTACGTCCGAGCTAAGACTTGCTTGAATCCCATGATTAGAGGCTCTTAAGTCGTAGTCAAAATGTAGTCATCCATTCACGAGATATCCTTGGTGTCTCAGGTTGGTGGATCACTTATACAACATTGACATGAATCAACCCGACTGAAGTTTAGGTATAATACCATTCAAGGATTCGTACGGATCAATTCAGTGAACTCTTTCTCCAATGAGCACCCGCTATTTGTCCTTAGTGTCGCCACACTAATAGCCACATGATCAGCTATACTTATCATATATGTAGGATCAGCCAGTGCTATTCTATCTGGATAATTCAATGTCCATATCTACTATCCATCGAATAGGAATATTTGGAATACATGTTTAAAGACTAGTCATCATTATATTATAATTTCATTATAATTTACGAAGTCATTGCACATATTCATGGACTTCATTATAAGCATCACACATAATAATAATGAACGTAAATATTTTATTCAATGAACTTAAATAAACACGGTAGTGTTATTGGCTTGAAAGCCACATAATGTCCATCACTAGGTCCATGTATCAGTCCAGTCAACGACTCTAATGACTCAATAACCTATATTGGCATCCAAATATAGACCAATTAATGTCAGACCAATTTATATGAATCGATAGGTTGAGTCTCTAACATGTGGGTGCCAAGCTACACCTCGTGCTCAAGAAGATACAAAGGAGAATGTATCATCTTCGGTTACCATGTACATATAGTCCCTCATCCACTTGGCGATCCAAGGCAAACTTAGCATATAGTCAACTTTCCAACCCTAATCGGCCATCCGAGTTAGTACTAATGCGTTCGAAAATCATTGGAGAACTCTTCTTTGATATTTCACTACCTTGGCCAAGGACCTCATCGCATCATGTTTCTTGAAGTGACAACTCAATCGTCTATTAATTAACATGAGTGAATGTGGTTTATTAATTAACATGAGTGAGATACGTAATGTGTGATTGGATTGCCTATCACATATATTTCCATTAATATGCCCATAATTTTCTGTGTTTAAGGCTTGGATGCCTTTCATTTGATAGGAATGTAGTAATTAAGTGAGGTGGTTCTAAAGAATAACACCTAGGATAAGATTTGGAAACAGACCACACCTATATAAATTATTATTTTCACACAAATAAGTTATACCTAAAATAGATAATATTAAATGTTTCAGTACATTCTAACAACACAAAAGAAATATCATAAAAATATATTGCATATAACTTTTTGATATTTCATTAATCTATCATAATTGATCTCTCCATGGGCCATCTTCACATAGGCAAAAAATATACTATCATGTAAAGCTATTAATGTGAATATCTGGCTTGGAATATTTACTAACTTATACATTTGTATTTACTAACTTATATGCGTGAAAATGATTCATTTTATGAAATAATACCTTACATAATAAAATATATAATCAATTAACTATACTTATATATTTATGATTTAATTATTTTTTATCATACTAATAAAATTAATTTAATCCAATATTTAATTGTCATAGTAAACTTATTTCAATAACCAATAATATATACATTCCAACTCGAAAAATATTTTCATAAATATTTAATTTTGTATATACTTCATGATTTAAATAAATGTAATGCATATTTTGCAACAGTAAAATGGGCAAGATGCATACATTTCATTTTAAGCATAAAATATGTTGTCTAATTTCAAAGAACTACATAAAATATAAATTAATAGGATTTTTTATGATAATATAAATTGTCATATTATTTTTCAATAACAATATCATGATATTGATGGAAATATATGTGGCCGGCAAGCCAATCACACATTCCGCATCTCGTTCCATGTTCATTCATACAACATATTCATTCTAGTACACGTGTGATGCATATAATGAAGTCCATAAATACATGATCGGACTTAGTGAATTATGATGAGATCGCAATACGGAGATCACTAGTTTTAAAGCATGTGTTCTATACATTCCTATTCGAAGGATACGCGAGAAGGACATCGAAGTATCCGGATAGAATAACACTATCTAGCCACACTCATATGATGAGTATGGCCGGTCCCGTAGCCATTAGTGTGGCAACACTAAGGATAAATAGTGGGTGTTCTTTAGTGGAAAGAGTTAACTGAATTGATCTGTACGAATCCCTGAATGGTATTATACCGAATTGTCAATCAGGTTGATTCACGTCACGGTTGTGTAAGTGGTCCTTAAACCTGAGACACCAAAGACATCTTGTGGACGGACGACTGTACTTTGGCTTTGGCCGACGAGTCTCTAATCACAGGATTCTAAATGGTCTTAGTCGAGGTACATGATGAGGCTCATGAAGATGATTGAGTGGTCAAGATGGGATCATCCACCCTCAGTATAAGAAGTGATAGCTCAAGGAAGACGATGCGATGAAGTCCTTGGCCAAGGCAGTGATATATCGGAGAAGAGTTCTCTGATGATTTTCAAATGCATCAGTAGTAACTCGGATGACTGATTGGGGTTTAACCTTTGACCATACCCTAAGTCGTCCAAGGAGCGTCAAGTGGATGAGGGATTATACATACACGATAACTGATGACAAACAGGTTCCATGAGTGAGTCAATATACACTCCTTTGTATCTTCTAGGACACGAGGTGTAGCTTGGCACCCCACGTGTCGATGTTTCGACCTATCGATTGGGTTAAATCGATCCGACATTAATTAATCTATATGATATAGTTAATTACTTTGGAAGGCCAATAAAGGTTATTGGGCTGTTGGAGTTGTTAACTAGACTGACACAAGGGCCTAGAGGGTCACACGCAAATGGTCTTTTTGACGTTGGAAGATATACTTAAGTTTTGGGGGTTTTTATAAAAAATACCCACTTAGTATAAATAGAGGAAGGCCCTGAATGAAATTCACCCAGGCCAGAACTGTTCAGGGGCCTTCGCCTTCTTCTCCACTCTCCCCACACCCCCTCTCCATCCCTGATGTGATCGGGATGACATAACGACGCCGACGGAGAAAGAATGGGGTTCATCAATGAGAAGAAGTAGATCCGACGTGCCGAGGATCGTGTCGATACGTCTAGAGGCTGCACACTTGAGCAGCTCAACTCGTCTTGCTCCGGGATCGAAGAAATCACGAATGAGATTCATGAAAAGCTACCTCATTTTCTTGATGCCATTCAATTCGCAAAAGTCTTTCGTGCGAATGGTTTTATTTTGTTCATCCATGTCAAGGCCTCTAGAACCCAACAGATATTACATTAGTAGTAATGAAAACAGTAATGTTCTAAAATATCGACATCAATGTTACCTATGAAAAGACTATGAATGAGTTTGGCAAACATTTTTTTCTGTATCTAATATTGACTAATTAAACTTTGTAAATTAGGCTTTTTGTAACCAATATGTGTTTATTAACTAGGTTCTATTCAATTTTCCAACAAGTACCATAGATGAAAACCATGCATCATGAGAAAAATCTTATTCGCTGACTTTATGATGGTTTGATTAAAAAGTTAATTTATTTTTGTTTGAAACTAATATTCAAAATAATATTACCTACTTTTTAAGTAATAATGGGAAATAATTAATCTTTAATAAAAATACTATTAATGATATTCCTGCAAATGATATTGATGATTTATGGATTGAGAAATGTTCAAAATAAATTGTATATCCTATTTTCCATGAGTGAAATACAAAAGCTGCACAAACCAGACATCAAGTGAGAGAATGGAATTCTTAATGTTGTTGTTCATCAGGAGAATAAAAATGAAAACATTCCACTATTTAATATATATATTAAATAAAATTAAAATTAAATACTTCACTATTGAATATAGTCAAGATATAAAATCATTTATTTAATGGATAATCATGTTATACAAAATCCACCAAAGTAAGTACCAATAAAGCTACGAAGTGATATGTTTTACTCGAACACCATGCACCGTTCCTGTAATTCCTCAACTTATTTTATTTTCGAATTATAATTTTAGGATATGATAAACTACAGTTTCCTACTTTTGAATGATGTGTGTTCTCTTAATGAAGCTTGTGATTATGTGAATTATTTAGGGTCACTGTAATGAAATACAGTAATCAGTAGAAACCATAATACTAATTTCTAATTATAATATCGATAAAGAGCCAAATATAGACCATATTTGGCTATATTCACACCTTTCATGTTTCCTCGTCTATTTGTATTTATATTTGTAGGTACCTACTAGTCCTATCATTATTTCATTGGAAGTTACAATAGCATTAGCTACTAAGACAAGTTTTATTTGTATTTTTATACCATATTAAATGAATATAAACAAATAAAATTTATTTAGATTTTTATAAATTATTAAATGAATATAAACCAAGAAAATTTATTTAGATTTTTCTCTTTGAGAAAAGAGATCCTTATGGATGAAATTTTCTTAATCTGATTTCTAAAGTAGATGATTATTTTAAGCACTAATAGTAGCTAAGGAATAATCATAGTTCTTAAAAATTACAAATAAGATACAAAATGTCGTCATGTTTAAAAACTTAATAAAAATATTATTCTTTATATATTCTGATAATTCTAAAATACATATTTTATGTATACTAAAAGCCACTTGATATAATGACTTATATGACTTAAAAAATCTAAAAATTACCAATATATGTGGAATATATATCTATTTTCCATGTATGATACAATAAAAATATCTTATTGTATTTAAAAATAAAATTTTAATTTTAATTAAAAAAAGATGAGCTAGAAATTTTTGGGTGTGAGGCTTCGCCGATCGAGAAATCCTAAGCTCAGTACTTGGAGGCTTTGCCAATTGAGAACTCCTCAGTTCAGCTCAGACCTTGGAGGCTTCGCCGATCGACAACACTTAGGAGGCTTTGCCAATGGAGAACACCTCAATCTCTAGAGGCTTTGCCGATTGAGAAAACCTTAGTGAGCCTTCGCCCATTGAAAACACCTTGGAGGCTTCGCCGATTGAGAACACCTCAAGCTCGTTAACTCAGGGTTAAGCCAAACCCTTATTTTTACAAGGGCAAGTTTCTATAAAATTTACCAATAAATTTAATAGTACGAGTTAAAATGATTTAAAATATTGACGCCTTATCTGTGTTAGCTTTAACTCATCCATCGATTTTTGGAGCTAAAGTTATACTCATCTATTTAATTTAATGGGTAGTTAGACCTTAACACTAAGAGGTAGTTGGAAGTTATAATGCTAAATATAAGTATCAATACATCATACCAGTTGACGGTAAAAGTGGATTTGGGTAGTTGCACTTACTCTTACTATTAAAATCTAAAAATCTGGGTAGTTACTGCTTTGTCTTGGTGACCACCTTAGATCATCTTTCAAAAAAAAAGATTTGTTGAGAATATCTCTGTTTTATTTTTGAATAAACTAAACATTATAGGCCTCTTCAAATTCATGAAAACTTCAATGTATTTAACATGATGGAGTTTGAGCTTAAAATCTTTTCTTAAGTTTTAATTTTAAATTTTATCACATGAGAAATACTTTTACCTGTGTTCTCCATATGAGTGATGTGAATCATTGATGCACATAAGCCGATAAAATCCAATGATTTGAATACAAAGACTAAAGATAAAATTAATTTAATGGTTTTGGAGACAGAGTTTAAAAGTATGTATTTTATTCTCTCATATTATAGAAATACGATACATCATCCAATGATCAATGTCCAAAATGTAATGATATTCCATCAAATCTTATCGAGGCTTAGGAGGGGTCAGCAGCCTAGAATTGTTATCCACCATAAATCATAACTTATATCAGAAGTAGAATCAGATCTACCTTGGGTAAAGCAGATATGCTTGGGTAAATCAAAGGGCAACATACATCAAGATATAAATTCACAAATAGTTATGATCTACCTAAATCTTAAATAATTTTATCCAGGTAATTATAAAATGATTCGTGGAATATTTAGATCATCAATATCAACTTAGATTTTAGTTCACCATTCCCGCTTCCTTATGAAGTAATCGTCATGACGGACATTGAAATTTAGTGTCTCCCATTATCAATCAAACAATACATCTGATTTCTTTTAATAGCTATCCCTGTAGTCTTAGATAAAGACCCGTATTTTGAAAGTTTACTAATGAATTAAGATTAAACTCAAGTTGCAGATTGCAGAGAGTTTAAGATCACATCAAAAAAATTGATGTTTAATCAATATACAAATATTGAAAATTTAAATTCCTGAATAAATAACATATACATTATTTATTGATACTGTTACCAGTGGGCAAAGAGACAGCAAGTATTAGCAGTACATAAGGAAATGTTTTATGCTACCTTTATTTGTACTATTGATGTCTTACTAATATCATTTAATGTGACTGATATTTTGTTATTAAGATAAAAATAAACAAACTTAAAACAAAAGTCCGTTTTGATTTCAACCAGCAGTTTCAATCCCTAATATCTTATATCAATCCTCACAAATGTCACATCAGATCTTTCATTGTTCACTTGAACATTTTATTCACATTCATTATACCCATAGTTCTCTCTTTTACACCAAAGTTACCTCAACAAAATACACTTCGCAATCTGGAGAAATGGCTCAAGAAAGATGAAAAACATAGAAGTAGTTGTTCAGAAACAGGATCGAATTCATTTAGATCATCTCCAGACAGTTCAGGAATCTAAAATTATGAAGAGAATGAGACTTTTCATCATAAAAAATTTTATGTCCTTGCACATAATTTTTTTACACTATTCAAGAACTTTCATGTAATTAAAGATCTGAGAAGAGGCCAAATGCAGGGGTTTATTGCCCTCCAAACCAACCCACATGCAACAGGAGACCTTTTGATGACGAAATACATACTCATCCCCCTCGTCTCCAGTGCCGTACAATGGCAATATACATAAACTCAGGTTATACTGCTCTTCTAATGGGACATCCTGATTGACTCGTCTTAGGGCCTGATATCCCACCCACTAGTCCGCCTCTGCTTCACGGGTCTGCTCCGGCTGCCGCCGCCTTCTGGGGAGAACCCATGGCCCGATTGGGTAGATCTTCGGTCCCCCGGGGCAGCCGGCATCGAAGATGTCTTTTCGTACATTTCCAGTGGGCATTGACCCAGAATTCCTCGTTGATCCTGCTTAGAAAGCCCTGGGTTCTGCTCGAATGCCAGAGACACGGGCCAGGACTTGGAACCGGACGGTGGCAGCGGCGGCGGCGGCGGAGGCGATGGCAATAGTGGCGGCGGCTGCATTGCCAGCGGAAGCTTCTGTCTCTCCACTGTTGGGGGGTGCCACTCCGGCATATCATCATCGTCATCGTCATCGTCAAAGCAAGACCTGCGTCCCGGCATCCTGGGATGACCAGATGACCCGTCTTTCGCCACCATGGGTCTTTTCTCCGTCTCCACCCCAACAATTGGGCAGGGCACAGGCTGAGTAGAGCCGCCAAAGTCGAACTCCGGCAAGTCCTCCTCATTGGCCGGTTCGGTCATGGAGCGTTGACCAGATGAGGAAAAGTCAACGCTGGGCTGAGATGGAGGCGGATGCTTCATATTCTCTGCTGCATCTTTCATGAGAAGGTTGACAGCGCTGGATAAGATGCTGTGTAAGTCCATCTGAGAAGTCAAGGGTTGGAGCTGGGGAAGGAGAGCCATCAGATCGCCGGGGTTGACGACGGAGGACGAGGACGAGCCACCATCGACGGCGTCGATTGGATCAACGGACTCGGCCGGTGGCTGCTCGTCACCCTTTGGAGGTTCTGAAGTGGGTTTGGTTCTGCGCCAGATGACGCATCCGATGAGAGAGTTTTGGTCTTGTTCGACGGCCTCCATGCCCTTTAAGAAGCCGTGTTTGGCCAAGATGGTGATCACAGCGTCGCTCCGGGGACAGACGTAAAGGTCAACGCCGGGGGAGAACTGGGCGTACCCGACTCTCTGTTGCTCTTTGTAGCTCTTGGCCACCTGCACATTTATAAATTATCATGCTTAGAACGTTAATAGAACTTTAATGCATTTTTCTCATTATTGGTCAAGCATTGTAGATTTGATGGTCAGCAGGCATCTCACCTCCTTCATGCCCTTCAGTCCAGACTGCGGCGTTCCCACTTTCCAGTGAATAGAGATGACCTAGATAACATCAATATGGGTTATCGCATAAGTAATGTTTTTAGATAAGCAGTAATTGGAGCCAGGTTTTATTGTAACAGTCTAAATATTTCGTGACATGAAAATAAATGTGGATTATTTTTTTTAGCAGTAGATATAGCTGCCTGAGAAGACTCACCATCAGCGCACGGTTACGGGAACGGGGGAGTTCTTGGACAAACTTTTCAAATGCTTCCAGCCTGACTTTTCCTTTGATGTCAACAAACTTTGCCCAGCTGGGATCCAAAATCTTCTCGCCGCTGCATGAGAGAGGCCACGGATGACTTCAATCTCTTAGCAGTTGCAAATTTGGTTTTTTGTGAATAAAAAATAAGAATCAGATTTTTAATAAAGTCAAGAATGACGCTCACAAGGCCCGAAAGTTTACTCATATGTCCAATTAATATAGTACGGCAAAGGAAGATATTGCTAAAATTGGTTATTTGAGACTTGCTAAATCATTTTATTCAGACTTGCAAAATCAAGTTTAGGACAAATTTCAAGCAGATTAGATAAGATTGAGCTAGCATTTTATCCAGACTGTCATTTGGTGTTATGTGATGATACCAAATGTACCGAAAAACTTCAATAGAACATGTAAGATAATGTGCCCGTACAGAACCTGATAGCCGAGAGAATATTGGAAACACAGGATTGCAGGCCGGATTCAAACCCAAGAATAAACAAGTGAAGCGCATGAGAGCTCCACACTAGTCTTTGCAATTGATACAGAAGAAAAGACATTAAAGGAGAACAAACTTATCAGGTGAAAATTGTACTTAGTATTTGAATAATTTGTTTGGATTGCATCAGTCAGACAGAGAAATGATGGCTTTCACCACACATGACCACAAATACTCATTGAAGGATGCCACACATGCAATTTGGAAGAAGTCCACCAAGTTTCAAACCGCCAAGTCTTTCTGTCATTTTTAGAACCACCAAGGGCGTTCTGGATTTTTTCACTTTAGATTAAAATGATAATTCTGCTGTATCTCTCTCCCTCTGGCAAAGTCCATATCAACCGCATTCCGTCGTCACTGTTCGTCTCCTCTCATGACCATCAATTATCTGCTGCCTCCATGTGATCTCCTCACCAGATTCTTTCAGCAGGCGCCTTCTGGAACAATCCTTATCTCCTTCCTCCAGACCAATCCTCTCCCTTTTCCTCTTTTGATTATCCTCAACACAGGAGCTCTCCTCTGTGATTCTGAGCCTTAATTTATATTCCTATGTAATGAGCCATCAGTGACCACAAGTTTTTCTATCATTTTTAATATTAAATGCTTAAACGTCTTTCCTTCCCTCTGCTATAGATACATCGCCAGCGAGTACCCCTCACCCTGTCGGAAGATCTTGTCTGGCAGGTCGAACCGGATGGGCTGCTCTGCTATAAACAAACAGAATTCAGGACACAGGTACTTATCAAATGGAGTCATCTCCCTAATTTTGAAGCGAAATGGGAGGATGCAATCCAGATTGAAGGATGCTTCCCCAACTTTCAACTTGCAGACAAGTAAGTAGTCTTTTCAAGGGGGAAGTATTGTTAGAGGATCCCGTTCCGGGTCTACTGCAAGACAGTCTGAGACCATTAAAGACCAGTGCCTAGATGCACAGGCCCAATGAGGCTGGTCCATTGGGGCAATTATTGCAGGAGCTACAACTGCCCTAATGGCCTACACGACAGGCGAACTTCCAGCGAACTGGTGGAGCTCTCTCCTTCTCTCTCTCTCTGTGGCTCTCCCTAAACCCTAACCTTGTTCTCTCACCCTGCCCTCTCTACTCAGGTGACTCAACCTCCGATGATCCAGTAGCACGCCACTAATTTGATGCTATTGCAAGCGTCTATGACCTCCCTTTCCTCTATCCTCAAATTTCCTATTTTTCTCCTTGCTGCTTCTTCTGAACTTATCACGTGCATTGGTCACAAGGAATAGATTACTTTTCAACATACTACCACGGGGTTCTACCAATTTTGAATCAAGATGACTGTCAACTCCAAACTATAGGTGAATACAACACTATTTTTTGTGAATGGGTCACCCAACAATGACAGAAAGAGAGAAAGATAGACAAACAGCATAGAGATAAGACAGCAAATTCTGCAGATTCTCAGGTGAGCATTCTAGTTTTCAGAGGTAAACCCTCTCCTGGACCTGCACGGGAAGTGATGGAACAAAGGGAGAAAACTGTCATTTCCCCTACTTCATTGTTAAAGTCAAGGTCTTTGTGGACCAACTTCCATATGTTCCAAAAACCGTAAGAAAATGCCCGCCATAAGGGTATGATGCTTTAACGGAATGATTATCCTACATAAAAATCTAGATATACAATATGACGTTCCAAAGTAGCTGAACAGTCGGAGCAGTTCCGATAACATATACGTTTTTGGGCTGAATTTACAGAATCAATCGGTAAGAGTATGTGATTATTGGCTGAATTGCTTCCAAAGAGTAACATAGGACAATCAGAAACAGCATATAATACTTAAAAATTAATGAAACTGACCAGAAATGAAGTAGTAAAAGCCGTCGTAGAAAGTATAGAGGTTGAAAAAGTATTTCGTCGAAGAACAGAGACCAGACATGATGATTGAGACTACAGTGGATTAGGATGAACAAGAAGGGTAAAACTATGGATTGCTCACCAGTTGGAAATGGTATGATAGATGTGAGTGAAGAAGGGGGAGATGAAACTTCTTGCTTGTAGAACATTAAAAAAGTATCAATTTATTCATTTAATATGGCAGGCACGAAAAAAAGAAGTGAGTTGAAGATTGGGAAATATTGTCCAGAACATTAGGATAAAAGAGGGAAGGATTCTAGAAGCCTGATGATTGACTAGTGCATGGATCTAGCATGTTTCCCTTCTGCAATGATGCATTTCATTTGGAATCAAGTTAAAATTTAAGGGTCTCACATTATTATGTTTTTTTACTTATCGATGTAGCATGTCTTCAAGCTTGATTCTGAAGCAACTGAACATCAAGCTTTAAGTAATATGTAGAAGAAAAAGAAATAACCGCATGGTGCTTTGGCAGACTGAGATGTTTCTTAATTTTCTTCAGTTTTTTCTTCTAACCAGAAGATAAAATGATGGCTCATCCGTGGGAGCGGACGAGTTATTGTGACTTCCTAAAAATCAAGGCTCAAGAAGAGATGAGGATAATCAATGAATTATTTTACAGAAACAAGTCATGATGTTATCAAAAGTTACTTTGAAATGCCAATCGAAGGCCATGAATGTAGTGCCTATATTTTCAAATGACTAGATTTTTCCATGGACAAGTTCACGGTTGTCTGCTTTTAATGAAATTATGATTGCCGCGAAGAGCTATTCATCCTAGAAGCAAGCAATTCTCTTCCTGATACCATTCCCTGATCATCAGAGAACATTTTATACAGGACCTCTGGAGGACATGATCCTTACCATTAGATTTTCAATTACTTGCACATTAAGTTGTGGATAACGATGGATGATCCATTTTATGGGCAGCCATGAGCCTCTCCAATCCAAATGAAGGCCACAGTCCGCTACCAGTTTATTTGAGACGAGGGGTACGAATGATTAAGGCTACACTAAAAGGGAATAAGAGGTGGCAAAGCAAATATACCAGGTGCGACTTCAGGAGTGAACCAAAAATGAAATCGAATTCCTGTAAGAAAGCAATTTTTCTGTTTTTATATTTCTTGTAATTTTCCTCTTTTAGTGTTTGTTCCCAAATTGAGTGTAAAAGTCACCACTCTGACGCGTGTACACAAGACTTCAAAACGACTGTATAAAAGTCACTGCTCTGACATGTGGAATTCCGGGAAACTGATTGATTCCTTAGTGTGTTTACACTACCAATACCACTCCTGTGATATGACATCTATCAACTGACAAAAAAAGTAAGGTGAAAAATCACAGGTCAAGGTTACTATTATTCAGAAAGACCAAAATATCAACCACTGCGTCTGTGGTTGATCGTACAAAAACTATCACTCATTCAGCCTTAATAACAGCTGTACAGAAACGGTGAGAATATTATCTAACTAAACATACTATAATTTCTCTAATTATTAATTCAAAACGCATCGAAACATAAGGGTAGGTTTGATACGATCACAGCTGGGGAGCGTGATCGATCCTCGGTAACAAGATTTCCAATAACAATGTTCATCCCCCGATGTGTCCAATGTCGATCACCAAGAGAGGAGAGAGGGAGAGACGAGAGAGTAGTTTCCTAGGTGGTAAGGCGAAAACGGGAATGGTCAAGGGAGAGGCTGAACAAAGGACGGGGTAGGGATCCACCGGAGGCTGAGTCGCCTGAAGACATGATGAAGAAGAGATAATCGCGCGGACCAGGATCGTAGAGAAGGGGAGACAGAGCTTAGACATAGAGGAGAGGAGAGGAGGGATACGAGTGACCAAATAAGATAACTTCCACTCTGCCCTCCTAAACGGAGAGCTGTGCCATTTAAAGGGAACATGGGAGGGGAGGGGCCCAGATGCACTGGGCCCAGATGCACTTAATGGTCAAAAGACAAGACTGTCCCCCAGAGGGCCAGGGATCATCAACCTTACCCATAGATGTACTGAACCAGAGCTAATCTTCCCTAAGCAAACATACTATATTTTCTCTAATTATTGGTTCGAAACACATCGAAACCTAAGGACAACTTCGGCAGTCGCGGGGAGAGTTGGTGCTCCGGTTATCTATCAGCCGGCTGAGAATTTGTCAGTGACGTTTTGCTGGGACTTTTAATGGAGCATTTGCGCACGTTTCTGAAAATTTATTAGCGAGATTGAACCTGAAGTGCTTGATGAATCATTTGGATCGATTTGAGACTTTGGATACCAACATGGGCCAAATATGAACCATAAAGAACTGGGTTTAGAGAGTTCATTGTTTCTGAAGCCATTCAGACATCATCTTTCATGTTTCTTGGGTTGGTGACAACTCAAGAGACAAATTCCACAGTACGGTTAGCAATAAACTTTCATATCACGAAACAAGTGACGAAGAAAAATTTATCCCCAGATGCTGGGAAGAACCTGTTGACAAACTCTCCCCATGAGCTTGGCTTTTGCTAAAGACAAGAGATTCAAGAGTTTTGTTTGTTCTGTTCTCCAGTACTCATCATTTCAACCGCAGAACTAGTAAATGTTGCTTTAGCCTTACATATTTGACTGATTTACAATATGAGCCTCAAACAATTTCAGCAGAAGTACGGATTTAGGAATGGTATAGTCGAACTTTAGATCACAGTTCAGAATATTTTATTGATCAGTTATACTACCTAGTCTGCCGGGAACACAATGTCCGGCGATGGAGAATCGTGTCCACTGAAAACAAAGATGAAGTATGAATTGACTCAAGGAACTGCAATTTATTCAGTCATGCAGAGAACAAGATATTGACATTAGAGATATACTGTGTAGGTTCTATGTAAATACTTGGACCAGAGCGAAATATCATCCTGTAGAAATATGATCTTTATTGTCATGTTTTTTAACTTTGTTTCATCTTTAAATCCTCCATTTTAATATATTGAACTTGCACTCTTATGGATCGTTTAAATAGGTTTGTTTCGGTCTCTTTTGAAACCCCCATATAAATGGGGTTTTCAGTTAGTAATCGATATTTGTGGGGCACTCCCGGAAGAAGATAAGAATCTTCTCTCAAAATGAAAATTACGCAGAAATCCTTCTTTGAGTCAGATATCTAAGACCCTTAATCTCTCCTAGATAGTTGTCCTTCCGTACCTGCCATAAACATTAGCAAAAGTACCTTCTGGTTGTTATTTACAAACCTCAGACATGACAAGGGTGATAACGGTAAAGTCGCATCAATAGAAGATTATGAATGATGATAATTAATTTATCAAGAATTGATTTAGGTAGGTTGCGAGTATTTGTTGCATAGGAAATGACCAGGCTACAAGCAGTCTTGTAAAGAGACGCATTCCCCGTTTTAAGAAACTGCCTGCGCAGAAATTTTATTTATTTACGGTATTACTGATAAAAATCTGAAGCTTGATGAATGCAGCTGACAGGTGGAGACGTTATTTTACCAGGAATAGGACAGCAAGGTTGAATACGACTTCAGAACGAGTGTCTGACATCTCTACACAGTGACAGGACTTTCAAATGTATTTTCTTAAAGAACTTTTATCCGTTTTACAAAGAAGTTGTTTTGATATTATGACATTTTGTGGTGAAACAATCATTATTTCCTTATTTTGGAATTTAATGGGATTTCAAAACCAGATCTAGTTGAAGGGATAGCTTCAGTGAGAAGGCACAACTAATTCCAAAGGTTCTACTGAATCTTGATTTTCATTTTCAAGACATTTGTTCACAAAGCATACGAGATTTGTAGAAAATAAATAACGAAAAATAAACATTAGAAGCTAACAGAGAGTTCAGGACGTGACATAATAACTTGTTTGCAGAAAAATGAGTGGAAAAGGTGTAAAAAGCAACAATAACAAGTAATTCAAAGAACCTTTTGAAGACAGCAACAGCCGAGACTTCAGTTGACAAATTGAGCTGCAATGTCCCATCCCACAATACTTTAACGTCTCCCGCAGGTCCAGCAAAAGATGGGGTTCCCAAATCAAGGGACGGTTCTTTCTCAACCATTCCAATAGGGTTGTCAATTACAGTTCCAGTTTCAGAAGGTGAAGCACCGGCCTTAACAGACCCATCTCCATTATCCAAACAACTCACACTTCTCTTCCTTTGTGCATAAGCTAGAAGGGCATCACATGCCTTCTTATAAGTCTCAGAAGAAATTTCAGAAGCACCAGGATCGCTCTTTGTTGACTCCTGAGAATCTATTTTAGGGTAATATGATGCATAACCTTGATTAGACTCAGTGACAGGAACATTAAGATGTCTGACTGGATCCATTGTATATCCGTGATTTAACAATCCTGGGGCAGCTCCCACGTAGAAAACGCTTCCATTATTATTCTTGATGTCAACGCTTAAATCACAAGCAGGGATTCCTGTCTGGTAGTTCACGAGCTGAGAGAATATAGGGGCCTTACTTTCAAAAGAAACATCTGTTTGGACTCCAGACATAAGATTCGGTTGAACAGAATCCCTCCCGACAGAGAAGTAGGGCAGATTTGGAATAAAATTTTGGGAAATGGGCGTCTGTGAGAAATCAACAGATGGAAAGTTTACAAGAGATGGTCCTGCAACGCCGGATGAAAATGACACCTTGTCAAAGCCAGATCCCTGAAATTCTGTGCCTTTCATTTGCAAACCTAATGCACAGTAATTTGGGTCAACCTGTGCCCAATTATTATTCATAAATTCAGGCTGATTATGCATTACAAGCATCCTTTGGTTGTCCCTTCGAGTGTTTAATTCAGAGAACACTTGATGTGTTCCATTCTGCAAGTTGTTTCTCGAATCCATATTACGAGCTGTAGACACATCGGGGGGAAACTTGTCACCAGCACAAAAGCTAGCCTCTCTATACACTGAAGATTCTCCTGAAAACTGTTGCGAACCATCAATTGAGGGAAATTTCTGACCATGCATAAACTCGGCTTCCCCTGTACCATAACGATTCTTCTGATCTTCAAGATTCCCATTATTTACCCGGAGATTCCACATCCTTTACTCAACACGATTGTTGAAATCACTGAGCTACGTAAACGAGAGTACCAATGCCTGCATAGAAGAAGATTAGATAAGCGAGAAACCATCAGTATTAGCACATAAATGCACAAAATAAAATGAAATTTTTATTTACAACAAACGAATCCCTCTTATACATGAAACCAAGGGAAGACCTCAAGTAAACAGAAAAACCTAACCAATCCTAAAAGTAAGTGCCATTCTAAGAACACAGTCAATCAAAGAAAGAGATGGTAAGAGAAAACATGGGTTTTGTTTAAATTTGGCGCCCATAAGGCAACAGAAAACCGTTTCATAATTCACAAAGACTTTCAGCAACTCTTAAGTTCACGCAATCAACACTGGCAAGAATGCAATCATACGAGAGGAAAAGTTGAGTAGGATGGAAAAACTATATCCACTATCTGCTAAAAGAAATTTACAGAAAACGATATCCCTATCAGCATTTAGATACCACCAATGACATCAGTGGAAAATTTCTAAGACAGTGAGGCAGATATGAAATAATCAACGACCTTTATTTGGAAATCTAGTCATACCAGTGAGATCTAAAATCTTGAAAGGCTCCTTGCCAGATAGGAGACCGAGTCAGGAAAGGCTCACTAGGGAAGAAATTACATGGTAACCACCCAGAGAAAGTTACTACAGGGCGAGGAATTAAAGCTGGGGAAGGAGGAAGATCAGGCATCGCCAGAGAGGAGTCATTTAGGGTGTGGAGCCATCTCGGAGGAGCTTGGCTGCATATGGCAAAAATGCTCGAGACAAGAGCACTTTCAGTGACAGAGATGAGTGCATAGGGATCAAAGCAGGAAGGGACTCCAAAGATTGTTCATGTCATTCCTGGAACTGCCATGCAAGGTGAGCGAACTTATCTTTATTCCGGGTTGACTTTGGCCATGCATCATGTTTCGAGCGGAATGCATTGGAACAGTCCCCCCTTGACACAGAACTGTTTCCTTCCTGCCCATCACATATCTTTGTAAGCCGGGCAGAGTCTTTCAATTTTGAAATTGTAATATTATGTCTGCCTATTCAAGACAGACAGAAGGTTAATGAAAGTAAGTTATTCTACTGATTAGTTAGGGTTTATTCCCTTGCTCCCAGGGCAGTGGGCTCCTCCAGTCACTCTGTCTCAACTTTCCCTCTCCTTCATTCATCAATGTCGACAATCTTCTCACCTGCGACAGAAATCAGGGGTCGACAAGATCAAGAAGGAAGAGGAGTAATATGTGCGAACTAAGAAAACTCCAGCTTCTGGATATCTTGATAATGGCAAATAATGAGCCTCCAATGAGCTCAGTAACAAGTCAATCAACGCCAGTAAATCAGTCCAGTTGTTTGTTATGGAGCATGATCGAAGCACCAGTATGAAGCATTCCAAGGCCTCATCGTGGATCCAACGGTTCAAAGCACCTGTGGCAGTTTCTTCCTCTTTCCTTTGTCTATTCTCTAGAATTTCTCTACATCTACTGCCTTATTCTCATCAGAAACTCTCAATGAACGTGAGAGGGGAATCCAGACTATTTTACCAAAATTTCCTGATTCCATCCAGTAAGTGGAGCTAATCCTTGAGGGAATAACCATGATCAAGAACCAATTTGGCTTCACCATTAGAAGTTTCAGATCAAATAATGTAAAACAATACTTCATACATGAATCAGTTTCGGACCAAGGAATCATACACGAATCACCAGGAGTGAACAAAATACACAATGGAGTGCGATTGGTGAGAAAAAGATTGGACATGTAGAAACTACAACGACCCTATTTATTCAAGAACAAGTTCCAAATATTTTTGAGCTGAAGCCCTTTTGAATGAAGTTTATCTAATCGACTGACTAACGTCAAGGAAATTAGGATATTTAAGACCGTCAGGATCGACGTCAAAATACTTTGCCAAGGTAAATTGGAAAAATAATCTGCCTCCTAAATATTTGGAACGTGCACAATGTTTGGAACTTGTTCTTTCATATGCATAATGTTTTACACAGGCATCCTTCCCTGAGTTTTTTATCTCTTTCCTTGTAACTGTTATTGGACTGTAAGTGGCTAGACCCATACCAGATAACTTAAATAATGTTGTCTATTATTATTCTGAGCCCATTAGTGACTAACTTCTACTATGTCCTTAAAATATACCTGATATTTAATTCAATAGTAACAGAATTATGAATTTGATTTTCTTATTTCCAAACCCTATTGAAATAAGCAAACATGACCAAGTGTAAACCATCATCCATGCCTATTGGTTCAACTGTAAAACTGGATGTCAGTGAAGAAGATCCACCCATGAATTGAGAGCAATATCAGAGGTTGATTGGCAAGCTTCTCTCTAAATCATACCCAGCCTGAAATAGTGTTTACTGTAGGACTTTCTGAGCCCATTTTATGCAAGATCTCTGAGAGACTCATAGGCAAGCATTCCTCTCTGGCAGCAAACATGGGATAGGAGCAGAACAAGTAAATGTAAAGAACAAATTCAGCCCTTTACCTGTAAATGGTATTTAAACCAGTGAACTATGAGAAATAGATTAAGATTCTTCTTTGAGAAATCATAATATGGCCGGAAACGGTGGGAGGAACATTAACTGCAGTGTTCTGCAAGGAGCACTCTTCAGCAAGGGATTTAAGATGCTTCTGAGCAGATGACAAAAGTCCAATACCCCTCTCTCATCTCCATTAGTAGGTTCTTGAGGACCCTTCACTTGTTTACATAGAGAGGCCACGCCACTCACTAAAGTAAAAGAACTCACCCGTCATCCACAGAAATCAATTCCAATGTGATCCGGACAAGAAAATGACTCCAATTCGGGTATTTCATTGCATTGGTATCTAGGATGAGTAGATAGCACCAAGGAAAAATGCAATGACGAACCACATTCAGTATAACTTGTATATGTGGCCCTGCCCAGGAACACTGATATACAGAAGCTCCCTTGATGGGAATACAAATTCTTACAAGCATATCATGTTTGATGTCTCGATGTTGTATTGATATGTGTAGATCACCCTAATTCAACTAAGTTTATCATGAAGCAAAAGCAGATAAAGTATGATATTCCTTTCATATATAGACACATTCAGATACATGATCAGACCCCAAAATCAAAGCGCTCTGCAAAAAAACGGCAGAATAGAGACATGCTGTAACCCACATGAGACATCAATGGGATACTACAACAGACTTATCGTCCGATAATAAATTGAATTCATCCATGTGGCAAGTATTTCCCTGATTTTTGGAGGAGACCTGTGATAAGAATCTCTGGAGGATTTACCTGGAGAAGAGGAAGAAGAAAAGAAGGCTAACTGCTGCCACGTCAGACCAAACATCAGGCAACTTATAGGCAGAGGACCCCGCCTATAAATAAGAAGTGTCAAGAGAGGAAGGAAGAAGATAATGACATAACTCAATAGAGTACATGGCTGGGTATACATATACCCTAGGAGAGAGAGAATGATAAGAGGGCTAATGGGCTTATAGAATAGGGCCCATTAGCCCATGAGGCTGACTATCTCACTAACACCCCCCCGCAAGCGAAGTATGGATGTCATCCATGCCGAGCTTGGACACTGCACGTTGCAGGAGAGGTCGAGATAGTCCTTTGGTAAGGACATCAGCAGCTTGATCAGCGGATGGAACAAATTCCAAGTCAAAGATGCCCTCGTCCACGCGCTCCTTGAAGAAGTAGCGGTGGAGTTCCATATGCTTGATCCGTCCCCGTTGGCCAGGGTTCTTTGCCAAGGCGATTGCCGACTTGTTGTCGCAGTAGAAGTGGATCGGGCCGGAATACTCCACACGAAGGTCATGGAGAATTCCGTATATCCACTGGCCTTCAGAGGCCCCATCGGCAAGTGCCCAGTATTCGGCTTCAGCACTGGAGCGGGACACTTTGTAATGCTTGCTGCTCTTCCAACTGACAAGACTGCCGAAGACAAAAGTGCAGTACCCCGTGGTGGAACGACAGTCCACAACTGAGCCGGCAAAGTCCGCATCCGTGTACACCTTCACGGTCCGCTCCATACTCTGAGGAAAGAACAAGCCCTTCCCGTGGCAGCCCTTTAAGTACGCAAGTACCCGGTTGGCCGCCTGACGATGGATCTCCCGCGGAGAGTGCATGAACTGACTGAGGATGTTGACGGCGAAACTGATGTCGGGGCGGGTGTGGGTCAAGTACAGGAGTTTCCCCACCACCTGCTGGTACTGATATGCGTTCACCGGTGCTGAGTCCTCCCCCTTACCCAACTTGACGTTAGGGTCGATGGGAGTAGTAACCGGTGCACACTCAGTCATTCCGGTCAAGGCCAGTAGGTCAACGGCATACTTCTGCTGTGACACAAAGATCCCCCGGGGGGAGTAGGCCACCTCAAGGCCGAGGAAGTAGCGAAGAGGCCCGAGGGCCTTGATTTCGAACTCCTTCGCCAACGCAGAGCTGAGGCGGCCGGCCTCTGCAGAATCGGACCCCGTAATGAGGATGTCGTCGACGTACACGGCCAAGATGGAGACACCCGCGGAACTGTGACGGAAGAATAGGGAGACATCCCCATTGCTCTGAGTGTAGCCCTCGGTCTTCATGACCGAAGAGAACCGACCGAACCACATCCGCGGTGACTGTTTCAGTCCATAGAGACTTCCGCAGCCGGCAAGCGGTGCCGGGGGCCAAGGGTATACCGGGAGGTGGCTGCATGTACACCTCCTCCGTCAAGTCACCGTGGAGAAAAGCATTCTTCACATCGAACTGTCGTATCGGCCAGTCGGAATGAGCATAGCGCCAAGAGGAGACGGACTGTTTCCATCTTCGCCACAGGAGAGAAGGTCTCGAAGTAGTCCACGCCATACGACTGAGTAAACCCCCCAGCCACAAGTTGAGACTTGAGGCGCTTGAGAGTACCATCAGCATGATGCTTCTTGGCATGAATCCACTTGCAATCCACCGCCCTCTTGCCAGGAGGAAGTGGGACGACTTCCCAAGTGTGGTTCTTGAGCAAGGACTGCATCTCCTCATCCATCGCCGCTTTCCAATGAGGAGAAGCAAGAGCATCGGATAGGCGGCGAGGAGGATGCGACTCGATGTGAAAGAAAGGACGGTAGGAAGGGCTTAGCCCATCAAAGAGAGATAGTGAGATAAGGGGTAGAGAGGTGTGCGGCGCACTGGCGAACCCCTTTCCAAGGCGATAGGCCATCCCAACTGAGCATCATCATCAGTAGACGAGGGTGACGCATCGTCCGACGGAGGAGCGGAAGCAAAAGAGGGAGAAGAAGATAGCTCCCCGGGGGTAGGGGGAGGCTCCCCGGGGGAAGATGGTGCACTAGGAGAAGGATACGGTGCACCAAGAGTAGGAGGTAGCTCCCCGGGGTGAGAGGTGGACTGCCCGGGGTTAGGAGGTGCACTGGGAGGATACGGTGCACCGGGAGGTGAGACAGTAGGAGGCAAGGGAGAGAAGGTGGCTGGGGGCCGGCGGTGGAGGAATGGGTCCCACAAAGCGGAAAGGGTTCCAAGGAAGGAGTCGAAGGCGCCTCAACCAGCGGAAGGCGTGGCGAGGTAGAATCACCGAAGTAAGACTCATGCTCGGCAAAGGTGGCGTTGCGAGATGAAAAATCTCCGAGGCGGAGGGTGGTAGCAACGGTAACCTTTCTGGAGAAAGCGTACCCGGCGAGCGCGCGGAGAGCTCGAGCATCGAGCCGTGCAGTGGGAGCCGTATTGTGGGCGTCGCCGTGCACCCGAAGATGCGAGGAGGAGTCCAGTCCGCAGTGAGAGATGGGGAACGCCGTGGAGAGACGATCCAGTGGGCTGACAAACCCGAGGGCTGGGAGGGAGGCGGTTTACAAGATGGGTACTCGTTAAGACCGCCTCACTGTCGCCCACGGAACAGAATAGTTCAGCAGAAGGGTGCAGGCGGTCGGCGTGACATACCCGATCCGACGTTCTGCCATACCGTTCTGTTCGGGGTGGCCACAAGAGGACTCGTGGAGAATCCCATGGTCAGCAAAGTCGTGGCCAGCTCGGTGTTGTGAAGTCCCGGGCGTTATCGGAGCGGAAGCGCTGAATACCTCGGCCAAACTGAGTACGAACCATGGTGCAGAAGTGACGGACCGTCGGGCAACCTCAGATTTGGCGGTCAACAAGTAGACCCATGTGTAGCAGGTGGCCTCGTCAACAAAGATCTGAAAGTATCGGTGGCCCTTTAGGCTAGCCTGCGGGGCGGGTCCCCAAACATCACTATGGATGCGAAATAATGGAGTGGAGGAGTGCGAGGTGGACGGAGAGAAAGATGAGCAGCGGTGCTTCGCCAGTTGACAGGCATCACACACGATAGTCTGAAGGTCCAATCCAGTACACATCGAAGGAAAGAGGC
Organism: Wolffia australiana; assembly: GCF_029677425.1. Taxonomy (NCBI): domain Eukaryota; kingdom Viridiplantae; phylum Streptophyta; class Magnoliopsida; order Alismatales; family Araceae; genus Wolffia; species Wolffia australiana. Next base: position 7,307,726 of record NC_135844.1, read on the forward strand.
GCTGTAAAACTGAAAATGGCGGGTGACCCAGCCGTTGGTGAGCCAACTGGAGGCGTCCCATACGCTGCACATCCGCCCGGTCGGAGTTGGCGGTGAAGCAGGAAGCACCGAGCGCCCCATCGTCCAACAACAACAACCCGTTCTCCGCCTAATCGGTGTAGTCCGACCCACCTTGTCAGATAGAAACATCCGTCAGACTGGAGGTGAAAAGAACAGGACAAACTGTCAACCAAACGCTGAGGAGACATAAGTATAGCTCGCAGGGCGGGGACATGAAGAACATTGCTGACCACTCCGAGGCCGTCTACAAACACTGCCCCAATTCCAGCAACACGCAACCGTCCACCACCGGCTGTAATAACTGTACGGTCCCCACTATGCCTTTCGTAGGATACAAATCGGTCATTGAACGGGGTCATGTGTTCGGTTGCCCCCAAATCAAGAACCCAGCTCGTATCCGATCTGAGAGGCGAGTAAACCGTACCACAATACCACTGTTCAGACTGAGGAGAGAAACGCGCAAATCCACCAAAATGTGCCGTCGACTGAGTCGGAGTCTGCATAGTAGCCACTTGGTCACGGAGACGGGCCAAGTCGGCTTGGAGCTGCTCAAGAGTCACCGGGCTGGTAGAAGAGATAGAGGAGGAGGCAACCATAGCTCTCCCTTCGGTAGCCTCCTTTTTCCGGTTGTCGTACTGACGCTTCTTGCACCACTTGCGGAGATGTCCAGGCTTGCTGCAGTAGGAGCAAATCAGCCCGGAGGGGGCCGCCTCGCGGGGAGCAGGAGCGGCGAGGGAGGCCGGGCGAGGAGGGCAGTCGAGTCACGAGCTGCCTCCGAGGAGAGTGCCAATGACATGAAAATGACTCTCCTCTTCCTGGAGTTCCTTCACCAAGTCATCAATGGAAGGAAGGCCTTCCTTGCGATGGAGGGCACGGCGCCGAGTGTCGTCATACTCCTTGTTTAGGCCATAAAGAAACCCCAAGAGGCGTAGGCGAAGAGTGTTCTGGAATGACTTGCACGTCGGATCATCCGTCAGCAAGTAGTAGTCCACCTCGTCCCACAGCTTCTTGTGTTCCAGCGCATAGTCCGAGATGGACAGTGCGCCTTGGCGAGTTGCTGGCTTTAGCAACGAGCATAAGAGGCGCCAGTTGTCCCCTTCGGCCGCAAAATTTGTTGGCCTGGTCCCAAAACCCTTCACGGTGGAGCAGCGAGGAACCTTTCACGGAACGAGGTGCCAGGGAGGTCGTGTAGAGCCATCCAAGGACGAAGTGTTCCTCGGCTTCCCACGCCGCATAGTGTGGATGGGTCGATGGAAGCGGGGCTTGTGTGCAATGCTTGAACAGTTGGCGAGCCTTGAGAGTAGTCTCGACAAAGTGACGCCACTGTAACAAATTCGGGCCCTGGAGACACGTCGTGTCGGGAACCGCCGGCAGAGAATGAGTAACCTTGTGTGACAAGGGTTCTCGTTGAAAGTCTGCATCGGTGAAGCCATCATCTGGGACGGCCGGTTGACGCGTCTGGCCCGTGGAGTAAAGTTCCTCCGACATCAGAGCCATGGTCTCTACGGAGACGGCTGTTGTGACTGAGGTTGCGGCCCGTGCTGCGGCTGCGGCTGCGGCGGCGGCTGCGGTTGCTGGCAGTAGCTGCGGCTGCTGCTTCGGCGGCGGCTGCGGCTGTTGGCTGTGGCTGCTGCTTCAGCGGCGGCTGCGGCTGCGGTGGCTGCTTCGGCGGCTGCTGCGGCTTCTGCTGCTGCTTCGGCGGTGGCTGAGGCAGCTGGCTGCGGCTGCGGCTGTGCGCGGCTGTGGCTGTGCGCGGTTGCGGCTGCGGCTGTGCGCGGTTGCGGCTGCGGCTGTGCGCGGCTGTGGCTGGCGCGCGGCTGCAGCTAGCGAGCGGCTGCGGCTGTGCGCGGTTGCGGCTGCGGTTGTGCGCGGCTGTGGCTGGCGCGCGGCTGCGGCTGCGGCTGTGCGTGGCTGCAGCTGGCGAGCGGCTGCGACTGCGGCTGTGCGCGGCTGCGGCTGGCACTCGGTTGCAGTTTCGGCTAGGGCTGCGGCTGCGGCTGGCGCTCGGCTGCGGCTGCGGCTAGGGTTTTGGCTTCGGCTGGTTCTCCGGAAGCTCCGCGGGCTGGCTACAGCTCGCGCTGTGGCTGATCCGTCGGTCACGCTCCGGATTCGCTAGACAGCGAGAGGGTGATGTCAAACCCTAGATGGAAGAGCTCTGGAGCTCTGATACCATGTCAAGAGAGGAAGGAAGAAGATAATGACATAACTCAATAGAGTACATGGCTGGGTATACATATACCCTAGGAGGGAGAGAATGATAAGAGGGCTAATGGGCTTATAGGATAGGGCCCATTAGCCCATAAGGCTGACTATCTCACTAACAGTGGGCAATATGGCTTCACCGCAATGAGGTGGTGTACAAAGGGCCACATGTCTCTGCCAAGGGACTTATGTGCAAAGCTGAAGGCCTCATGGTGACTTGGCTTCCCCATCTTGTAAATCGAGAGGTTAGGGTTTGTATAGGGCATCCATGGTCCAATTGGGAGGTTCACTGATTCATCGGGTGTTCATCCCTAGTTCAAAAAAAAAAAAAAAAAATTTGGGAGGCAGAAGTCTTGTTAGGGATGTACTTGTACAAAGTTGGTGACCACTACTCTGTCGGTGATTGCCATCATACAATTTTCTTCTTCAAAAAAAAGTATTTCCCCAACTTTCTAGCTTTTATAGGACATTTCTAATTTTATTCCTGATTGAAAGCACATAAAACATCCGGAAAACAACGCAATTAGCATCAAATGGAGTCAGTATGAAATGTAAGTTTCACATTTAAAGTCGGACACATTCCTCTCTCTCTCTCTCCATGCAACTCCCTACGTCAATTCGTAAATCCAATAATCTAAGAGAATTCTCTAAACTTCTCAGGTTCCCAAGTTATACACCAAAGTTTGTGTTCTGCAAACTTTTTTTTCTTGAAGAAGTGTGTTCTACAAACATTATGCCCAACAAATTACCACTGGGCAGGCGTGTGAGATATATGAGAAGAAATTACGCACTGAAGTAACCTTAATAAAAGGAAGGAAACGGATTACTTCCACAAACACAATATAATTATCAAAAAAAGGCCAAAATGATCGGTTGCCCTCAGTGCGTCCATCATATCATTGACATCTACTATCACCGCGAAAGTAATTTGAAGGCAACTTCACCCCGAACAACCCACCACAATTAAAAAAACACAAACATAAAAAATACTTCAATACAATATGTCCCAGCGGATTCGATACGAATGCCTTCAGACGTAAATCAAAATAGCAAATCGGCCAGGCAATCCGTAAGACAAGCACACAGAACACCATAAGCGCAAACAGCGAAGCTTCGCAGCCATAGGAAATCCGTCGGAGAAATAATCATTCATAAATAAAATAAACTCCAAAAATTCACCTCAAATCGTCTCATTCCTGTACTGGTATGATACATGAGTTGTGTTTCAGGACTCAAATCTCAATTATACAAGAGTATGCTCTCACGATGGCGGAAGAACTCGACGATTTCACCAGGATCCTTTGCCCCATAGCCATCATTTCACCGGTTTGTGCAAGATCAACGCAGAAGAAGATTTGACGAACACGGGAGAAGAAGAGGAATAACAAAAGCCCTACTAGTAGCCCCTATTTAAAGGCGCTTAGACGGATGACGAAACTCAAACGTCCCGCTCCTTATCATTCCGGTTCTCAACTATCCGTCTTTTTCCCGTTCCGTCTTACTCTGTCTCGTCCCGTGCCGTCCTACTCTGTCTCTTCCCACCTCAACCCGTTCCGTCCTGCCCGTCTCGTCCCGTTCCGTCTTACCCCGTCTCGTCTTGTTCCGTCTTACTCCGTCTCGCCCCGTTCCGTCTAAAACCGTCTCGTCCTGTCTCTTCCCGTTCCGTCTTACTCAGTATCGTTCCGTCTCGTCCTGTTCCGTCTTACGCCGTCTCGTCCCGTTCCGTCTTGCCCAGTCTCGTCCCGTCCCGTCTCGTCCAGTTCCGTCTTACTCAGTCTCGTCCCGCCGCGTCCCGTTCCGTCTTACGCCGTCTCATCCCGTCTCATATCGTCCTCTTCATTTCCGTTTCTCTCTCGTCTCGCTCTGTTCCGTCCCATTCCTATGTCTCATTCCGTTCTGTCTCTATGTCTCGTCCCGTTCCAACTCATTCCGTCCCGCTCCGACTCATTCTGTCTCATCCCGTCATCTTGGGCTAGTGATTTAGTCTAGTTTTACAGTCGTTCTTGCTCCGTTCCATCAACCTTTCCGTTTTCTGTTCTGTCATTCGTTCCGTCGTCCATCTCGTCCAGTTCCTTGAATAGGCAGCAGACTGAAATAGCAGATGACTGAACGAGTATCCGTCCCGTCCCGTCATCAAGCGCTGGTGATTAGTCTAGTTTTAGATCCATTCTTGGTCCGTTTCGTCATGCATCTCATCATCCGTCACATCCAGTTCCTTAAATATTTTTAAGGTTTAGCATAAAAACATGAATACAAGTGGCATAAAACACATAGGTTCATCTGAATCTTAAAAGGACAAGATACCACCAAATTTGGACAAGATACCACAAACTTTCCTTTAGTTAATCAACAATATGCCATAGGTACTTCCGAATTTAAGTAATCAAATAAGATTGTATAGTTTGGATATATAATTCCAGAAAAGAGAGACAATCACAACTTTCATGTAAAGCAAGAGCACAGGAGAACCGTGTGCTTATCTAAGAGAAAGTTTTTGTGAGGGGGACCAAAGAAGTAAAATTTAGATTTTCTAGTAAACACAATTGTAAGGACACCTTTTGGTTAGAACTTAAGTACCAAGAAATACATGCAAGACAACAAGATATATATAGTGCATATCCCTATCCTCTATGATAACACTTCTGAAGTTAGACTGGTAAGATCATGTAGTGCATTTATTGCGGAAGTAATAACCTAAGATCATACATCAACAAGGCATATTGATCTCCAATTTTATGGAAGAGAAAAAAGAAAGCGTACACTTTATCCAACACACAGTGGAAAAATATATACTAACTCTAGGAGGGGTATAAATATGTTAATATAAATTATCGGGAAGCCGGCGGGATGATTATGATTCTTATACAACATATATTGATATCTTGAGTCCTTCAACTCCAATATTTAACTTTTGTCAATTGGGTCATCTTTCAAAGGGATATACAATTTATCTCACAAAGAATACGTTCATAATTCAACTTTAAGTATATCCACAGAAGTTCATGATTCACTTCTTCAGAAGACAATTATAAAATTTCCCAAAACCACTTTTATCTTGGATTTTCTTATCTTAATATTTTCCTTTTTTAGAAGATTTTATTCCAGATACTCTCATCTTTGGTATCCAAGTAGTCTTTATCGGCTTCACTTATTATCTCTTTATGGCTAATAAACTTATGGGGAGTTCATTAACATAACTTAGTATCAGTTTATAATTATTCTTACAAGTGAACACCAATAATCACCGAATCATATTTAGTCCAGGTAGTAGGGCATGAGTCTCTTCATATTCAACACTTCAATGTTATCATATCCTTGGGATTCCAATATAACGTTATTACTGATAATTAAATTTTTAAATTTGGTCATCTCTTGATTCATAATATTCTCCCCAATCTGGATACAGTATAGCCTTATCCCGGTTTTTAGTGAAAAAATAAAGCATATATTTCTTCAACTAGCCCTAATCCAATCATTAAAATCATGATGTATATTTAACTTTTGGTGACATATAGCTGCACTTATTAAAACACTTAGAAAGAAATGAATTTAAAGGGTTTAAGTTTTTTCAAGTAATTTTATTTATTAAATTTTTATATCCCAATAATGTGTCTTTGAGATTGAACAGTATACCTAATATTGGCGGGCATATGGCAGGATGGCCATCTATTTTTTCCCAATCTGTTGTGGACGGATCAATCTATGGTCACTTTCATCATCAGTTATTAGTCATACATCTAAGAGCATGTATGACTGATGATAGAAAGTGATTAACCGACAACGGAGAGCAGGAAAGAGTGAGAGGGAAAGAGAGAGGGAGAAAGGGAGAGAGAGATATAGAGAAAGATAGAGAGAGAAAGATAGAAGAGAGAGAGAGAGAGAGATAAAGAGAGAGAGAGAGAGGGAATGAGTCATTTATGCCATCCACTTTTTTCTTACTCGTGGACAAATAACAGAACTGGATTTATGATGAAGAAACATGGATGGAGGGCAGTCAAGAAAACAACAAATCATCTGAACAAACAGCCATCAAGTCCCATCCCATTCATTGTTGGCCATCATTCAACATCCATGCTCCATTCCTAGAGATATTCTTATCAGAATGTTCAGGTATTGTTTTGTGCATATCATTTAAAGGTATTCAAATTCAGTAAAGCAAAATTATATTGTATATTAGGGCAGGTGCCTTGGTTTGATTTAAATTTATAAAATCAAATTGATATCTTCAATTATTTGTTAAAGCAAATATGGAAATAATTATATGCTACAAATTCACGTTATGAGTGAAAGGTTTTCAAAATTTTATCCAATAATATGACTTTTCAAAATTTTAAATCTTTACTATATTATGACTGATTTCAGGTTGAGATCGCTACATATATTATTAATGTCATAAAAGGAGTAATGTAAAATAAAAGGTTTAGTAGATTACTTGATAAAAAGATGACCTTGAAATGTAGATTACCTCAACGTAAGACTTTTTGGAAAAATTATCATCTCTTTGGGAAAATCCCATCCATGTCCAAACCTATTTTTTGCAAAAATGAAATTTTACCTTGATTGAATAAGCCTATCTACTCTGAAATTTTTGGAGTTTCCTTTTGAACTTCATTAAGACCCATATGTCTTAAATCACATATTTCTCACAGTCAAACTAACTATCATATCATTTTTTCATTTAAATATTAAAAAAATCGCCAAAATATATTTTTTATGTTAAAATTGTTAAAGCTTATCATAAAAGTTACAACTGCATTACATTAACTATTTATTATAGCGCCATGCTAAGGACTAATTCATTCAAATATCACCAAGGGAAAACAATATATTTCATATGCTGGTAAATTCTTAGTGACATGATGAATTTTTCAAATGCCTTTTTTCAGTTGTCTTATCAGGTCAAAGAATAAGTTTATGTAAAGGTTGTTACATTGATAATTTTCATATGTCAATCTGAATAATGTATCCAACAAAAAATCACTAAGAGTTCAAGACCCTTTAAATTATCTAATAAGCCTTGTAACGTCGACCTCTCATAAAATGAAAACTAGGTTAAAATTTATGTTGTGAATTTGATTTTAATCAATATATTTATAGATTCATAAAATAAAAATTTACTCATCATATAATTGGATTAGTTAGTGATGAGTAAGGGTCATCTTTACAGAGAACAGATCTTAAGGAGGTAGCTCTGTTTATAGATTGAACATTAGATGATGAGGAGGGACACAAATAGTGTAAGAGGTAGCATAGAATGAAGGTAATTATCAGAAATAAGGATACTTCCCATTTGAGGAGAACAAAACGTGTACTACACGAGTAGGGTTCGTGATTGGAGTGAGTGAAAATAGAGAGTAAGAAGGCATGAAGTAGTGATGGTGATATGATACGAGAATTAATGATAAGAGGTATCTGATTTAGGGTTTAATAAAATATAAGAGGGCGTGAAGGTGAGACGGGGTAGAAGCGATGGGATGAAATGTCATAATGAAGGTAGTGAACTAGAAGGAGACTGAGGAGTGAATTTGGAAACATAGCGATTTATGTTTTCTAAAATGAAAGGAGAGGGGCACATGATGAGATTTTAATGGTGACGATCATACGTGAGGTGGACGTCAAAATATGATAGGTAGGGATGATGATGGATGAGAATGGATGTTGATGATGGATGGGAGTGCTAGATGATCTCCCTAAATGTGTTCAAGAAGAATCAATGTAACACAAGAGGCTAACCTTAGATCACAATGTTCTGTCGGGATGAAGGCATCTTCTTGATGCACATCAGTCTCCCTACTAATCTGTTGACCCTTTCCAAGCACTAAAGACACCAAGAGAAACCTTAATGGACCTTCAAAACTTCATTTTCTTTCAATCTACATATATAGGAGGAAGTTAGCTTGCAGATTTTTACAAAAAAATATGGCCTCAATTTATAGATTGATAAAGGACATAAAGGACAACTATAACGATGGATAAAGGACATAAAGTCAAGGCAACCCTTAAAATTTCAGCTCAACTGGGTTCTGGATCATAAGATATCAAGCCTAGAAGTTGGACAATTCCTGGTCATTTATTTAATCAAAATGTTTCTCTCTCCTCATCCTCATCAATGCCATCATGTAAGTTTGTTTGGGTTTTGTCTCGTCATCATAATAAATACAATCATTGGTTCAGATTGCCTCGCGTCGTCCTTGCTCGACGGCTCTTGTTGTGTCATTTATCACTTGTGGAGAAAGACCAAATTAATAGATAATTATTTAATATTAAAGTATGCTCTTTGATAAATATGATGTGGCAACCCGTAGTGTGTGGGACATCAGGGCACTATCTTTATAAGCCAATGACCGGCTGCCACTTATGCACCACTTGTGCGCAGTTGCGACTTTTGACCAGTCAAAAAATAAAGGAATACTTTTTTTAAGCCTTCGTTCCTATATCTTTGTGGAAAATTATTGCATAAAATAAATTTTTTTTTTACTGGGCCACATCATCCTGTGCTAAAAAAGCTAAAATAAAACCATTAAACATTAAATGTCATTATGGCATCACTAATTGTGACGCCATAATGGTTTATGTTAACGATTGTATGACCCCAATCATTAACTAGGTTTAATGATAGACTGTTACCAATCATTAACCATAACCGGTGGTTAGTCGCCATTCAGCAAATCAAACGACGATATGTGGCATTGAGAGAAAAAACTTAAAATAATTTTTCGAGAGTCATATTAAGTTAAATATAAGCCCAAAAAATATTAATATACATATTTTGACTCAGAGTAATCATATAATTTTGAATGTAATGTCAAAAAAATTCAGGAAAAATATAATCTGACTCAAAATGATTTTCTTTCAGAATATGTTGCTAGAAAAATCTATAAAAGTACTTAAAAATTCCTAAAATTTAAAATATCATTCTAACAACTAATTTAATTATTTAAAGTTTGATAACACATATATATAAGTGATTGAATGCAAATAAGATCAGATTAACCCACCTAAAATGTGTGATATCAACGTCTCAAGTTTGTCATGGTGTACTTCATAAATATTTCATGCAGAATATGTATCTTACTTTTATTTTAAAGATTTTGTCATCCCCTTTATATCAAACACTAGTAAGCTGTTCAACTGTTGGCTAGAAAAAAATATTTGTGGAATCTTCTAGGCCATATAATTTTAGATTACATGCTTTGTAACATGCACATTTAGAACTCTACAAAGTAACTTAGTACACCAAACGCATGAGTTTTATTACAAATGTGATTGATTATAAGGATTTTAACGTATGAGAATTAAATTTATCATTTTACTAATTTTTGCAGTTTTCATTCTTGACTATTACCTTATAATATCTCTCTTTAACTAAAACACCATAATAAATTTGCCGACGTAAAATTTCACTATTCATGTTGAAAGCAGCTGACTAGGTAGTCACTTTAAAACAAAGAATAAATATTATGTGATGTATTTGAGCCTGGTAGTCTGGGTTGAGATATTTTCTCCATTTTAAGGATTCTCTCTTGTTCCTCCTTTATCCCACTGGATGTGTGCTGTGGCATGGTCATTCTCCTGTAATGGAGCGAACATCTTGTAGAATTTTTTTGGAGATGTGGGGAGTTTTATCTCACACTGGTTTCGGACGGAGTGAAGGATGGATCGAAGATCATTCTGGTCTATCATGTATTTCACGATCCCACATAGTATTAAATTCGAGTTGATCATCACTCTTCGGTGACCTTCCCTCTTTTTCTTCAAAAAAATCTTGTAAAACTGTTACTTAAACTCAAGGTTTAAACTAGAGTGAGAGAAAAGGCTGCTCCAAACATTTTAATTTCCACCAGAAAATGATTGGAAAACAGCAAAACTGTCTTTGAAAAAAGGTGTCTTTGATTTTAATAAGCAAAGAAGAAAGGTAAACTAAAAATCAAGGAGATGAGAAAGAAAACTCATTGTGCCGTCCTTTTCAACCCAGGATGGGTGTTAAATTTCTATAATTACTGAGAAATAATAAAATTACAAGGAATCTGATACAATTTGTCATTAAAAAAAAGGGATCAAAATTCAATGACGCTTGATGGTGGCCACACCAAAGCAAGGGTGGCAGTCAAATTCGAGAGTCACACGAAGAGACGGATCAGACGGCCCAAGTTTATCGATTATTCCAAGAGCAATTCGGTTGTGCTCTGCCACCTGCTCTATCTGTTGCAGTTCAGCAAACTTGCTCGCGCCCTCGCCAAGCTTGGCCTTTAGAACAGCAACAATTTTTTGCACATCCACAAAATACTGACTGTACTTTCCGATGTTCTGGGTCAAGCACAAAGATGCAGACACTAGAGGTTTAGTGTTATTGAGAATATTTTTTAAACAAAATTCTACCTCATGAAACAATTTTTTTCAATGATGGTGATGATTGATGAAATCATGGCCCATTTGAACGACTGAATATTTCAAAAATAAAAATAAACACCTTAAAAATAAAAAAGGATGAAGTTGATAAACCACTACGACAATAATGATGCACAAGTTATAAGGGTTTGAATAGGCAAGCCAGAGTTTGGTTCTTCTGGGTTGTATTAAAAAAGATCCATTTCCGGGAAAAAAAATATGTGCGAAAATGGGTGCGGAAAACATTGATGCAGAAAATCAATCACTGACACTGAAAAAGTAAGAGTTTGGCGGGATTTTCAATAAAGAAAGAAGGGTTGATCCAATCATATGCACAGAAAGTTGTACGATAATCAAAATATGCAAGCTTTTGAGCAATAAAAGCTGAAGTAATATTCGGTTGTCAACTGATTTGGTCCAACCATGTTGCATTTGTTCATCAGAGAATGTTCACCAAAAGCAATTCACACATTCTGTTGGGAAAAAAAATAAAATAAATGTAAAACGAGATTCTTGAGAACAATAATAAATAATTATGCTTAATCAAATCCAGCCCGTACAAGTCCATCAGAAAATAAGTATTTTTATAAAGAAACTTAGATTTTGTTCCCGTCAATCAATCTCCACATTAACTAATGCAAAGAGTTGTGTGGGTTTTAAACAGAGAAACACTTACAGAAATATGTGCATGGGCAATGGACTCCCTGTAGAGCTGATAGGTTACGCCGTCAGGGAGGTGGGCTCTCTGGAGGAGATCAAAATGCTGGATGAAACGCTGTAAAAAGGACAACGAATAAAGCTCAAGCAGCCCTTCAGCAAAAAAAAAAAAAGCAGAAAAATCCTAGTCCTTTACCTCTTGCTCTGTATTGAAGATGTTAGGAGCCTGGAAGGCTCTATTCACTGTACTACTGAGCGCTGCCAGCATCTTTCAGACAAATAACATTAGGTTTAAAAAACAATTCAGAAGCTTCACAAAATAAACAATCCCAAGGTAAAATTAAATAAGTTCATTGTCGTCTGAGGAAATAAGAGAAAGAGAGAGAGAGAGGGGGAGAGAGAGGGAGAGAGAGAGAGAGACCATTCCTTCAGCAAGAAGAATTACATTGAGTGAATAAAATTTAGAGGTTTTGAAGAATTAATAATCCCAAGGTTAAGTTAAATAAGTTTGTTGTCAAGTGAAGGAGAGAAAGAGAGAGAACCATGGCCGTTCCTTCAGCGAGACAAATGTAGCATTGCAATAGAAAGAGTGATGGCGGGAACTCTGATGCTGCATCCTTCGGAAGATCCCTCCTCTTCTTCACGCTCCTCGGTGCTGCTCCTCACACAATTTCAAAAGCCGTTGTCAACCAAAATGCAATCTCCACAATATATTTTTGGAAATCAGCACGGGATCAATCTCAAACCAACATTTGAGTACGGTTGAGAATGATATTATCTCAAACCAAAATGACTCAAGTACCCCTGATTTCCTCTCTCGCTGCTCAATGAATATATCACTTGTCGGCGACGACCTATCGATAATTACCAAATACCAACTATAAAAGTAAATGTAGGCTTGTCAAATTTTGATGAAAACCTGATCTGGGTTCATGTCAATTCAATGGAGGAAGGGTGGCGATCGACCAAGGGGAGACCGTTCAAGATCCAGTGAGGCAGAGACTGCGGCCAGGGAGAGGGAACGATTGAGGGATGAGAGAGAGAGAGAGAGAAATGTGAGGACACTGAGAGAAGATAGGAGATGGGGAAGGACGACTGACCGACACTGGTTCACTTCTTCATACTTCTTCTTGGTTGCCCTTCTAAAGTAAGGGCAACACATATTATTAAATGGGAAGGAGAAAACTAACCAAAGACCAAAACACTACAATGCCCTTAGTGGATTGAAATGACAGAAGTACCCCAAGGGGATGGGGTTTGTATAAAACTTGAGTAAACATCACCAGCCTTCAACAATTCTTTTGTGAGCCAAAAAGATAAGTTTGCATACCATTGCTGTGGCTGGCTGATAATCTGAGCTGCATCTTCTCCAAGCGATTGATGAAGACAACATACATGTACCAATATACCATGCAGTATTCACAGGGAGAGTAGAGATCCAGCTCAAAACCTAGCATCAGGAACCGAGAGGCAATCCAGTAGGTCTGTTCTTCGGTCCAAATAAGGAGATGATTGAGAGTTTTTGCATACAAGTTCTGGAAAGAAATCAATCACCGTGTACATGGTCAGTAATTTTAAGATTACGGTCACAAAGTTCAAACTGGAGGGTATAAATATAAATAAGGGGTTCTGCGGGTTGGGGTGGTGTGTGATCTTTGATATCAGGAACCTGGTTAGTGGAAGAGGTTGTCATTTCCCCTTGTCCAGCGCTGAACGCCAATTCCAACTGTGACAAGAAAGAATGACTCATAGTAATTCATGGCATCAATAACACGCATAATGAAAATTGGTGGCTCCCAATTGATTCCAAAGATGCGAAGGAAATTGATAAGGAAACAGTAAAATCCCAGAAGAATCTCAGATAAAATGGCAGAGAATAAAGAACACCACAAATCACAAAATCAAAACCCCCCAAAAACCTATGAGCAACTTGGGAATCTGAGAGTCCGTGCTAGGTGCCCAATGGGGATAATGTTGGAAGGGTAGAGACAGAGAGAATAACAATGATTACAATATAGATTCGGGCCTGAATCGCCTCCAGGAGGATCTCCCAGCCTATTCAAAAACTTATTGCCTGCCATTAGGCGAGGGATACATGTCTTTAAAGGAACAGTAATATAAGTGAAAAAGACTCAAATACCCGTGACAGGAGTTGGGGATCCAAACAGAATCTTTGACCCCTCTTCTCCCTTGATGCAACATCACGAGATAAGACGGCCAACTCAATTAATTAAAATTTGCCCAGAAAAAAGGCCAGTAACCAGAGCGTACTTAATTTTCAAAACAATATTCAGCCAATAACTTTGTATTAACTTACAGAAATAATGAGAATTCATGTTTTACATCACTCAAGATAAACAGAATAAGGAAAGTATTTAAGATAAACACGGCGATTAGAAATCAAGAATGCATTTGCATCTGTGGATCTTGCCTGAATGGAAATGGCGCTCCATTCTTGCAGCATCTTTCCAAGTTTGCGCCTTTGCCATGCAGAATTTGTACAAACAACTTTCAGGAAATATACTAGAAACTGTACATAGGTAAAAAGATTTATAAGAGTTAGTAATGACAACTTGTACCATCAATTCTTTTATCGCACAGAGAGGAACTTGATATCAAACCTGCCCTAATTGTGTAAAAAACTCTGCGTTCTGAAAACCCTTATGCAACTCTTGGACCTTCAAATCCTCAGGGACAGGTAATGATTGGATGATCACATCAGAAAATGAGTGTCTTCCGTACAGCTTCATATCTTGAATCAATAATAGCTGTTTCATCGTTGCCCATATCCAGAAGAAAATTAGGAGTTAATCGACATAAAAGATTTGTATGCTTCCGCAGTAGGTGAAAAAACGGTAATGTAGACATGAAAGGAAATATTGGTGCAGCTGAACAAGATCGATAAGTTGGAACCGATATTCAAAATGCAAGAGATCTAGGTTTTAAATATAACACGGAATAAAAATATGCAAAACGAAGAGGTACTGAAAAAATATCAAACGGCAAAAGAGACGTTCTCATGGAATATAGGTCAGGAACAGGTTAGACAAAAAATAATGAATGAATTTAATTTAATCTGGTGTATGATTCAGCTTTTGCATGCACGACAACACTTAATAACTCTATCACAAATCAACTGGAAATATATGTGAAATAGAACCTGATTGGGGATCTTCCATTGGAATGCACGTTTCTATCATGTCTGTTGACTAGAGACATTGCTGGTTGCCCTAATTAAATGTTATTTCTTGTATTTAGTCTAGTAAATGAGCTACATGTTATAAGCAGCCCATATTGTTTGTTTTTCTTTAAATCCTTGTATGTGGCCCACAGTTATAAGTGGCCCACATGACTGTGTATCATGTGACTTACTCAAGGTATCCTTTTTGGGTCATTCAAACCCTAGACCTCAGTGTGTTTGTCTGCTGCCACCAGAGAGAGGACCATTAAAGGGAGCAGACGAAGACATTGAACTAAGTTCAACATGGTATCAGAGCAGTTCATTTATAAGGGAACTCCGATCCCTGCACTCTCTGAGGTTGGTATTGGTTCACTTATCTTATTGCTTTCTCTTGGCAGTTCTGGATCTTCCAGAAGATATATTTCACATTCATGGCAAAGGACAAGGAGGAAGTTCACTCAGCAGAACAGCAGCCACATATTATGGCGTTTCCAGATATCTGATAAGTACTTTTCAAGAAAATATAAACGGAGGCTTAACTGCACTGGCCATGCCATGTCAGCCTGTGGACACTAATATGGTCAACAACCCTATAAATAAAGACCTGGAGCAGCCCACTTCAAGAAGTTCATTTTTCTTCAAGAAACCGTCAAGGCCCGTCAGCGCACGGGAAAGACTGGGGAGCAGGAGAGGCCTGCGTCCAGAGGAATCGTGAGATCCTGGTTCGATCATCTTTCATTTCTTCATTTGTATGCGATAATTACCACCTCTGGTGGAACTCTATCTCGTTTCACTTGGTTCTTGATCCGAATTTCCATATTTGATACTCGTCGGTACAAGGAAAGCCTATTCGAGCCTAAGTTGGATCTTATCAATATTGAACCTAAGTTTTTTTTTTTTTTGAACTGTAACGAGGGATGAACACCCGACGAATCTGTGAACCTCCCGTTCGGGCCTCACAGGCCCTTTACATGCTTATCAGTCATCATCAAAACCTCCCTTCGCTTCCCCTCGCTTGCAAGGACCACGCTGCCTTAAGTCCTTCTGCTTCATGTATAGCTCCATCGGTAGAAGCCCTTCTTCCTCTGAACAACACCTCGTTTCTATGTAGCCAGATGGCCCACAACACAGCTAGTGCTCAGCCCCCTTCCTTGTTTCGTCTTCCCATGAAATGCCGTGCCGTATCCCAAAAGGCATGTTCAGATGTCACCTTCATCCTTGAGAGTAACTGGCTGGCCCAAACTGTGCGAGCAAAAGAGCATTTAAAGAAAAGATGGTTGCAATCTTCTTCCTCATTCAAACACAGCACGCATTGCGACGAAGTATCTAGGTATAACATTTTGCGAAAGACTTTTGTCATTAATCGTTTCCTTGCTAGCAGCCACCCAAAAAACCGCACCTTTAATGGGACTTTTTGACGCCATATGAACCTGCATGCGCTGACTAGTGCCATGTCTTCCTCTTGTCCTTCTCGGATCGTCGTATAAGCTTTATGGACCAAGAAGGGGCCATTTTTCCATGTCCAACTATCTCGTTCTCCATCTTCTGGTCGTAGCTGGAATAAGGATTGTTGCATATCTATGTAATCCGACACACGCTGGTCCGATAAGGCACCTTGTATGATCGGGCTCCACGCGCCCTCCCAGCAGTCGCACACGTGGGCATTCTGATCCTGGACAAGTGCATTCAGTCGGGGGAATATCGCACTAAGGATGCCCCGTGGCGACCATGGATCTCTCCAAATTGGAATGTCTTCCCGTCACCTAATTTGGCCGAGAAAAAACCTTGCACCTTAGGAGAGACCTGTCGCAGCCCTTGCCAAAATGGCGATGCTCCATGATACATATCTGCCTTTCTGTCCCAATACAGACCCTTACCATATATGTCATGCAATAACTTGACGACCAAATCCTCCCGTGGATTCATAATTCTCTCCACCCATTTGGTAAGTAGTGCCGTGTTCATGCTCTGCATGTGTAGAACCCCCAGACCTCCCGTCTTTTTGGGCGGCATACTTTATCCCATGCCACCATCGCCAAACCCCCACTTTGTTCCGGCCCAGATCCTCTCCATAGAAAGCGCCTCATCATGCCTTCTATTCTCTTCCCGACTCCAGCGGGCATCTTGATTACAGAGATATAGAAAATTGGAATGGTTGATAAAACTGACCTCAGTAGCACCAATCGTCCCCCTCTAGATAACACTTTTGCTTGCCATCCCTCTAGTCGTCGTTCCACCTTCTCAATGACCGGTTGCCAATCAGCTTTCGTCATCCTCCCCTTCGTTAGTGGTAGGCCCAGATATCTCATTGGAAGCCGCCCGATTGGTGTTCTCAGAATCTCCGCACACTGTGCTTCTTCTTCTTGCAAGAGCCCGTTACTCATAAAAGCTGATTTGGTCCTGTTTATTTGGAGTCCCGAGAAATCTGCAAACAGATCAAGTATGATGGATAAGTTCCTCGCTTCCCTCACCGAACCTTTGATAAATAAGGTGGTGTCATCAGCGTATTGAAGCAGGAGAATTCCATTGGATTGCTCAGATAGTTGATAGCCTTGCAGCAATCCCTTTGTGCATGCTTGCTCAGTACATACTGAGAGTGCGTCCACTGCCAAGACAAACAGTAACGGTGCCAATGGGCAGCCTTGTCTCACTCCTCGTTAAGGTTGTATTCGGCCACCTTCAGGGCATCTGTTTACCAGCACCGTACAGGAGTGCGATGTGATGCATCTCTTTACCCGGATTATCCATTCCTTGGGAAAGCCCCTCTTCTTCATGGATGCCCATAGGAAATCCCAGTCTAAAGAGTCATATGCCTTGGCAAAATCGACCTTCCAAATGAACCCTCGTGTTCCCTTCCTCTTCCATGCAGCTATTATTTCCCCGGCTGTTACTGCACTATCCACCAGTAGCCTGCCAGGAATAAAGGCTGACTGAGCAGGTCCAACTAGTTCACCAATCATGGCTCTCAGCCTGTTTGCTAACACCTTGGCAATAATCAAATAGATTGAATTTGACAATGAAATGGGTCTAAAATCTTCAATTTTTTCTGCCCCTTGGCCTTTCGGCAAGAGGAATATATGCGATCTATTGATCTTCTCCATGTTTCCTCTTCCCTCTCTAAATTCATCAAATGTGGCCATCACATCTAAACCGACCAGATTCCAACATTGGCTGTAAAAGAAGACTGGGATGCCATCTGGACTCGGAGCCCCCTCCCCATTCAACCCTTTAATCGCTGCCTTGACCTCGTCTTCTGAAAAAGGTTGGATCAATTCCTTTTGATGTTCAGGGCTCACCCTCCTTGCCCCCGTGCCGCACCACCTCCATCTACTACGTTTTCCCTTTCTGTAGAAGGATCTGAAATGGTCTGCAATGGCTCGCCCAACTGCCTGTGTACCAGTGTGTTCCCTCTGTCCCACCTTTATTTTCAATATTTGGTTTGTACGTCTCCTGCCATTCGCCACCAGATGGAAAAATCTCGTGTTTGCGTCCCCTATGTGGAGCCATAATTGTCTTGACCGCTGTCTCCAATCCACCTCCAATTTCTTGTCTTCCTCCGCTACCACGCCCAGCTATCTTCTACGTTCTTGAACCTCTTCTCCCTCTAGATTCATGATGCCTTCCAAATCATCCAATTGCTTTACTTTGATTAGAGCATCATTCCTCCTCTTTTTCCTGGTATCCCAAAACTTGTTTCCGATACCCCATCAAATGTCGCCACAATCCTTTCAATTTCTAGGCGATGGTCTCTACGTCGGACATTGCTCTTGGAAGTGTAGTCCATGCTTTTGCTATCTCATCATTGAACTTTTCTTCATGGAACCACGATTTATCCATCTTGAAATATGTGGGTCGCCTAAAAGCCTCATTGGTCGCCCATACGATGGGAGTATGATCCAATAACAGCCTTGGTAGTGATCTCACGTCGGCATTAGGAAACTTCTCTGCCATCTCTACTGAGCATAGAAACCTGTCCAGTCTAGATTTCATTCACCTCCCGCCATGCTCCTCCATGTGTACACGCAGTCTACTAGCCCCATTTCTTGCAGGTCTGCTTCAGCTATGAATGACCAGAAATCTGCTGAGTTAGGGTCTAGCCCTACCCTATCCTCTGGCCTGTCCCCAGACTCTAGTGTTGTATTGAAATCTCCCCCGAACAACATTGGCGATCCTTGGAATTTAGAAGCCACTTCTGTCAGCTCCCCCCATAAAACACTCCTTACTGCATTTGCCGGGCTATAAACTGATATTATTACCATCTCAAAATCATCGCTTCTCTTTTTAGCTTAGCTGCTGCTGTCGCTTGCCCTGACCAGGTTTCTACTTCATCAAACACTGTCTTATTCCAAGCTATTATCACGCCACCAGATCGTCCAACTGCATTGACCGCGAGGAAGCCCTCAAGAAAACCTCGACCAACTACGCGCCACACTCTTTCTTCACAGCTTTCCAACATCGTTTCCTACAGGCATACTACTGTGGCTTCCCATTCTTTCAGATGGCTTCTTATTACCCCACGTCTCCTTTCATCCCGGAGCCCACGAACATTCCATGAAATACACTTCATGGAAAACCATTGGGTCCCCTTATCCCATCCTAGGTCCGTTGCAATCCCACCTGCATCGCAATCTCTTCTACTTGGTGGCTGAGTAGGGTATTTTCTTCTCCTTCATCACGCTCTTCCCATCTGTCTACCTTTTCTGTTGTAACTATCTCCACATCTGGGGTTTTAAACTGGAACTCGATATTTGAGCCTTGTTCGTTGTGTTCCTCATCACCTTTCCCCCCGCTATTAGCTTCGACCTGTTGCTCATTGCAATCTTCATCAGCTTCGCCATTGCTCTATCATGCTTCAATATTGTCTTCTTCCTCCGGTAGACCATGCCTGTTCTTACACTTTTCTCTTTATCTTCTTGTGCTGAGTATTGCTCTGTGATTCTCTGGCTCGTCTCTCTTTCCGGCTTCCTTGCTCTCACTACTACATTTGGGTGTTGGAGGAATTTGCCTGTGGATGTTTCTACTTCTGCTCCTTTCTCCTTTTGTAGAGTTAGCTCCCCTTCTGTCATTGCCGCCTCTTGATTTATAGTCTCCACATTTATCATTTGACGGACTCCTTCGTCTGTTTCCCGCCTATCTTCAGTAGCCTTGGATTGCTTTCCTAACACACTTTTTCCCTGGTGACCAGTCTCTTCCCCTCGTGCTCTCTGCTTGCTTTTATCCTCTCGGTTTTCTTGGTTCACCCCACCCACCCAATGGTGCTTTGGGTTCTCTCTCCTGTGGTGTATCCTTCTCATTTCGAGCATCATCCTCTTCCCTTCTTGTACTTTCTTTTGATAGCGGTGGCGGCGTCCGTGTATAAATCCTGATCTCAAAGGACCCCTCTAGGCCCCACAAAATAACCTTGGGTGGAAATAATGCCCCCTTGAAATGCTCCACCTCTACTATCACGCAGTCGGGGTCACCGGAAACAAGTCCAGTTGAGAGGATACTTCGAAGAGTGCCAAAAGGTTTGACCATGGCTTCTATTGCCTTCTTGATTCTATACCCCATCGGAACATCCCAAGCCTTTAGTATGGTTATAGTACTCTCCTCTTTTGGGGCTCCATCCTTTGGCAAAACGCATCGCCATTGCATTTCTGCCTATTTTTCAGCTTGTTTCCAACAGTTGATCATTTCGTATGCTGTCCGTGGAGCCCCATGGATAAAAAAATGTCCATTTTCTAGGGCCCATAACTCTGCCCTTTCCAAACTCGGACACTTCTCCCAAAGGCCTTGTCTCATCTTCTCAATGTTCGGTGCTCCTCGTAGGACATCCCTTATTAGACAGCCTTGGAAGACATTATCTTGATTCTCCAGGTCTCGCTCGTTCACGAAACCCTCCTCTTCTGTGTGGCTTTTTCCTATGCTTCCCCTGGCCACCATATGAACTTTCTTGGCTGAGGTCTCTTCTTTTCTAAAATCACAATAAGCTTGTCGATTCCTGCTTGCTTGCATTTCCTGCATGTTACTGGGCCCCGCCATTCCCAGGCGTGGTGCCCTTGTTTTAGACATTTGTAGCAAATATCTGACCTCCAGAGTTTATTGGTTTGCTTTCCCCCGATCCTCCTTCGTCGCGGTTCAACTTGCACCCAGTCCCCTGCCTCTTCTGAAGGTCCAGCATCTTGTCGAGTCTTTTGAGCATGTTCTAGATCTTCCCTTCTCTCTCCAAGCTGCATGTTGATGAAGTCGTATTGGCCCTTGTGCTGCCCTTCACCGTTGTCTTCCCTTTGGAACCCCATTCCCCTTTTATGCTCTAGGTGACCTTTCCTGGCTTCTTGGGAGCCAGTGCCCTCACCATAGTAAAGTTCTTGTAATCTTCCACTACGCCCTCCCCGATAACCATCTCCTCTCCGTACGAGTCTGCAGTCCTTTTCTTCCTCTTCTCTTGCAACATGTTTGCCATAAACTACTGACCTTCCCTCCTCTGTCATGTATCCATTACTCCGACCGACATCATACTCTGTGCGGTCCCTTCTGCCTGTTTCCTTCTCTCTCCTTTTGTTGTGATGCTGAAGACTACTTCTGCCACAGTAGACGATGCCATAGTCCTCTCTGTCGCACAGCCGTATCCTTGTGAGGCGCCGTATGTCATCTGAGCGGTCGTTTGTACACCAGAATGACCCTCCCTGCCATCCTATCCTTGCTCGAACTTCCTCTCCTCCTTTGTTGTGCCTTGTCTTGAGACTTCCACGCCAAGTTCTCTCCCTTGAGCGAGCTAAAGTTCCAGTTACCCTCCATTTACGAAAGGGTTCGGCATTTGAACTGTACTTTGCAAACTGAACCATAATATCCCTCCCATCAACGATCTTCCCATAAAGTTTCTCGACTGCTTTCTTGGCCTCCTGAGCGTATTTGAACCGCACAAATGCGAAACCCCTCGATTCCCCCGCTCTGCGATCCCTCGGAATGAAGATATCAGCGACTTTCCCATAACAATCGAAAAGAGGAAGAATATCGTCCACGGTAGTTTGGAAAGCGATGTTGAGCACAATAAGCATGTATGTGTCTGTGGTGTCCGGAAGATCATTCTTGCGGCTGATCATCTTTTCTTGATTGTACTTCCACTGAAGTGCCATAATTGAAGGCTTCATGGTACCACCCCTCAATCTCAGAACGAGGTGCAGGGTAGACTCTTTCTGGATGTTGCAATCAGCGATGGTATGGCCATCCTCAAGCTGCTTCCCGGAAAAAATCAGACGCTGTTCGTCTATCAGGATTCCTTCCTTAGCTTGAATTATTGCCTTCACAGTATCGATGTTGTCTCTGCCGTCCACCTCAAGGGCAATTGTCTTCCCCGTCAGGGTTTTCACGAAGATCTGCATCTTGCTAAGAATCCTTAGTTTCCAAACAGGTTCATTGATGGGAGACACAGCGTTAGAATGATCCTCTTTACTTCCAGCGGTTAACTCGTTGACAGACGGAACCAAAGATTCTCCTTCCCTGGTCGATTCTTCGAGTGTATCCTTGTCCCACGTATTATCAAAGAAGTCATCGAAGTTGATAGGGAATTTGATAATCTTCTCTGCCGACACGCCTGGTAAAGACTCAGAATCTCGTCCTCGGAAAGACTTCCATTGATGTGGGTACTCCTTTAAAGAACCATTATGATAAAGAAGTTGAATGGAGAGAGAAACCTTCTGAAAATCAATCCCTGGGTAAATGATGTGATAGTTGGATAGTTCTCGAATCTTGTCATCAATCGCTTGCCTTTGTCATCGAATCATTGTTGATATATCAATAACTGGAAGTTTTGGATCAATCTTGCATTCCATTAAAAGACCACCGTCGTACTCTTTTAAGTAACCTTGCCATTTCTCTTTGTCCAATGTAATCTCCTTTGTGAAGCCCTGCTTGACGAAATAAGCAACGACATTATTGTCTGCATAGGTGAGAAAATGTGTAAGGCCATCAACGTCCCGTGCATGTTGCTTCAAATGATTCATGACCCTAGTTCCATAGCCTTTAAGCTGTTCACCGGATCTGATCGCACAAAAGGCAATCTCACCAAACCTCTGACTTTTATAGGGATGGTATGTTATACCGCCAACTACAATGTTATTTGTAATGACCATCATTGATTTGTGGCCTCTGTCCATAATCAGACGAGCAATGTACTCTTTAGGCTTATTAGGAAGCTGCCGGGCAAAAATGTTCTTCAATCCTGCCAACCAGATCATGTGCTCATCAACTCCATCGTTTGCATAACAAAGGAATTTTAGCCTCCCTGAGTCCTCCTCTCTCCTCAGAGCTTCCTCTCTAGCACAGTAAGCCCCGCTGGTCTGAATATTCTCGGTGAAGATCCCCTTGGCGGCCTCCTCCTTAGCTCCACGCTCGTCCTTGGCGCCAGTCTCCCCGATCGCAGAAAGGCTCTCTGATTTGGGCAAGTTGGCGCTTTTCGAGTTGGTTCCTTCGAGCCGAGCGGCGGTGAAGGTTCTCAGAGAGTCGTGATCATCGTCTCCCTCGTCCTCCTCCTCGTCTTCGTCTTCTTCCTCGTACTCCTCGCCCTCTTCCTTGGCGAAGGCGCCGATCGAAGAAGTGTACTTCCTCTTGCGCTGCACCGAGCTCGAGGCCGACACAGGGGCCGAGTGCGACATCTGACAAACCCTAGAGAGTTTGGAGGAGAAGAAGGGTCGATGGAGGTTGAGAAATGAGAGAATAGATTGACATAAGGAAGTAAGTGGCTTACATTAGGGTATTTATACCCTATGAGAGAGAGGAAATAAGAGCTCCTAAAGGGCTTATAGAATAGGGCCCAAGAGGAGGATAAGCACTTAACTAACACCCCCCCGCAAGCGAAGTATGGATGTCGTCCATATTGAGCTTGGATACAGCACGTTGAAGCAGCGGCCGGGACAGTCCCTTGGTGAGGACATCCGCTGCCTGGTCAGCAGAGGAGACGTATTCGAGGTCGAAGAGCCCCTCGTCCATACGTTCCTTGAAGAAATAGCGGTTGCGCTCCATGTGCTTGATGCGCCCTTGCTGTCCGGGGTTCTTGGCTAAGGCGATAGTGGATTTGTTGTCACAGAAGAAGTGGATTGGTCCCACATACTTCACGTGAAGATCGGCGAGGATGTTGTGGATCCACTGTCCCTCGGCTGCCCCATCAGCAAGAGCACGAAATTCGGCCTCGGCACTGGAGCGGGACACCTTGTCCTGCTTGCTACTTTTCCAGCTGACGAGGCTGCCAAGAACGAACGTGCAGTACCCCGTGGTAGACCGACAATCCACAACGGAGCCAGCAAAATCGGCATCGGTGTACACCTTCACCGTCTTGTCCGAGCTATGAGGGAAGAGGAGTCCCTTGCCCGGGCAGCCCTTGAGATACGAAAGTACCCGGTGGGCGGCTTGACTGTGGATCTCCCTCGGTGAGTGCATGAACTGACTGAGCAGGTTGACCGCAAATGCAATGTCGGGCCGAGTGTGAGTCAGGTAGAGGAGTTTGCCCACCAACTGCTGATAGCGGTGAGCATTCGTCAAAGGAGAGTCCTCGCCCTTGCCCAACTTGATGTTGGGGTCGATAGGAGTGCTCACGGGCGCACACCCGGTCATCCCTGTCAAAGTCAGCAAGTCGACGGCGTACTTCTGCTGTGAAACAAAGAGGCCCCGTGAGGAGTACGCCACCTCAAGGCCGAGGAAATATCGGAGAAGGCCAAGGGCCTTGATCTCAAATTCCTTGGCCAGGGCGGTGCTAAGACGAACAGCTTCAGCAGCATCTGATCCCGTGATGAGGATGTCGTCGACATACACAGCAAGGATGGAGATCCCGGTCGGACGGTGGCGGAAGAACAAAGTGGCATCTCCGTTGCTCTGAGTGTACCCTTCGGCTTTCAGAACAGCGGAGAACCGGCCGAACCACATGCGCGGAGACTGCTTTAGTCCATAAAGGGACTTCCGCAGTCGGCAGACGAGGCCAGGGGGGCCGAGAGAGTAACCCGGGGGCTGCTGCATGTACACCTCCTCCGTCAAGTCGCCATGCAAGAAGGCGTTCTTGACGTCGAACTGTCGAATAGCCCACCGGAAGTGAGCCGCGAGGGCCAGGAGGAGGCGAACCGTCTCCATCTTAGCCACAGGGGAGAACGTCTCGAAGTAGTCCACTCCGTAAGATTGGGTGAACCCGCGAGCCACAAGTCGAGACTTGTAGCGCTCAAGGGTGCCATCCGCATGATGCTTCTTGGTGTGGACCCACTTGCAATCCACCGCCCGCTTGCCAAGAGGGAGGGGGACGATGTTCCAAGTGCGGTTTCGGAGTAGGGACTGCATCTCCTCGTCCATCGCCGCTTTCCAATGAGGAGAAGCGATAGCATCGGCTAGCGGCGAGGATGGGACCCGCCTCGCTGCGAGCAAGAACCAGCCGGTACCGAGTACTCAGCCGGTCGAAGAAAAGAAAATGCGAAAGAGGATAACGGGGCGTCTGAGCGCACTGACGAACCCCTTTCCGGAGGGCAATGGGCCATCCCAACTGGTCGTCATCGTCGAGAGAGGTTGAGGATGGCTCGGCCAATGGAAGATGAGCGGAAGCAGTGGGGAGGAGTCCTCTGGAGGAGGGCGAAACCTCCACGGGAGAATCAGATAACGGAGCAGGGGAAGAAGACGCGTCATGGGAGGGAAGGAAAGGGTCATCAAGGGAGGAGGCGCAGCGGGGCGAGGAGGATGACTCGAGAGGGGACTGATCGGAGGAAGGAGGAAGAGGAGGAGCATGCCGGATGGCAGGAAGCAAAGATGGGGAGGACAGCACGTCCAAAGGCCCTCGGGGTCACCGACGGAGAAGAATCAAAGGGAGAGGATCATGGAATGAGGAAGAAGATGCGGGAGCGGTGGGCTCCAAGAAAGGAACGGGCCCCAAGTGGGAGCCGAGGGCCGCATCCAACGGGAGGCGGGATGAGGAAGAGTGGTCCCCAAAATAGGGTTCATGCGCGGCAAAGGTGACATTTGCCGAGATGAAGTAGCGCCGGGGCGGGGGATGGTAGCACCGATACCCCTTCTGAAGAGAGGAGGACCCAACGAAGACGCACCGAACAGCGCGAGCGTCAAGCTTTGTCCGGGCCGGAGGCGTGTCGTGGACATATGCCGTGCAGCCGAATATCCATGGCAAGAGACCCGTCCGCAGGCACGTGTCGGGAAGCCGCGCTCATCCGGTCAGGGGTAGAAACGCCAACAGCTGGGTGGGAATGCGATTGGCGAGATGGGTGCTCGTCAGGGCGGCATCACCCCAATACGCCACGGGCCTTGGCGTCGATAAGGGCGTCGGGCCGTCGAGGTGACATAGCCGATGCGACGTTCGGCTAGTCCTTTCTGCTCCGGGGTGGCAGGGCATGAAGATTCGTGGAGGGTCCCCCGGTCGGCGAAGAAGGCGTCGAGGTCGTTGTTGAAGAAGTCGCGGGCATTATCCGGCGAAACCGCTGGATACCCCGACCAAACTGCGTCGCCACCATCGCACAAAAATGACGGACATTCTGCGCAACTTCCGACTTCGCGGTGAGGAGGTAGACCCACGTATAGCGAGTTGCCT
This sequence comes from Wolffia australiana, assembly GCF_029677425.1. NCBI lineage: Eukaryota > Viridiplantae > Streptophyta > Magnoliopsida > Alismatales > Araceae > Wolffia > Wolffia australiana. The sequence continues at coordinate 7,333,762 of NC_135844.1, forward strand.
CGTCCACAAGTAGAAGGAAGTACCGATGACCTTTCAAGCTAGGTTTCGGGGCAGGTCCCCACACGTCGCTATGCACCCGGAACAGCGGGACAGATGTGTGAGCCGAGGACGGAGTGAAGGAAGAACGGCGATGCTTCGCCAACTGACAAGCGTCACACACCAAGGTCTTAAGGTCCAAGCCAGAACATAATTCAGGGGAAAGACGGTGAAGAGTCGCAAAAGGCGGGTGGCCCAGCCGCTGGTGCGTCATCAGGAGTCGGCCCCACCGCTGCTCGGCCCCCGTCCGAAGTGTCCGGTGCACCGCGAAGCACTGCGACCGTCCCCCATCATCCAGCAACAGCAGCCCGTTCTCCCGCCTAATCCGTGTAGTCCGGCCGACCTTGTCAGACAGAAACATGCCGTCAGGTTGGAGATGAAATGAGCACTGGACGGCATCAACAAGGCGTTGTGGTGACAGAAGTACAGCCCGCAGGTCGGGAACGTGGAGGACGTTGCGGACCACACCAAGGCCGTCCACATAGACTGCCCCGATTCCAGCCACGCGTAGTCGTCCACCCCCGGCCGTGAGAACAGTACGTGCACCACTATGCCGGACGTAGGAGACGAACCGAGTGTTGAGGGGGGTCATGTGCTCAGTGGCCCCCGAGTCAAGCACCCAAGTCGTGTCCGATACGACCGGCGAGTGAGACGCCGTATGGCCGCAATACCAAGTGTCGGCAGGGGAGGGAGACGCACCAAATGTGCCGAAGTAGGCGGTCGAAGAAGGCTGCATGGCTGCCACCTGATCACGGAGCCGGGCAAGCTCGGCTTGGATGCTGTCCAGAGCCGTGGTAGACGTGCTCGGGGCCGGGGAAGATTCAGATTGGGCCAACATGGCCTTGCTGTCCGCCTCTTTCTTCTTTCGCCAGTCGTTGAGACGTTTAGTGCACTTGTTTTTCCAGTGGCCCGGCTTCCCGCAATAGGTGCAGGACGGGTGTTTTTGCAGGGCGGGCAGCGGCTGCGGAGTCGGTAAGAGGGCCGAGGACTGCCCAGCAGCGGCAGCAGGTGCTGCCAGAAGCGCAGAGGACTCAGCCGGGTCGGAGGTGGGAGTCCCATGGAGAAGGAGATGACTCTCTTCCTCCTGGAGCTCCTGAACCAACGTCTCGAGATCCGGAGGGCCATCTTTGTTGTGCAGGGCCCGACGACGAATGGCCTCATATTCCCGGTTTAGGCCGTTGAGAAACCCCATGATGCGCAGGATAAGCATGTTCTGATAGGTCTTGCACTTGGGGTCGTCCGTTGGCAGGTAGTGGTCCACTTCATCCCACGCCTTCTTGTGTGCGAGAGCATAATCGGAGATCGACAGAGAGCCCTGTTTCAGGTTGGAAGCTTGAGCAGCGAGGGCGTAGATGCGCCACCAATCATTCTCCCGCCCGCAAAATTTCGTGGCTTGGTCCCAAAACCCTTTGACCGTTTTCTGATGGGGAAAGCGGTCGCGGAAATCGGGGGCCAATGTGAACGTGGACAGCCACCCAAGGATGAACTGCTCCTCGGCGTCCCAAGCCGCATAGTGATGGTGATCGGCGGTCAAGGGATGCTCGGTGCAGTGCTTGTACAGTTGACGGGATTTGAGGGTGGTCTCGATGAAGCGAGACCACTGCAGAAGATTCGGGCCGCGGAGAAGAGTTGATTCCGGGACCAGAGGCAACGGATGAGTGATCTTGTAGGAGAGCGGCTTCTCCGCAAAGTCGGTCTCTGTGTAAGGCATGGTCTCTATGTCGGTCTCTGTGCGGCTGACTGCGCGGCTGGCTGCGCGGCTGACTGCGCGGCTGGCTGCGCGGCTGGCTGTGCGGCTGGCTGCGCGGCTGGCGGTGCAGCTGGCTGCGCGGCTGGCTGTGCGGCTGGCTGTGCGGCTGGCTATGCGGCTGGCTACACGGCTGGCTGTGTGGCTGGCTGGGCGGCTGACTGCGCTGCGGGCTGCGCGGCTGGCTGTGCGGCGGCTGGCTGCTGCGCTGCTGGCTGGTCGCGCGGCGGCTGGCTGCGGCGGCTGGCTGCTGCGCGGCTGTGCTGGCTGCGGAGCGGGCTGCGCGGCGGCTTGCTGCTGCGGCTTGCGGCTGTGCGGCTGGCGGGTCGCGCGGCTGGCTGCTGCGCTGCTGGCGCTGCTGGCTGGTCGCGCGGCGGCTGGCTGTCGCGCGGCTGGTCGCGCGCTTGCTGCTGCGCGCGGCTGTGCTGGCTGCTACGCGGGCGGCGCGGCGGCTTGCTGCTGTGCGACGGGCTGGTCGCGCGGCAGCTTGCTGCTGCGCGGCTTGCTGCTGTGCGGCTGGCTGTGAGGAGGGAGGGAGGGTGAGATCAAGGGATCTCAAACCCTAAAGGGTGATGTCAAACCCTAGAGAGGAGAGGGAAGATCAGGAGCCCTAGAGCTCTGATACCATGACAAACCCTAGAGAGTTTGGAGGAGAAGAAGGGTCGATGGAGGTTGAGAAATGAGAGAATAGATTGACATAAGGAAGTAAGTGGCTTACATTAGGGTATTTATACCCTATGAGAGAGAGGAAATAAGAGCTCCTAAAGGGCTTATAGAATAGGGCCCAAGAGGAGGATAAGCACTTAACTAACAACATCGATTGAGAAGAGCTCCGCGACCGCCCCGGCGCCGGAGCCGCCCCCCCCCCCTGTGCCCTTCCATCGCCCTTCCCATCGCAGTGAATCATAACAGAGGATTGGGTGAGCCAATCTTGAGTTGATCTTTAAACTTCTGGAGCTCCGAGAAAGCCCTCCCGCGAGCGAAGCCTGCCTGCGCGCAGCTCTCTCCTGTTCCACTGGCTTCCTCGGCTCGAACCCGGAATATCTGGGTCGCAGCTCTCTCCTGTTCCACTAGCCTCCCTATGAGATATCTGGGTCTGCCGTTAACTAGGGGTGGACAACGAGGGCGGATTGGTTGTTGATGATAGAGAAGGTCGAGAGGCGGCTGGAAGGATGGCAAGCCAAAGTGTTGTCCACAGGAGGTAGGTTGGTGCTATTGAGGGCAGTCCTGTCAGCAATCCTTATATTCTATCTCTCTGTATTCAAGATGCTTACTGGAATCGGCCAGAGACTCGAAGGCTTGATGAGACGCTTCCTCTAGAAAGGCAATGGTACCGATCAGAGTCGAGGACTTGCACTGGTTGCATGGGACACCGTATGCAGGCCCACCAAACATGGCAGACTAGGAGTATTGCATATCCAAAGCATGAATACAGCATTATTAGCAAAGTGGGTGACTAGGATCCGCGGTGCAGCATGAATACAGCATTATTCAACATGGGTTTGAGAAGGAGCGCGGGCTGCAATTCGCGGTGCTATGGGCAATATGGTCCCAACGCAAAGAGGTCTTATTCAAGGGGAAGGCAATGTCGGTGGATAGGGCTATAAGTGAAGTGGAGAGGCTTGTGTTTTGTTGGTTTGGTCCTGGTTGAGGTGGAGGGTATGAGGGGCACGATGGGCCATTGTATTGGCCTAGTTATCTCCCCTGTTCACGTGTACGGAGGTTCACCAAGCTGGGTGATCTTCTTTATTTGTTCAAAAAAAAAAATTAGCAAAGTGGGTGATAGGATCATGCAACCAAGCGATGACCTCACCATACGGATCTTGAGAAACAAGTATGGTTGGGGATTGAACTGGGATAAGAAAATAGCCCCAATCAAAGGGGCATCAGCATGTTGGCAAGGCCTCAGACAAATCTTCCCCAAGGTCCGGGAGTTCTACTCTGTCTGAATAGGCGATGGCTCTCTCTTTAAATTCTGGACAGACCCCTGGTCATCACGCGGCCCCTTGCGAGAAGCATTCCCTTGGCTATTTGCACTCGCGCAATGCCCCGAGGCTACAATAGGTGAATGCTGGGACAGTACTTAGAATCCGAGGGTTGAAGGTGCCTTGTCAGACCAACGACTAACTGATTTCTTGGGCTTGAAACAAGCTCTAAATCAGATCCGCCCTAACCCGGGGGAATTAGATGGTTGGGATTGGACAAGATCTCCTTTCTCAGTGGGGAAAGCCTATGCATGGATCCGACAGGGCAATGAGGAAGACAAAAATATGATCCAAAAGCCATCTGGCATCTTAAGGTTCTGCTTAAGGCCAAGATTTTTGGGGGGCTCTTGCTCCGAAAGAGACTGATGACCCGCGTCTTTCTCAAGAGGATGTATCCAGATGCCCCGACGGTATGCGTGTTGTGCACGAGAGATGACAAAGATTGTAATCATTTTTTTTTGGATGCCCTTTCGCACGCACAGTTTGGGCCACCCAAGCACAGTTGGCGGAAAACACGTCATCAGAGGAGGCCTTTTGGGAGTCCATGCAGAGGACCGGTCCCAGACATAGAGAAGTGGGGGGCCGAGCATTGACAGTGGGGAATCTGGCTAAACAGAAATGAGGTGATCTTCAGAGGGGGGAAGGCCTCTACAGACGGCCTCGCCCATGAGATAGAAGGTCTCATAGCATCATGGTTTTCCTTGTGACGGGGATGAGGGAAGAGGAAAATGTATACATGTAATACGTCCTAGGGCTCGAACCATGTACTTGTCAAGTGGTTACCGATTTGTTCAGGTGACCGCCTCATATGTTTTCAAAAAAAAAAAAAGTAGATACGAAAGATATCAGGTGAGGGCCTAAGCCTCCCCAAGCACTCAAGCTGTACTTAAACAGCCGCCCACTGAGGAAAAAAGTGGAAGTGCATTTTAATGCCTGTAGATTGAGCTTACATTCCAGAGATTGATGACAGTGGGATACAGCCATATCAGATGCTTTGTAATCGAAAGAATTCATCAATGATTTCAAACACATTCAGGTAAAAGTATAAAAAGTAGAGGGGATTTAGATTGTTTGTCACACTCCCTTCTCTTTCTCTTTCATGTGTAAGTGGGCCATGTATTATCAGTGGCCCATTGATACGACCCAATCTGGGTTCGTATCGGGAACGGGCTAACCCTGGCAGGGTGGACAATGCCGAAAGGATGGAGAGCAATGAGGAAGCGGCAGAGTGGACGTCGCCGGAGGAAAGGGGCTTGATGGAGTGGACATCGTCGAGAGAGAGGAGAGACTACTGGAAGGGAAACTCAACTAACAACTCATGTCCTACCCTCCAACGAGGAGGGCTACATATTAAAATGGAAATATCAAGGGAATGCAGAAAGACGGTAATGGCCCTAGTGGGCCTAGTGGATTGTAACACCCATCCTTTTTTTTAATTTTTTCATTCCGTTCATTTGTACGAACGGGCCATGAATTATAAGTGGCCCACCTTTCTTTCAAGTGGGTGTCAATGTCACCCAACCAGTAGGTGGCCTATTTCCCACGTGGTAAATATAGCATGTAAGTGATTGGGCTCCGGCCCTCTGTAATGGGGACTGGTGTTTAAACTTCCCCCCACCTAATGCAAATATGCCTTTCCGTCCTTTCCAACTTAGGGACTGGGCCACTGCAGGGAACCAAATCTTCCCAGTCAGTTCTGTGTTCTGACAACTATAATGCTGTAAAATTTCGATTTGAGCAGGCGGCCCAATCCTTAAGAGGAAAAGGCGGGATATATAAAACATGGGAAAGAACTTAAATAATTATTGTTTGAGGAAGATTGCAAAACTACAATGAAAAAGGATAATAAATATGACCAAGTGTAGCATACAGACCTGCAGGAGGGATCTGGAAACTAAGTCTGGTTGACATTTCTGAAATTGGACCACAAAATGAAGAATTCCTTCTAAAGAAAGTTCCATCGGACATGAACAGATTGTATCCAGGTCATGCAAAAGTTTTTCGAAATAACTGATAGTCTGCGAGAATTTACAAATATCAGAGGTGAAAATGAAAAGCGATCCAAACAATATTCTTCTTCTTGCTTACCTCATTCCAGCTGAGCAGCTTGATTGAACGTGGAGGAGCCGGTGCCATCAATTTGGAGTTCAAATTAGCTGCAAACCCAATAGGCTTATATCCAGAGGCCGTAGTCAAGCAGTTTGGTTCATCTTGCTGAAATCGTTTTGCACTAAGTCTAAGGAAATCCACTGAAGAGAGAATGAGGGACAACTCTGAAAGACAAGCTGCGATGTGCTTGCGGGCCAATTCCAATCCTCTTCCTTGAGATTTCCTCATGCACGTAAGGACATGGTAGAAGTGCTGGAGAAAATCAACCAAGTATTATTGCAAGCTCCATGAATGTTTCTTACATCCAAGAAGAACAACTTAAAAGGTTAATAATAGACTATTTCTGTATGACAGGAAACAGGTTATTAGGCCAAGACCTTACGGAAGCGTAAACGACATAGCAATGCTTTGCAGAATCCCTCTTCCAGTTCCACGATAGGCTGTAAGGAATCAACATCTGCATGAATTGAAGTCACCAATGTTTGGAAGCTGACATCATACTTTTCACAAAAACCCTAAACAACCTGAAAAGGCATAGTACAACCCAAAAAATGCATATAACTGTTCTTACCCATTAGTGAAAAAATGCAAAAGATTATTTTTTTGAAGAAAAAAAATGTGCAAGATTGTCAACAAATTTCTTTGCACAGACCATTCTTAGCCATTGCAAGATCCTATCAAAATCTCATTCAGATGGAGGAGAAAAAACCAAATCCTCCATTCAGATAATGGCTATAGAAAAAGGGTTTTTTAGCAAAATTTATTTCTGTATTCTTGTCACAAATTTGCAACAGAAATTAGGGGTCTTTAATCTGTTTTGTTTCTTAGTTTAGATGCGACTTCAAGTAGATCTATTGGGTTCTTGGATTCTAAAGTTGGATCCACTTCAGGATCAGAGATGGGTTAAGCCCATCACCTTGTAACCTGTATATAAACAGACTATAAATGGAGTCATGTGTGCTTTCTTTATGAGGGAAACCCTAAACTATGGCCGCTGATGTTATGGCATAGAGATTATTTGAGGAAGTTTTTCACGGAATAAGAGCAGGTTTGATCTAGAAACCCCGCAGGACTTCATCTGAGAGCGAGGATGAAGGACAGAATCGTGTTGAATACTACGCCATGGGGTGTGCTCCAAGTGCATGAATGCACACGCATGACATTTGGCAACTAACCCAAATCAGGTCCAAGGAGACAAAATATGTTGAATATCCTTGTGTATGGGCTGAGCATGTCCTCTGTTAGGACTCCACTCCAAGTCTACAAAAGGAAGTTCCGTGGGCCTCCGGCGGGCTCGCAACCCGCATCTGCGCCCATTAGGGCTGAATTAACGGAAGGGGCGTCCCTTTTAAGGGGAGGGATGGAGACAGAAGAGGCTATCGACGAACTGGTATTGTCTCTTCCCTGCTCTCTCTCACTCCCTCACATCTCCTTCACCCTACCCCTTTCCTCGACCCAACTGTCTTCTTACCCGAGCCTCTGACCTTCCTACTCCCACCAGGTTACCTAGCGTACGACGGTCGCGCCACAAGGAAGGGCGTCCCCGAGCCAAGGCGTCCCCTGTCTCGCCCCACTGGAACCCTTTCTCCTCCCCCCCCCCCCCCCGTGTTCTGTACCTTCGGGAAACTAAGAAAACCCCCTTTGTTGCTTAACTCTTGGATTGTCTTCTCTTTCTCTCGACGGGAAGTTGGGGTTTTATCATCCTCCCACTTCTCTGGCATAAATTTGTCGTCCCACTTCTCCCATGTTGCTCTGATTCAAAACACGTTATTTGGTCCTGACCAAGAGTCAAGGCTGACATGCTACACAGCAACAGGCACAGGTTGCTAACCTAGCCAAGTGACAGCCATGGCAGAACCCTGGCTTCAGCTGCAGCCGATCCTTGACTCATGCAGGTCCAACCATGGCCCACCACCCTGCTTGGGTCTGCCAAGCCTACACAAATAAAAATTGCAACTCCCACCTTGAGAGCTAGCTAGTATTTACAGGGGGTTGTACATTTTTTTGAAAGGATTAAAGGGGAGGTGTTTTGACATGATTCTAAACCACTGTTAGGGTGTTTTTGCCCGGTAAGACATTTGCTCTTTTATTATTTGGGTAGTTTCTATTAACGTATCTGTAGCCTTCCCTAAGGAGGACAGACAATAAGTTGTAGATAAATGGCAAAATCATCAAGGAGGAAGGAAGCAGGAGATGTAGTGCAAGAGCCAGAGGGCATTTGCTATTTCATTATTTGGGTCCTTTCCCTTAAAGTATCTGTAGCCTCCTCTAAGGAGGACAGACAGTAAGTGGTAAATAAATGGCTTATTTGTGAAGGAGGAAGCAGGAGATGTAGAGGAAGAGCCAATTCAGAACATGAGATCCTCTCGAGAAGATACATGTGCAATCAGCTGCCACCACACCTCAGTTTTCTTAATAAATTCTTCGCCAACCATTTAATCCTCATTCATCGGTTCCTGTTCTCTCTCTTTCCATGAAAAAATCCATTCCTTGAATATACTATAGCTTACAGTATATTCGGCAAAAATGGCAATCTTCTTCGATGGAAGAAATAACGATGAGGAAAACAAGAAAGGGAATCTCTACAATGACACTGTACAAAGGGGATGTAGTGCTGCTTCGTAGTGCATTTGATTTGTGTAAAAATGTCACAGGTTCAAATCCTTTCATCCCTACCAGTTATTTATCCTATGGGCAGTCATGAGGGATTAATCGAGATCGATCATAATTGGGCATAATCTTGCATTTTATGAGACTATATGCATGGGTACAAATTCTTTTCCATACAGTCTTGTCTTTGTCATATGAAAGTGCTCTTAGTTCAGTTTGGCAGAACGTGGGACTCCAAAAGCCAAGGTCTCTATCAATTGCCAGGCACCATTTTGGAAAAAAATGTATTGTATAACAATGGCTTTATTAAACCATTCTTCCAAATGCAACTTAGAATTGAACTAAAAAACTGAAATACACTTCTCTGGATCTATTATTTACTGACAATTGAATTTTATTTGGTTGTATCACTTTCTACAAATAATAATCTTTTGATTTGGTTGGTGCTTATATGTCTTTCAATGAGTATCAGAACTGGGAACAAAATGTCTAAGCATACAACAAATAATCATCCAATTCATCCACATTTTTGTTCATGTGAGGATGCAAGGAGCTTTCAAGATTTTAAGAAAGTGAAGATGAGATAGAGGTAGAGTGGAAAAGAACCTCTGCCATTCAAGAATATGTTCACTAGGGTGAGTCTGTATTAAATAGGCAAACTATCCAGAACATAATTAAATACACTTCTGATGAAGAAAGCGAAATAATGAACCCAGCTGATTTTTGACAGATGCAACCCCTAAATTACAGTTCAGAAAGCACCCATTTCAGTAAGGTTTCGTTAAAATGAGATGTATTAAATGGTTTAAAAGCTTAAGTTCAATCAGTAGTAGACATAAAATAGTAAAATTGAACAAAAAGATGATCCCAAGATTAGAAATACCTTCAGAAAACTTTTTCTTAGAAGATGGAGCTCTACAGGCACGCAACTGACGGGAAAGAGTTTCCTCCACAGAATTTAGAATGGATAAGCATTTTTCATCACCCTGCTCTTTCAACGGTAAACCATAGGACAGAGCAAAAAGGTCTTCTTCCTGCAATAAGTTGGGAAAAAAATTAAAACATTCAACGGAACATTTCTTCTAAGGAAGTAACATTCAAAACATTCACAGGAAAAAATTCTGATTTTTTTGAAAGAATACAGGAAAACTTCTGATATATTAACTCATAGATATCAGGACCTAACATAACAAGGCATATGTCTTTTTACTTGTTCCTTCTCTATACTGCACGTTAGTAGGTTTCCTTTGATATTCAGTATTGGACTGTTTGAGCTAATTCTGGGTCTGTAGTTGCACTAAGAACCATATCTCCATCAACGAGAAACTATCCTTCTGGAAATTCTGTGTTTATCCCTCTCTCCATATCCACGGTGGAACTGTCTTAGAGCTTCAAGGAAGATTGATTTTCAGAGACCTCCCAGCAAACACGCCATAGTCCTGTTTTAATGCCACTTAAGTAGGTGGGCCCGCTTATGAGTTATTTCATAGTGTGTTTGCTGAAGTTATAACTGGTATTTCAACCAGTAACTCATCATGATGGAGAGCTTCTTCGTTATCCCCTGACATGTTTGCAAGAGGTTGGGCAGGTCGGCATATGTGGAGCTTGACATATAATCAAAGCTGTTTGTACTGACGTAGAAGCTTCGAATTCGCTGTTGATCTCCTTACCTGAGTCAGCCTCACCCAGCATTGTTCTCTAGCAGCCACAGGGAAGAGGAAATCCCAGAAGACTCATGGCAAGTTCATATGATACGTCAGCGGGTCTATGTAAGGAAGTAGGCCCAACAGCAGCCCAACCCAGAAGCACAGTGTGAGGTCCCCAATCTGTTTGGGTTTCCACAGCGGCGGCCATGTGCCCAACATCAGTGGTGTGACTGCAGCGCAGAGGCCCGGGGTGCCTGCCGGAGCGCGCCTTCAGTGGCACTGTGCACGGCGGCAAGGCACCACCAAGGTGCGCTTCTGGTGGCGTCCCACACAGACGGGATGTCTTGCTACCAGTCTGCAAGAGCGGCAATGCTACGCTCGCTTTTGGCGATGGTGCTGACCAACATTGCGCTGCATGTGCGACGAGTCTACGGGAGCGCCGGTTTGCACCAGTAACGGCAGACATGCCACGACTGACGGTGGGCATGCGCAGGCGCCGTGCATGCCCTGCGTGCAACATTGGGCGGTGAAGCCTGTCCTGGTCCTAGGCAATGACTTACACAGCGCCAATGCCAGTCTTTGTGCGAAGCATTGGCTGACCAGGGGTGGTGCCAACATGGGTAGGGAGACCTCGTGCGCGGTACCACAGCCTCTGGATGCTGCACATAGGGTGTCAGATCCAGAGGAGGCATCGGTGTGCATCCTTTGCCGAAGACCCACAGGCATGCGGAATGCTAGGCAGGATCAACCGCATACACACTAGCACACTGCAGAAGAGGAGAAGTGGAATCAACATTTCAGCAGCAAGGCCAACAAAGGGGGCCTTGGCAAGGCGAGGCGCGGTGCCTTCTTGCCCACTACAATGTTGACTTGTCCCAGAAGGCTTGTACATCCTAGGCCGCAGTCCCATGAGTGTGCGGCGTGCCATGGTGGGGTCAACTACGGTTGTGCAGGCGCTGCAGGCTGACAGCAGAGACGACACTCACAGCCACAGGTCGGGAGAGACAACTGAGTGGAGCGGGGCGTGGTGCTCTTGTGCCACAACTGACGTAAGGCCAAGGGCCATTTATCTAGGCCGCACTAGAGCGCAGCCAGGCGTGGCTGACTTTGTAAATTCTATTGGCAATAGACTACATAGCATTCTCTCTCAGGGGTCGACCCCACTACTTTGTAATTCTAATATACTCAAAGACTTCCGCTGCGTGGATGACTGCTGCTTGACTTGGTGATCAAGATCAAGGCCAGTGTGCTGTTAGATTGCAAACTGTGCCCTTGCAATTTAGCTTCATGACACACGGGGCCAGCCCACGAGGCCATCTACTTAAGCCCCACCTCTACGGAGGTTAGGGCAGGAAATTGTGTAGTGAGCTCTCTTCTTCACTCTGGAGTAATTACCTCCTCTACCTGACCCAGTCGTGACTCTCCCTCTCTTGTGCTCCTAGGTCAACTTCCCCTGCTACAGGCAAGGCATTGAACAATGCAATGCTTGTAATCTTGAATCCAAGAGTCATGTCAGTCTCCATGAGGAGACTACAACGCAAAGCAACGATCACACCCCCGACCGGGAATATATCACCAGCATCACCAGAAACCCCCAAAATGGAGCCCAATGCAACTTTGAGTATGTGCAAACCCTCAGATGGAAAGATCCATGCAGAGAAACCGTGTTTCCATGAAGATTCTTCAATCTCTGCCTGCTGCACCTGAGATGATCAAGTTCTAGGGCAAAAATATCTATCGATGACACCAGTTTATCATGCTGACACTCAAGGCTAGGGGCTTGGAAAAGCACTAGGTGAATGACCTAATGCCAGAAACTGACCCTGGATTTGAGGCATGGAATGCTGAGGCTGTACTTTTTTCTTCATTGATCTTTTGCTCCTGCTTCTTGTTCCTTTGTTTTTGTTTCTTTCAGAATGTGTTCTTGCAGAACTTTTGGCTCTTTAACTTTTCTATTCTGCCCACCCCTCTAGACACTAGTTCTTTACCATAATCATCTGCCACTATTTTCTGTCATTACTTCAGAACCTTCACGCGTCAGGGCATGAATGCAAAATGCCCGCAGAATGACCGAGCACAGAGGCTAGGACTGCTTCCCACTGAAGCCAATTCAGATTCAGGCACGACGTTAGGAGCAGAATCATGGATGAAGAAGATAAAGATGAATTAGAAGAAAGTTACGCTATCTTTGGTTGGCTCCTTGGCACAATGAACCCTGCAATAAAGAATGTTGGTCTCCCTCTCCCTTGGTGCCCCTCCTTCTCTAACAACGAAGTTCCTGAGGCGACTAGGATTTTGAATAAACCAAAACAGCTGTATTATATTCTGTTCAAGCTGGTTTGAATACCAACAAATACAAAAAGAGGAATGTAGACCCCGCTGACTTATGTGACTTATTCCCACATGGTATAAGTCACTAGAAGCACAGTCACATGGACCACTTATAAAAGCTGCCCAATGCCAATAGCTTCTAGAAAGGACATATGAGCCATTTATAACATGTGGTCGATTAAAAAGCTTTAAGACAAAAATTACAAGATTTAAGACTCCATGAATCAGCAACCCCCAATATGTGTATGTATACTTGTTGAACACAGACAGTTTTTCTCGCATTCTCTCTTCACTGGTGTATTTCTCTTTTATTTACCAGGTATTGGGCCATACATCGGCTGGCCCAATACAAAATCTCATATGATTTTTCTTCCTTTCACTTAATCGGTCGACTTATGAATCTTTTCTATGTACACCTTTTGGGTAAGTGGCATTTAAACCTAATTTCACTAGTAATCTTTCTGAACTTGTTTTTTCAAACCCTAATTACTTGCAGACTTCTGGGAAAAGACTGGAGTTCCAACTCGTGGCAATTTCCTGTACAATCACAATGAAGCAACTGTTGAAACAGATACATTCCATCTACCCTAAACCGAGCAATAACTGGCACATAAATACGCTTATTGATACAACCCAGAAGAAGATTCAAGGTAACTGTACTATTATGAATAGAATATGCCTACGAGTTTGAGGCAATATGGCACAAGATCAACCATTACTGACCTGTTCAGAATCCAGAAAGCCATAAAAGAACTTGAACTCTCAAGCACAGAATATATACTTTTCCAGTTGGCCCCATTGATATCTTTGAAAGGAGGTGATCCTATGAACTATCCATGAATCTTTCGGTTTGGATTTACACAATAATGGCACGGCAGAAAGGCAAATTGGTTATCTTGTGTCAAGTGCATGGACGTTATTTTTTTTGAAAGGAAGGTGTCTGGACGTTATTAGGGCACAGAATTGTATCAGAGCTATTGGGGAGAGACCATATTGACCAGAACTCATCTGTTTAGTTGTATTTAATCCAGAAATCTAAACTACTGGAGTCTCTGGAGGCCTTTCTGGGGTAAAGCCGAAAACTGGTCTTTCATGCCTGTTTGGTTGCATAACATATGTTCCTGAACAGTCTCCAACATGGAGAAAACTTGATCCCGGGGCTTTTAAATATATTTTCGTGGGCTACTCATCCACCAAGAAGGTTTATAAGTGTTATCACCCCTCAACCAGGAAATTTTTTATTCCCGCCAGAGTGACATTTTATGAATCAGAATAATGTTTTATGGTGATGGCTCTCAGAGGGACAGCAGATGCCCAAGTCAGTGCAGATTAATCTATTGATAATTCGTTGGTAAGGATGCATCCACCCAGCATACTGAATCAGGTTGATGACAGAAATTAGAATCTATCATCCACTGATCCTGATGGCAATATCAGATCAGGAAGTCCTACAAGATGAAGGCGAACAAGAGCTTGAAAAAGAAAGATCAGATCCAGATGGGGAGGTTCAACTGACTGAGGAGGAATTGCACAGGCCCCTTGCATTGTGCAAGGGACCAGGCACTGAGATAAGAAGCCATAATATCTGATCTCCACTTATGTCCCCTATGGACAATTGCGCAAGAATTACTGGGTATTTCTCCCAAGGATTGAATCGATTGAAGTACCTAGTTCTGTTGAAGAGTCATTGGCAGACAGGCTCTGGATGAGTAAATGTCAGATTTGAAGAAGAATGGTATCTGCGAAATGGTACCACTACCTGTCAGCTCTTGGCTGATCCTAGGAGAGAGAGAGGAGGCAGGACAATGGGAGGAGCCACCACCCAGGGGCAGGAAATATAACCCTAGAAGATAAGTAGAATAGCTCGATATCATTAACATTCTATCTAAGTCAAATGGGCAAATAGACTATTAGACTTCAACATATACCCCCTGATATATTATAGAGTGACAATTCAACCCTGCAGTCTAAAACTAACATCTGACGGGGAGATAGTTTGGTGTAAATGAATGTATAACCCTAAGTACAGAGCTGATGCAACATTGGAGAGGGATAAGGCCACATTAGGTCAACAGACCGGAAAACATTGGCAAAATTGACAAGTAGTTTTTAATTCAGGAAATCTCAACAGAACGGAAAACATCTACAACCAAATTTGACAAAAAATTTTTGCATAGTTACCTCATGAGTGCGAGCATCAGAAACAGCAGATACGACCATATTACATGTAGCCCTAAAAACCCGGCAGTATGAATGTAGCAATGCATGGGATGATGTCCTCTCCATCTTCAGCAGATAAATGCATGAAAAAACAGTCTGTGCCAATGAATGTCCCCTGTGCCACGTGGCCTAAAAAAAGGGGTAAAAGATAGTATCCATGAAAAAATAAGATTCATGAATTCAGTAACAAGCGGATATGACCTCGCAAGCCATAAGATGATCCATGACATCAATGCAGCGCTGGACGTCAAGTGTTCTGTCCAGACTGAGGGGAATAGGAGCAGCTCCAGTTTCAATTGCTTCTTCAACAGACCGATAGCCACATTTCTCCATCCCCGAATCCATCTTAGGGTCCATAATCTAAGAAAAATTAAAACAAAAGACTCCAATTAAAAGATATAAAAAAATAAAATTTTCCTCGATTATAACTGCAAAAAGGCGTTTGTAAACCAAATAATGCTCCAATTAGATGATAAACCCAAACTTCCTTGGAGACAATATTCGCTGTGAAAGGACAACCTCGTGAGCAGAATGGTAGTGTGCGCTGTCGTTGATGACAATGACAAGAGGAGATGACAAATTATCATCGCCCTTATCATTTGTCTTAACTGGGATGGCAATGGCAGTGACGAAGTTGTCATTATCGTTGTCATTTGAGTGAAGGCATGGATGAAGATGACAAATCCTCATTGTCATTGTCATCCTGGAGGGAGACAAATGATGAGGATGATGATGATGATGATGATGATTAAGGGATAGATTTATTTTATATAATGCTTTTATTTCCCTCTCAATATGACTCTCTGTCTAGATTATTTCAAAATGACAATAACCAGTCTTCATCCTTTTCACCGGCATTTGTACATAGCTAGGATGACAATGATGATATAATATACCATATCCTCGCCGTGGATGATGACGGCGATGATGATATTGGTGATGAATGACAATGATAAAAAAAAATTCCTCATTGTCCTCCAAACCAACACGAGGGACATTTCACAGGAGACAAAGCTTCATGACAACCGGAAAGTACCTATTACCTCCAAAGCAGACATGGCAGCAAACAAACTGAAGTTTTCTCCATAAATAAGTTCTCCATCCTGAAGATCTGAAAGGCATAAATAAAATAAAATCACACAATTGATCTTCTAATGACAACAATGTATGAAGAAAGGAATGACATGGAATATCCTTCCACTAATACAAATTAAACTAACTCTGACGCATCAACAAAGCATTGCAACGCTACACGAAGATGCCCAGCCCCATCCTCTCACTCGTAGAAGCCAAAAGCAACCACATTTACACCGTAGCCTTGGTCAGCGCGAGAAAAACGAGAAAAAAATCGCGATTTTAAAATGCAAAAACCAAATGATTCGCCGAATACGAAATAAATCTCAGCAGAACATTCAATAACCAAAAAAAGACCTAATTATGTGATAAGGAACACGATTTATGAGCAGAAAGACAATTAAGAAGCGATCCACGAGTGGAAAGAGTATACGATACCATCGCAGGCGGCCTGAACGAGGTGGGAAGCGTCTGCCCAGACCGTCTGCTCGCCGGACGGGATTGAGGATCCCAGCAACGTTCCTCCTTCCATGGACTTCTTCCTCCCTTGTACAACAGATCAACCGGCAAAACAGATGAACAAGCTGCCTGGGCAACTCCCCTTTTGGGCCCTATTTATAGGTCGCAATGATAATGATATTGAACTATATTCTTTCTTTCTTATGATATCATAAATATTGTGGGTACTAACTTAGAACTTTAATGTTAGTCATTTATGTTGGGGCAAATATTCCCATATATCCCGGGTTTTTAAAAAGGTCCGCGATCTATCCCGGGTTTTTTAAAAATTCCGCCATCTATCCCAGGTTTATTTTATTCCGCGATCTGTCACAGGTTTTCTAAAAGTTCCGTGATCTATCCCAGGTTTTCCCGACGATGACGTGGCGTCCGACGCGGACGCCCAAGTGGGCAACTGGGCTGACCGTAATAGACGTGGCATCCAAGTCGGACGCCACATCATCGTCGGGAAAAAACCCACTCTCTCTCTCTCCGTCCGCGATCTCTCTCTCTCTTCGCAGAAGAAGAAGAAAAATCGCGGAAGAAGAAAAAATTCGCAGAAGAAGAGGAAAATCACGGAAGACAAATACCGGTTTTGCAGAGACGCTTCTTCGGGATCGATCCTTTCACCCTTGAATGGATCGCTCGTTGAAATCGCCAGAGAGATGAAAAGGGTTTTTTCCCCGACGATTTCCGATCAAAGATGATGACTTATTGGGTTTTTTCCGACGCTGACGTGGCGTCCGACTTGGATGCCACGTCTATTACGGTCAGCCCAGCTGCCCACTTCGCCGTCCACGTCGGACGCCACGTCAGCGTCGGAAAAAACCTGGGATCAATTGCGGAACTTTTAAAAAATTGGGGATAGATTGCGGAACTTTTAAGAAACTGGGGATAGATCGCGTGAAAAAAAAACCTGGGATAGATCGCGGACAATTTAAAAAACCTGGGATATATGGGACTATTTGCCCTTTATCTTGTGAGGGATTTTTAGGGAGTTAGTTTTTCCATCAAATGTATCCCTCCCTTTACTCCTAGGGATTGTCTAATCATGAGCAGTGTGCAGTTCTCGGGCGGTATTTTTCGTTCTTCAAGAAATCTTCTGGATAACGTAACCTCTGAACTTTTAATTTGTTTCATCTTCGCTCCCACTCATAAATGCTCCTAAAGTTGTGCCTTCAATTAAAGCACAAGATTCACGTCTTTTTTTGCTCCCGCTCTGTTGCTTTTGCTCATTCGCACGCTCCTAAGCACCTGCTTGTAAATGCTCCAAATGGCGTGCCTAAAGTCGCGTCTTCGCTCCGCTCCCGCTCATAAACTCGCGTGTTATAAAGAAGAAAAAAGCTGACATGTCGCTGCCGCTGCTGCTGTTCCACTCCTTCGTTTTGTTCCTTTTCTCTCTTGGGTGGGTTTGAGCTGTGAGCGGTTTGGATCCATTCCATTAACTCCCCAGGGAGTTAGGGTTGTCTAAAATTCACCCACTTGATGAAAATGTATGCATTGAGCGGCGCAATCATCCCTACTTTCATCTTTCAATATTTACAACTGGTTTACCAATTCTAGGCTTAAAAAAAAATTATTAGAACTGAGAAATTCCTCTTAATCTTGATCCTTCAGCTCTCTCTCTGGGATCTACAACTCTAATAGCCTTAAAACAAGTACAAGCGTAGTAGAATGTGACTTTGAGTCCATACAAGTTTATTCTATCAAAGGAAAGTGTATAACTCGTTATCCTGAATTTAATTGAGATTAGAATTCCTCGAACATCACACCAACACATATAACCTTTTACTTTGTGCATTATGCCCTTTCCGGCTTTATTCTAGCTTTAAATGTCAATTCGTACATATCATGAGATGGTCTATGCATATTTCTCAATGCATTAACTTTGATCAAATCAATTATTATATCCCCAAGGTTCCATCTGATTGTTTGTCTTCATCCTTGAGTAATTTCTCTTCATTATTTCTTAGAGAAATAATCGTTTTAATCCGATCGTTTGCTCAAAATAACAAGGATACCTTTTCATTTTACTAGATTGATTTAAATATTATAAAATTTTGTATGAATAACAATCAATCCATAGGTGGCCCCTAGAAATAAATTTATTGAGAATATTGTTAAACAACAGTGTTTGAACAAAATATTTTACCCAGCCATTCCATAACAAGATTAATGTACATATGTTTTTTTAAAGTTTTTGAAAGATTAAGAATAAAAGGTAAACATATGTCTCACATCACGAGATGAGTTTCAATATATGCAAAACTTGGTGCATAGACTTAGATCCTTTATTTTTTTTGTAATTGTCCTATGTGAAGTCATTGAACAAATGTGATAACCAACTGAATTTTAATATGATCATAATACAATGATCACTACTCTTTAAAAATGTATTCCAAGTATCCTATTCGGAGGATGTTCGAGAAGGACATAAAAATATAAAGATAGAATAGCATTATTTAATCCCACTCATATGATGATTTTCGGTGATCTTAAAGCAATTGTCCTGGAGACTCTAAGGATAAATAGGGGTTTCTCTTAAGTGAAAGAGCTTACTAGGATGGTATGTATGAATCCATGAAAAGTATTATAACTAACAATTAATGAAGTTGATTCATATCAATGTTGTGCAAGTTGTCCTTAGACCTAAGATTCCAAATACTTTGTGGATAGACAATTGTGTTTTGACTATGACTTAGGAATCTCTAACCATAAGATTCAAGTCAGACTTCCCTCATATGTAACAAAAAATCCACAAGGTGATAGTGTGGTCAAGATAGAATCATTCACCTTCCATATAAGAAGATATTGGCTCAACGAATAAGATGAAATTAAATCCCTATGAAGGATACTAGAAATATCAGATAAGCTATTATTTGATGATTTCCACAACACATTAGTAGTAATTAAAACTACTTAATAGAGTTTGACTATTATTCATATCCTAAGTTGTTTGGGAATCTTCGCATACGAAGAATTATTCATGTACTAAAACTTATAAAAATAAAAGTTCCATTAAATAGTGGACACTCTTTTTGTCTTCTACATAATCAAATGTAGCTTGGCACCCCATGTGGTTGGTAACTTAATCTATCGATTGGGTTAAATTCATAATTCATTAATTACTCTATATGTTGATAGTTTATTAGTAAGGTTGGTCAGTAAATGTTGTTAGGCCATTAGGGTTATTAACTATTCTAACACATGTGCATTGAATGTCATGCAGATAACATATTTTGGCGAATGGTAAAGATACTATAATTTGAAGGATTTTTTATGAAAAGTGATGGAAGAGTATGAATAAAGGGGGAAGCCATTTTCAGGTCCTAATGCAAGCCAAACCTGGGTTCTCTCTCTTTCTTGAATTTCTATAAAAAATCATGCCTCCTAGTGAGAAGATCAGGTGAGAAGATCTTACTGGATTATGTAGACCAGGTGGTGAGAAGATCTTACAGGATTTCAACTAGTGCTGTTCAGGGGAATGACAAGGAAATCTAAGATTTTGAAGGTCATATGAGTATGTTTGGATGCCAAATAGTAAAAAATAATCATTTAAAGAACCCAATGATAGCAGAATATGTTTTTCTAAGGTGATGTTGTCATATCATTTTCTTTAAATTTTATTTTTTCTGTGTGATTCATTTTATATCTTCAGTATAGCCTACCAATCCCAACGGAGTGATTGTGGATACATGATTCTAGGACAGGGATGATTGTGATTGAACCCATGATCATGGATCATTTTAATGATATTATCATAAATTGAAATGATTTTTTTTTGGGCTGGCGATTAGGGTGATCCAGTACGACTTTAACAAGACGCTCATAATATATATATATATATTTAAAAGACCAATGTCCTGAAACCGGTGGTTATATAATATGGATATAAAACCACTGCGAAGAATCTTTTGTGCATATAATAGTATAATATAGTATAACAATATAATAGTACAACATAAAAAAATTCCAATAGAAAGCTCCAGAAATTTAAGATAGAATACAAAAGGGTATGAGATACAAGTTTTGCTCGCAGCTATTTTCCATTGCTTGACGTTTGCTGCTACTTGTTGACTGCTAAAGACATTTTATGCAGGGGGGCTAATGGTTCTCACACTTCTAGTCATTTTAGCATTATGGGCCGAAAGGGGGAAAATATTTGCAAATAATTCCCTCTCAAAACATGCTTTGACTGGTGTTTGGATCCCCAATCAGATCTATGTTTTGTGTTCTGGATTTCTTAAGTTATTGACTTGATCTACTTTGCAATCAATCAAAAAATGATGATCTTGATTACAACCAAAAACTGTTTTAGCAATGATCATGAATAAATTATTGGATAACAAGCTATCATAGTCATGATCAACACAATCATGATTCCCACACCCTTTGTGAAATGATATGTTCGCCAAGATCACCATTACATATACATAATTCCTTTACTTTTGCTTTTCTTTGGCTAGGTTCATTATAAAAATGAGAGCTCAATGAAAATAGATTTATCTCCCATGTTTCATATTTATTAGATCTCTCTGATGGCTATCATGTGGCTGTCAAGCTAAATAGCACAATTGTGTTTTTAATTTAAGTTCATTGAAGAAAATATTAGTTCATTATGATTCCAATGTGATGTTTATGATGAAGTCCATGAATACATGCAATAACCTAGTGAATTATGATGAAATCATAATACAGTGATCACTAGTATTTAAACATGTATTCTAAATATTCCTATTCGATGGATATTTGAGATGGACATCAAATTATCCGAATAGAACAACATTATTTGATCCTAATTATATGATAAGTATGGTTGATATTGCGTTCTTTAGTGTGTAGACACCAATGACAGATGGTGGGTACTCTTTGAAGAAAGATCTCACAAAATTAATCCTTATGAATCCTTGAATGGTATTATACCTAAACCTCATTCAGGTTGATTCATATCATGGTTGTATAAGTGATATGTTGACTTGAGACACCAAGGGCATCTTGTGGATGGACGACTATGTTTTGAGTGCTTACAAGTGTCTAACCATGGGATTCAAACAAGTTGTAGCTCGGAGATAGTGAGAATCTCACGGATATGATTGAGTGGTCAAGATGAGATCATCCGCCCTTGATAAAAGATGAGATTGACTCAATTAAGATGATACAGCTAAATCCTTAGCATGGGGAGTGAGTATAGTGGAGAAGCCGTTCTCTAATGATCCCCATTATGCATCAGTACTAACCAAACGACATATTAAGGTTTGAGGATTAAACATACCCCAAAGATAAAAATAATGGTGAGATATTATGAATATATGTGAATGTATGGGGAGAACATGAATACATCTATTATGTGAAGCAAGGTGATTCACCTCAAAAATAACTAATTTTATTTTAATAACATATATTTTACCCTCTATAGAAATAGATAATGGACTCAAGGCTTGTAACTCCACCTAATCCCTTTATTTGTGTTCATGCAAAACATAAAAAAATACTCCTTCAAGAGGAAACTCCAAATTCAAAGTTTCAGAAGTAGTATCAACTCAAACAAGGAATCAAAATTGATGAATCACTCAACGAGATATGGAAATGAAACTTTAAATATATTTCACTAATTTCAAGACAACCTTGGATAATTACATAGCAATTTAGTTTAGATTTTCTGTAATATATACATTGGGAATACAAGTGATGCAGCCTGATAACTCCCCTCTCATGCACCTGGGTCATTTATCTTGCAACTTTTATTTTTAGATCTTGAAAAAGATCATAAATACATAAAGGGATTCTTTTTCACTTTAAGAAAGTCAGATATCGTTAGATGCTAAACCACATTATGTCAAATTAATCATATGTGGTTGTAATATCAATATAGTTTTCATTAAGCGAGAAATTATAGGTAACATGTCAAATGTGTTATCTCATAAATTCATAAATTTTTCATGATACTGTTCTTACCCACCATCATTCCCCTTTTCAACTTTTCAGCGATAATTATTGCAGCTATTATTTGTGTAAATAACCAAAAAATAAAATTATGATGCCTTGTGGCATGAAGATTGAGCATAAATGCGAATGACTAGGCCACCTAAACTTTTTCCACATAGTGTTATTTAGTTAAATAGAATCTTACTACTAGGATGGCCCAATTGGCCCATTTAATAAGGCCAATTCTGACCACCATAGCCCAGAAAGACCAAAGTATGTTAGGAGAGAGGGTCTATCTCAGTCCCTCTCTGCCCCATTTTTTCACTGGGGCCTTCTTGGTTGCTTTTCTCTCTACCTCCTAAAATACTCCTATATAGAATCATTTCCTGGTATACGATGATATACAGAGATAAGATGTTATGATTTGAGATAAATTAGTCTACTTCATAGAAAAAGAGAGTGACAAATGAGAAAAGTCATCAAAGAAGATCATGTAACATGAGTCATCGTGAGTCATAAAAGACAGACATGATTTGAAACTATACGTCAGATTATAATTTCATACTAATACTGATATCAGTGTAAAAGAGATTGGATACCTGAAATGTGAATAAATATTCTCATGAAAATGTCATCAGCATTTGGAATTTTAAAAAGTAGGATCTATCTTTTGGTGGGTAGAACATTACAGTGTGAATGAACCTATTTAAAAAAAACAAGTAAATGGACCGATTCTGTAAGAGGAACTGCACTTTGTTTTCTAGGGAGAGAGATCTTCAAGAGAAATTTCTTCCTGAGGGCAAATATCCTAAACAGAAAATAACATACATTTTAATCAATATTTCACCACGAACAGGGGCACAATGAACTAGCACAGAAAAACTGGAGAAATTGTGCTTTTTAAGCACAATAGCATTTCTTCCTTTTGCTGATATGGATTCGTGAAAGTAGACAGATTCTTTTATTTCATGTTGCCTCTCTTAATTTTGTTTTTGAGCCCCAACTTAGAAGTGACATTTTAGTTGTAGGACTGAAGATGCATCAAATGAGATATAAAATCTATAAAAAATTAATTTCCAATTATGCCCATCTGCGAATTATAGAAAATTAGTTTCCAGTTTTCAAAATCATACATGTATTGAATGATTCAGATAGATAAAAAGTGGGAGAAAATAATACTTCCGATACCATTAAAGAGTTTTGATCGAGAGAGAGAGAGATTGATAGAAAGACATAGATACCATTGTAAAATAATCACACATTTAATTATCTGCTATTAGTATTGATAAAAAATACATGAGTTCTCTTCACGGCTTCACCTCTACAAAATATTAACGGTGTTCTCCCCTACTACCATTGAACTTTTTAATCGATATCTCTCGGCACACATTTCTATGCTCTCTTTACATCTTTCAGGATCCACCACTCTTCAATGTTGTCCGTTCTTTATTTCTTCGACCATTCCAGAGTGTTTTTAGTACGTGGGAACGAGAGAGTGAGAGAAAGAGAGAGAGAGAGAGAGAGAGAGAGAGAGAGAGAGACAGAGAGACAGAGACAGAGAGACAGAGAGAGAGACATAGAGAGAAAGGCAGAGAGAGAGGCAGAGAGAGAGGCAGAGAGAGAGGCAGAGAGAGAGGGAGACAGAGAGAGACATAGAGAGAGAGGGAGACGGAGAGACATAGAGAGAGAGGCAGAGAGAGAGACAGAGAGAGAGAGGGAGACGGAGAGACATAGAGAGAGAGGCAGAGAGAGAGACAGAGAGAGAGAGAGGGAGACACAGAGAGAGAGAGGAGACAGAGAGAGAGAGAGGAGACAGAGAGAGACAGACAGAGAGAGAGGAGACAGAGAGACAGACAGAGAGAGAGGAGACAGAGAGACAGACAGAGAGAGAGGGAGACAGGAGAGAGAGAGACAGGAGAGAGAGAGAGAGAGAGAGAGAGAGAGAGAGAGAGAGACAGACAGATAACAGCTGTAATCTCCCGTCTTGTTCTTAAATCAGAAAAATCAAAGAGAAAATATGTTCTGGTAAATAGATAGGGAGAAAGACGAATATTAACTATACTGAACACAAACATATATTGAGAAAGATAAAGATAAATATATGTATAGAGAAAGAGGGAGGACACCTGCAATCTCCACTGTGATTTTTTATAATCAGAATGACAAAAGAGAAATATTGCTCAGGATTCTTTTCTGAATTCGGAGGAATTGAGGGGAATAGATAGTTGGAGAGGGTGAGAATTGGATGGGCCGAGACTAGTACACATATATATATATATCAAGGGATCATTGTGGCATCGTCATCGTCATCGCCAGGCACCTCGTTGAACATGAACTGGCTCTGGTACTCCATCAGGTACTGCGTAGACCGCTTCACGTCGACGAACAGCTGGTAGGCCCGGCTCACGTCCTCCATCTCCACTGCCCGCCCCCGCCTCTTCTGGCACGCCAGCGCCGCCACCGTGATCAAATGGATCGCATACCTCAGCGACGTCTCCACGCCGATCTTCGTCAACAACACCATTGCATCTGCCGCCATATCCACTTCCTCCTCTTGAGCTCTGATCTCCAAGATCTGCCTGATCTCCGTCTCGTTATAAGGCTGAGTGGTGATGATCAGAAGCCGGTCTAGAAAGTCCAAGGGGATCCCATGCGGAGATCGGTAGGAAGTGCCGCGGATCGTGGTGATCCCGCGGTTCGTGGCGGCGACGAGGATCGGCGCCATGTCGTTCTCGAGGGCGCGGTTGAGGAAGGAGAAGCACTCAATGTCCAGCATGTGGATCTCGTCAATGAACAGCACGCCTGGCACGATCTCTGCCTTGCCTTCCTCTCTCCACTCCGCTACCTTCGTGTCGATCTGCTCCCGAACCTCCGCTCGTATCTCCCCCGTGTCGCCGGTGAATAGCGCCAGAAAACCCTGCGTTCTGTTGAAAGGAGTGACATCGGTCAATCGAATTTTCACTCGATTTATAGGAATGATTTTGCAGGGTTTGAATCGATTTTTTTTTGAATTAAAAGAGGGGAGTCCACCCAAACTCGGTGGTCAACCCAAAAATTACTATTGATATATGCAATCGTGACATAGTACATGCCCGGCCCGCCAGGCCCATTTTCCCTTCCTTATGTCCTACTGAACCAGTAGGATATACATCTCCCTACAGCTTGAATCGATGAACAGAGGATCTCGGTAATCGTTGCTTAGAAATGGTTCAAAAAAAAAAACTAAACCATGGCATCAAGAAAATCCAAGAAAAGAATCTCAAGTCAGAAAATCCGAAATTGCGATTGGATAAGGATTCTACTGGCAAAAGCTCAATTTCAACAAAAAAAAGGTTTGATCTCAAGAAATTTCAATGATCACAAGGTCGAAATTATGAAAAAAATCACAGTGACATAATGAAGATCCAAGAAAAAACTAAAGCCAGAAAAGCGCAAAACATCATTCAAACTGACAACCTGATAAGATTTAACTTAAGTCAAATTCCAATAAATTTATTATAAACGATTTGACCACATTAGATCACAATGACATCAGGAAGAAACAAAAGAACCAAAAGCCTAAAAACTTATGACCAAACTAGATTCTTACCTGCTGTTGATGACATCAATTTCATGAAGAGTGACGCAGTGGACAACCTCCTTTCTCTTCTGCAATTCCCCCTCAGGGCACCTCACAAATCTTGTGTGTGGCCCCACGGCATCATAATCTCGAGACCTCCCGATCGATCTTCCAAGCTTGGTGACCTTGCCTGATGCCTTGTCCAGGGAAATCACATCCCCACTCTGCACCTTTTCCTTGGATAGTGCCTCAATCAGCTTCCCACCGAGCTCGTAGACTGTCTCCATGTCAGTCGTCTTCAGCGTCAACTTCCCCGTCTTTGTTGCCGACACAGACGAGGATGAAGATGAAGGCGGATGAGACGATCCCCCACTGTCACGAAAGTTGTGATCAGGATCAGCGAAAGAGAACAGATGAGAAAACTATGGCTAATGAGAAATCTGAAGGTAGAGATTGAGCTGATTCATGTCGATATAGAATTAAAATAGATATATAAAATGATGTAGATGAAGATGGAAATGCAGATTAAGTAGTAGACATAGGAGAAAAGAGAGTTGTACAAAGAGATCCATATCAGATGGAGATGTAGATGGAGCTTTTACTTTTGGGTTGATCAGGTGAGAGAGACGGCTGGGCAATAAGAGGATTCTGCTGCCATGGGAGAGAGGGAAGAAACCCAAGAAAAAACATAAGAAAAGTTCATTTTCACTCACATTCTAACTGCCTCAAATAGGCAGATAGACTTTTATAATTTTTACATAGAAGTCCCTACTAAAGTAGGGAGTGACACTTCAACCCTGCAGTTTACCATCCCCCCCCCTTCAAGCTGGTAATAATGCCCATCATTGCCAGCTTGGAGATTGAGTACAGGGTAGAGACGAATATGCCAATGACACGGCACCTCTGATGGCATGGCAACACCTAATGATGCGGCAATGGTCGCTGCCATGGTATTGCCTGCTGATTTGGCCCACATGACGCCATTGCTAGCCTGATGGCATCTCTCTGTGGTTTCCCTATTGAAGCAGCTTTTCATGGCAAGGCATTGACACTTACATGTTGGTGCCGTTGCCATGGCGCTACTGCTGATGCAGATATTGCCGTTAACCCAATAAATCGGTGACCCACTTGATGTCATAAATAGATAGGATTAATAAGTACATACTAAATCTAAAGGGGCCCCACGCCCTCTGATCGCGGCCCTTTACACCATGAAGAGGCAAAATTCACCACAGCTTCTACAACACCATCCAGCAACGTCTCCCTTCCATTGAAGAAAGACTTGTTACTACTCCTGTCCCTAGGTGCACCAACCTCTTTGAAATCCCAGAAGGCCTCCCTCCCAGAAGGCCTCCGGTCCCTCTAACACATTCAGAAAAGAATGGGAGTCTTGCTGCAAAGCCATGACACACAGCTATTTCATTTACATGATGCGGCCTGCTGATTTAACGCTCCTCCGACCCCGATTTAGAGCTCCCTCCTTTGTCAAACTGAGAGTCATTGATGCAGTTCTCACTGAAGTCTATGCATGGTCAAACGGACTGCCAATGCAGTCACCAGTTAAGTCCCCTTGCTGCAGTCAAACCTGCAATCAACTACCCACTCAGCGTGAGATTCTCTACCACAGCCTACAATAGTTTTATGTCGTGGTCAATCCTGCCGTCACGTTTTGGCCAATGCCAACGTCTTCTCTGGGCAATCCCCTGGTCAATCCCATGGTCCGCGCCAAGTTCTTCTGACATTGTCAATCCTGCCGTCATCTTTTGGTCAATGTCACAGTCAACGCCAAGGTCTTCTGCATGGTCAATCCTAGGTTGCAGCCAAGATTATATGCAGTCAAGGCTGTGCTTAACAGCACCGCCTACTCCATAGTTCACGATGAGGACAAGCCCAAAATCGACACCTGCTGTCAGAATAAGTCCTTATCTGCAGTCATTGCCACACCCAAACCTAGGTCAACACTGAGGTACTCTGCCAAGGTTAACACCCATGGCCAACACTAGGGCATTCAGCTGCGACAGAGAGAAAAGGAAGACAGGGCTTGGAGAGGAGCCTACTGCCCTGGGAGAGAGGGAAGAAACCCTAGAGAAACCAGGAGAATAGTTCATTCTCATCCATGTTCCATCAGACTTAAATAGGCATACAGACTATTACATTTGTACATGAAACTCCATTATAAAGTAGGGAGTTTAACAATTGTAGAAAGATGCAGATGTAGATATATTGACATAGATATAGATTTTGATACAGAAATTGAGACATATGTAGTGGTTGAGGTGGTGATGGATTGATAGAAACTATGATAAGATCGAGTTATAGAAACTGATAGAGACGGAGATAGGGATGAATATCCCGATAGAGATGGAGCTGGAAACGAGTGGAGGTAGGATAGACAGATAAGTGGCATATACACCGATATATAATGAGCATAACTTTGGCCGTAGAAAATCAAATCCAGAGCCTAGATCGTACAGAGGCAGAGCTGGAGATAGGGAGAGATAAAATTACATATAAAGACGGAGATATAAATAGAGACAGAGATCGAGTGATAGATAGTGATGAAGGAGATAAAGATCAAGATATTGCAGAGATAGAGCAATAGATGGAGATATAAAAGGAGATCGAGGTGGAGATAGAGGTAGAAACTTAGATTAAGACTGAGACAGAAATTGAGATAAAGATATAGACTGAGGTAGAAATTGAGACATAAAAAGAGATAGAGGTATGGTCTGAGATAGAAATGGAGGCGGAAATAGAGACTGAGATAGAGTAATCGATAGTGATAGGGATGGAGACAAGGAATAAGAGACAAGAAGAGATGGATATAGATAAGTAAATAGAAATAGAGATAGAGATATGAGTCGGTGAGCCATAAAGGATATCACGAGCAACCAAAAAAGATGGCGACAAGGAACAACCAAAATATGGTGTCTGTATTTGTGTTTGATTCGTTCGCGAATTTTCAAGAATGTTTGGGAACGTTCAGCTGTTCATAAGTAAATCAATCAATAAATAAATGATATGAAAAGGCCTTCAAAGATATAACTTAAACTCCCAAATTCAAATCCCAACATACTCCTTCCATCAGAAATGTGTCCTAAAAAAATAGTGAAAGAGTAAACTAGGATAAATAAATTACTGCAGTATAATGCTAAGTTTACTTCTTCAGTTTGTGTAATTTAACTGAGTATGAATAGTACTTATGAACTATATTTTTTCAGAGTCAGAAGAAGCGTAGCTACACGTATACCAAGGTAGTATGGATGAATAAAAAATCCTAATTTAACTACGTTTTTGAGACATAGTCTCGATCTTTGTCAGAGAGACAGCAGAGAGAAGAGAGAGAGAGAGATTGAAGACAATAAAGAAATAGAAAGAGGAGACGGAGATAAAGCAAGGAAAGAGGCAAGTAAAAAGACAAGAGAAAAGTTTTTAACAATGGAAAGAAGAGAACAAGAATAAAAAGGTGAGAGAGGATTCAAAGAGGAAAAGATATGAGAGGATAAAAATTAGAAGAAGGGAAATGAGAGAAAGACAAGAGACAATGTGAGTGGATAATAAGGAAAACAGGACTAAAGAGAGCAAAAATGAATCAATTTCTGGTCAAAATTAAAGCACGAAGCATCACTCATAAGAGGGTAATAAAAGTAAGAACAGAGAAAAGAGAACAGTTTATTAGGAGAGAATGCAAAGAGAAGATAAAAAAGATAGAAGAATGAAGAAAAAGAGATCGCGAATTCCTGACAAATATCGAAAAATTCTTGTCTCCTAGTCGAGAACAGGAGTAGAGGAACAGAGAGGAAGGGAAGCACCTGCTGTTGGTGGAGGCCAAGGAAGCGGGCCGGTCGATGACAATCTCCACAACCTCGCCTTCAATGATCTCCGTCTCCTCCTTAATCCGCACCCCAATAGCCCGTCTGAAGGCCTGCGTGAGCGCCTCCGTCTTCGACATCTCCAGCGAGAACAGCTCCGACCCGGCCATGACCGCGAACGGCGTCTCCTCTCCCAGAGCCTTGGCCATGCCCATGGCGATGGCCGTCTTCCCCGTGCCCGGCTGCCCCGCCAGAAGCACGGCTCGCCCCGCAATCTTCCCCTCTCGGACCAGCTCCAGGATCACCCCGGCAGCGCGCCGGGCCGGGATTTGGCCCACCATTCCCTCCGACGAGCCGCGAGCTTCGAGCCCCGAGTCCAGGCCCAGCCCACGGATGTGCGAGTGCGCGCCGATGCGCTCGATCCGCGTCAGGTCCTTCGTCTCCGACAGCTTCCGGAAGTCCGCCATGGCCGGAGCTTCGAGGTCTAGGGCTTTTGCAGGGTTTAACAGTCGGAAAATCTGGAGAGGGAAGACTATTTATAGGAGCTACGATGGCCGTCCCTTTCAAACCCGTCATCCGTCATCCGTCATATCTTCAACCATCAAATCGTCGACCATCGAGCCAGTCATCCATCAACCGTCTTCCATTATCCATTACCCGTCATCCGTCACATCGTCGAACATCAAATAGCCAGTCATCCATCAACCGTAATCCGTTATTTGTCATCCATCAACCGTCTTCCATTATCCATAACCGTCATCCGTCATCCATCATAGCGCCAACTGTCACATCATCGAACATCGACTAGCCAGTCATCCATCAACCGTCTTCCGTTATTTGTCATCCATCAACCATCTTCCATTATCCATTACCCGTCATCCATCAACAGTCATCCGTCAACTGTCAAACCGTCATCTGTTAACCCTGTCAACAGTTATTGTCATCCGCCATCCATCAACCGTCAATCCTTTAACCCCGTCAACCGTCATTGTCATCCGCCATGCGCCATCTGTCAACCGTCATCCGTCGTCGGTCAACCGTCATCCGTTAACCCCGTCAACCGTCATCGTCATGCGCCATGCGCCATGTGCCATCCGTCAACCGTCATCCTCATCTGTCATGTGTCATCATGTTTTCATGTTCAGTCGAGTGAGATAGTCTGAACTCTGATGTATGTTGAAAGATATGTGGTAAAGTGTGATGTCTAGTTTTCAAATCATGAGTAAAACCGTGCGTTAGACATGCAGCAATTTTTCAGAAATTCATTAGATCTTATCCGTGCATAAATTTATACAAAATTTATCTTTTTGCAGGATTTTAGAGTGATCGTCCCATTCGATTCTGTCATGTTCAGACGAGTGAGGTAGTCTGAGCTCTGATGTATGTTTAAAGATATGTGGTAAAGTGTGATGTCTAGTTTTCAAATTATGAGTAGAAACACATGTTAGACATACATGAATTTTTCAGAAATTCAATAGATATTGTGAATCCATACGCAAATTTATACAAATATTATATTTTTTCAGGATTTCGGAGTGAAAGTCCCATTCGATTTTGTCATCTATCGTCCTTTATTGTGATTATTCAATTGAGATAGACTCTGAAGGATTCCTAAAAACCCAATACAAAAAGGAAAGATTTTTATATATGTTAATATGTGTGACAGATTTCTAGCTTCAAATCGCGAGCTTATCCTTTAAACATTCTAAAGTCTCATGTTATCCAGGTAGGTAAAAGAAATTTAGTAATTTCTGTATATTATATATTCAATGTTACACTAATTTTTATGAATGCATAATTATTAGATTCAAATTAAGTATCGTGATTGAATGGAATTTTAGGCTTTGCTGTGGAATATAAAAATATTTTGGACCATTTATATAGCACTTTCTTGGGATCCAAAACTGAATGGTATATGGCTCAGATCAGTTAAACTAAATGATCAATCAAAATTGAATAGTGATATCTTCATGTACTAAATTTTCATTAAATCATCAGTAAATTTAGCCTTAAATATTTAAAGGTAGTAATTAGAAATTTGAATGAGTCATCAAATAAAATATAATGGAGTCAAATTCAGACAAATATTTGAACAGTGTTAGAAAATATGTTTATCTTCATGTCATAGAAAATACAAGCCCTGAATACATGATTTGACTTGTTCACAGTATGGTCAAACTAAGCAGCCTTTAAAATAACTAAGGCTGCTATTTTATCTTCACTTATAATCAGTCAACTAGTTGACTGAGGGCCTATTGTGCTTTGATCACAACTCTTATTGAGGCATGCCTTACTTTGAACATTCATTAAAACACACATTAAAACATTATGCTAAAATGCCCTTGAATCTCAAATCATGCATTGTGTAATCGACCCTAATAGGTAACAAATATATTTGCAAAATCAGAAGCTATAAATGACTATAGTAACCTCAACTAATTTAGAACAAACAAGGTAAAGTGGATTCAAATGCTCTCATTTAGGTTGTGCCATAAATGTATAATCATCCATTGACATCATCATGTGGACCATCTAGCACCGAAGACTGGTCTTTGCCAGCTCGAGGAGCATGGGCTGAAGGGAAAGAGCCGGACTTCCAATATCCGGCCTAGTCAATGACCCCACGGAGGTTGATGGTGTCTTCTTTTGTGATTTTATGGCTTCTTTGTTTTGAAGGCCTTAAATGTGAGCCTTTATGTTTGTATGTTTGGGCCTATGTGTGTTGGCCTCTTGTGTTTGTGTGTGTGTGTGCTAGTGTTTGCCCAACCAGTATCCGTGCGTCACTTGGTATCGGACAACCGATATCCGATATCTGGGAAAAAGTGGGATGCTGCTGGATATCGGATATCAGATATCGGACGATATCCGTCTCTGAGGGTTAGACGGATATCGGTACCGGATACCATAGGTAAATGGACGCGACGGATACATGATATCGGATATCGGTTTTCGATATCCGGATATCAGTTTTTTCGATATCCAAATATCGGCTTCCGATATCCGGATATCGGCTTCCGATATCCGGATATCGGCTTCCGATATCCGGATATCATAAATCGATATCCGCTTATTTTTTCTCATTCCACCGCGATCCCATATGGGAAAATTCTAAATTCTTTTGGAGTTTATATTTGCGTCAGCCGTCATATAAGTAAATCTCATTGCGTGCACCCACATATGCTATGTATTGATTAAATTAGATATGTCCTTTCACGTATTGCTGACATATGTTGAAATTCATATGTCGAAAATGCAACATTATGTGGGCCATAATTAATGTTAGAACGAAATTAATATAATGTAATTTTAAGGAAATAAAATTGCATAATATAATTAATACTTTTAATAGATAATAGAAATAGTTAGTAAGAGGAATAATAAATCTGACGGTTTAATAATAAGGGAAGAGTGTAAGATATTAGTGGAATGGGTTATTTTAGACTTACAATTAATGTTTTAACGAAATTAATGTAATGTAAGTTTAAGAAATTAATACTTTTAATAGATAATAGAAATAGTTAGTAAGAGGAATAATAAATCTGACTGTTTAATAGTAGGGGGAGAGTGTACGATAATAGTGGAGGGGTTATTTGAGATTTATAATTAACATATAGGAGGAAGGATATTAAGCTTAGCATGATATTTAATGAAAATGATTATTCATTTTGAGTGATATTAAGATTATATATAGGATAGGGTAGAGAAATCTAGTAATGACGGATATAAAGAATTGTTAATTTTGGGAAATTTAACAATTATTTCAGGAGAATTAAGTTCTAATTAGGTTTTAACAAAAGGCTATTATGTTTTAATTAAG
Source organism: Wolffia australiana (assembly GCF_029677425.1). Classification (NCBI taxonomy): domain Eukaryota; kingdom Viridiplantae; phylum Streptophyta; class Magnoliopsida; order Alismatales; family Araceae; genus Wolffia; species Wolffia australiana. The sequence continues at coordinate 7,367,131 of NC_135844.1, forward strand.
TTCTTCTCCACCTTTAGGTGCCTCAATAAGTTTATTTAACCAATGTTAATGATAAGTAATGAAGTTCAGATTTGAATTAATTATTTTACTTGTACGGTTAAATGTGATTTATTAATTTTTGAGAGTTCAAGAACTTTTTCGGAATTTAATAAATTCTCCCCCACTTTATGGTGCTTTAATATGGTTCATGGAACCAATATTTATAATACTGAATAAAGTGCATATTTGAACTAAGTACTTCACTTGTTTGGTTAGGTGGGAATTTTTAATTTAGTGAAATTCAAAAAAAAATCATGAGAATGTTGCAAAAATCAATAAAAAATATAAAATTATATACATGGACAAGTCTTAATTTTTAACAAAATTCACTAAATATATAGTACATATGTGCAAAGTCTTAAACAAAGGAGGCTATGTCAAAAACACGCTCTTCCCCTGGGCATTAGACGGCTCTGTCAGAGGTTTGTACTTACTTGATCGTCACGTGCGTAGTGAAAGTTAAGAAATAAAAAAAAATGATTACGTAAAAAATGGGAAACATGTATTTCATGAACTTGATGTGTACCTCTAGCACATGCGACCACACCATTTTGCTCATCATCGCCATCTGAATCCAGCTCAACATTAGTGTACCATCATTTGTTGTTCGCAAGGAGCCAACACTTCATAGTGATTAGTATTTCGATGCTTATCAGCGACATATGTGATCTCTTGTACGTGACAATAGCATTGCCCACAGAGAACATGCACTCGGCAGGAGTGCATGTCGCACATACGGACAACAACTCCCATGTAATGGCTGCAAGTAAGGGGAAACGCTTTGCCCATGTGCTGGCCCACCAAGATAGGGGAGTAAACACTCCCTCATCAGGCACGACCTCCGTTAGGTACTGGTTGAACTCGTCCCACGCCAACCTTGTTGATGCACGTGCTAGTTGCACTTTCTGCATAATGCTCCGAAGCCAAGTGTCCAACTCTTTACCTCTTGAGGGTCCCTCTTCAGCGTCCCCTCTCGGTCGACGCGGCGGTGATTCACATAGTAACAAGGACCGTACGTATGCGATGGTTGCCTCTTGAATGCCCTGACGGAGCGTTGATCCTTTGTGGAATGGATCCATCAATGTTGCGGCGGTGATTGCCTCATTCGCCCACAAGATCTCTACATACTGTGCAAGCTTCCAATGCATTGCCTTACACGCTTGCGCCATGTTGGAACAATATGTTTCATGCAATTGTCGTACGCCTGTGAAGAAATTGCCATCTTCAATTTGCTGGACCACTTCCCCCATGTGTTCTTTGAGGTCGTCTATGAGGTATAGTACGTCACATATCGCCGGTGTCACTATCTTGCAAACATGGTCTGTGGATACGGCGAAACAACCAAGGATGGGACAAAACTCTTTCACTAACTCCCACTCATCCTTAGACATCTTTGTCGCCATCCCCTTCCGGCCAAAAGCCTTTGACACTTCATCAATTACATCCCACTTCTTCATGGCGGCCGATAGCATAGCGTAAGTGCTGCTCCATCGGGTCAAACAGTCTAAGATGACCATGTTAGAGTCCTCAACTTCCGGGTTGTCTTCACATGCATTCGCATAAAGTTCTCTCCGTTGCGTAGAGCTTCGAATATTGTGCACTAGTGTTCGCACATTTGCAACTACATCACCCAAACATAATGCCTGACGTGCTCCATCATGGTCGTTAGATGTTGAGAACATATCTCCAAGCTTGTTGTCCTGGTCATTGTCGTAGTGGTATGTTGTCCTCGTCACGTCGCCCTCTTCGGGCTCCACAGCTTGGGCCGAAGGAATGCCGAAGCTTTTTATTGTGGCTTGAACAACAATGTTCAAATGTGCGCGACACATGGGACGTGCCTTCTGGCACTAAAGGTCGAGTTCACGATCTTTATCTTCCTCGCCATCAAGGCCAACATCCTCTTATTCGCTGTCGCATTGTCAGTAGTCACGGCGTAGACCTGCATAATATTGGTCACATGTAAAGTCACGAGTTCAGTGATAATCTCAATTTTAGGGTTAAAATTCATCGTCGGTGATTGAGATTATTCAATGAAATACATTTATTCGTACTTAAAAAATACTTAGTTAGTGATGAGTACGGATCGTCTCCACAGGGAACGATGATTAAGAAAGTACTTTCTTATACTAGTGATGATGGGCGAGAGGACCGACGAAAGCAAGAATTGAGGACGTGAGCTAGTGATATCGATAAAAGATATGTGACTATAAGCTAATTTAACTTAAAGAAAAGAGTAAGTGATTGTGATGGATATGACGATGAACGACGGTATGAACGAGGATAGTGGTTGGATATGGAGTGGTACGATGGCAAGGATGGAGAGATGAGAGAATGGGGACGTAAGTAAGTGAAGTGATAAATGAAATGTTGATAAAAAACTATAACTATGATAACGATGATGTTGGGAGAGAAACAACGTAAGGCGAAGACACTTACCTTAGATCCTTACACTCCGCCAAGATCATGGCGATCTGCGAGTGCCGGTAAGCTCCCCTCTTCTCTTATGTCTCTTCCCACACACCCAAGACACCAAGAACACTCTTGATGGATCTCAAAACTCACTATCTTTCAATCAGCCCACAAAATTAGGAAGCAAGTTCAAGATGATTTTTACAATAATACATGCCTCTATTTATAGATCAGAGGGTATGGATAGAAAGATGAGGGGAAGATCAAAAGTTATGGCCATTGGAAGTTGAAGCAATCCTAGCCTTTGTTAAGAAGTCAAAGCACTTGGTATTCTGTGGCTTTTCGTATTCTTTGGCTTTTCATATTCCATGGCTTTTTGTATTCCGTGGCTTTTCGTATTCCGTGGTTTTTCGTATTCCATGGCTTTTCGCATTCCGTGCCACATGTACATGTCAAAATGACATAAAAAAAAAAGAAAAAATATCTTTCTCGACACTGACGTGGCGGCGCATCGGCACGCCACGTCACCCTATGCCATAAAAAACAAAAATACTTAAAATTTCATATTAAATAAAATAAAATCCCAAAAAATATGTATAAATATATATTTTTACTCAGAAGAATAATATATTTCTAAATTTAATATCAAAAAATTCCAGAAAAATCATATTCTGTCTCAAAATTTATATTCTTTTAGAATATATTGTTAGAAAAATCCTAAAAAGAAAATTCAGAAATTTGTTCTAAAAATATATTTAATCATTTTAAGGTTAATAACATGTAAATATCAGTAATTTAATGCATAAAACACGTAAAATATAATAATACAAGGCACTAGGAATGCATGTTGTCATTTAGTTAGTAAGATAAAGTTTGCCGTTGAATACTGACCTTCGGCCGTGGACAAAATTCATCTAGAGCCTGGAGAAAGATGGCCACCATGATTTCCCGATCATGCTTGCAAATGATTTCTCGGATGGCAAGTACCCGCTCTCGGTACCATTTATCGCCCACGCAATGGATGGTGATGCCCAGTAGTCTGGTACCGTTCTCAGCGGTCCAAGCATCTACAATGAGTGACACACGGTCCACGTTCTCCCATAGCTTCTTCACATCTTGTTTCATGTGACCATGCATTTGGATGGTCCACTGCTTCATGACCTTCGCACTTGGAGGATCCAAGGTCGAGAAGTATCGCGTAACGCCACATCTCCTTGAAGGCGACATTTTGAACAATGCTCCACGGTGAATCATCCATGCATATGAACCATGCAATGACATTCTTAGTTTCCTCCAGCGTGTGCCCCCTCATCGGCCCTCGTTGACTTAGTTCTCCATGTTGTCTGCTTTGTAATCTGTTAGATATATGTGGCTGATCAGGTTCTTTCGACACCTCGCCCTTGAGCTCCACGTGATGAGCTGGATGGCAAGCTTTGAAATGTCGCCAAAAAACGTTGGTGCTTTTGTCGGCCTACCGCTTTATCCCTTTTCTCTTATTGTGTGGGTTCATCTCTTGCCACAGTAAGCATGCATAGTATCCATCTTCCATGTGTTCAAAGTAGTCAATGATGACTGACTGATTCGAACGAGGGTGACTTTGTACGGCACGAGAAGTTCTCGTGTCTGTATGTTCAGGACCTATAGCTCCCGACCCAGATCTGTCTTGGGTTGGGCCTCGCCTCTAGGTGGGTTCATGTTTCTGAAGGCATAATTCGGTAAGCAATGATTGTATAATACGGCATCGCATGATGCCGGACTACATTTTAAACTCCGAAGAAAGTAACCGATACAATGAATGTAACCAATAAATAAAAAGAGCACTTAGGTAGAATGACAGAAGCGTGGAATTCACTAGGGGAGAATAACAGATGGGTGAATTCAAGAAGAGTTATGTAGAGTTAGTGAGTAAAAGAGAATGAGTGGGGAGGGAGAATTAGAGTGTGACAGAGGGTGAGAGAGAATTAGGGGTAATTAGGGAGTATGAGATAATGAGAGGAACGAAGGAGAATCAGAGAGTGGGAGAGAGTGAGAGGAGATAGGCAGAGTTAGTGAGTAAGGGAAAATGAGAGTAGGGAGGGAGAATTAGATGTTAAAACTTTAAATAGATGGGAGAGCAATATAGATGGTAGACGAAGGCAAAGGAGAAATAGGGAGTGTGATAAAATGAGATGAATGAGGGAGAATTGGAGAGTGGGAGAGATTGAGAGGAGAGAGTCAGAATTTTATAGTGGGAGAGAATGAGAGTGGGGATGGAGAATTAGAGGTAAAAAAGTTAAAAAGAAGACAGAGTGATAGAGGAGAGTAGCAGAGAATGAGAGGAGAATGAGAGAGAAATAGAGAGTAAGAGAGGCTGAGGGAGAATGAGAGAGATTTAGAGAGAGGGAGAGAAAGAGAGTAGAGATTAAGAATTAGAGGGTGGGAGACATTGCGAGAAGAGAGGGGAAGAGAGAATTATAGACTAAGGGAGAAAGAGAGAGAGAGAAGAGAGGAGAGAGGGAGAATTCAAGAGTAATAGAGGGTGAGAGAAGAGAGGGAGAGAGATGGAACTGTAAGTCTAAAAATTTCAGAGCGCAAGGGAGAATGAGAGAGAGAGATAGAATTAGATTGTAAGAGAAAATGAGAGAGGGAGAGGGAGAATTCTAGAGTAAGTTAGAATGAGAGAGAGGGGGATTTATAGAGTAAGAGAGGGTGAGAGAGAATTAGGGAGAATTTGAGGTAAAAATATGAAAATGTTACAGAGCGTGAGGGAGAGGGAGAATTATAAGAGTAAGAGAAAATGAGAGAGGGAAAGGGAGAATTATAGAGTAAGGGAGAATGAGAGAGGGGGAAGAGAGAATTATAGAATATGGGAGAGTGAGAGAGAGAGAGGAGAGAGGGAGAATTTGAGAGTAATAGAGGTGAGAGAAGAGAGGGAGAGATGGAACTGTAAGTCAAAAAATTTCAGAGTGTGAGGGAGACTGAGGAGAGAGAGAGATAGAATTAGATTGTAAGAGAAACTGAGAGAGGGAGAGGGAGAATTATAGAGTCAGTTAGAATGTGTGTGTGAGAGAGAAGAGAGGAATGAGGGAGAATTAGAGAGTAATAAAGTGTGAGAGAAGAGAGGGAGAATGATTGAGATTGATAGATAGAGTAAGGGAGAGATAATGAGAGGCAGAGCGTGAGAGAGAATGAGTGATAGATGGAGAATTAGATTGTAAGAGAGACTGAGAGAAGGAAAGGGAGAATTATAGAGTAACGGAGAATGATCGAGAGTGAAGAGAGGGGCGATGGAGAATTGGAGACTGGAGAGTAAGAGAGAATGAGAGGAGAGAAGGAGACTTAGAGGTAAAGCGGTGAGAAAGAATCAGATAATTAGAATTAGAGATAAAAAATCGAAGAAGAATCAATGAATGAATAAACAAATAACATCTTTAATGATATCTGCAAATAACATCTTTTAATTTCACTATAGCATTGGGATGCAATGCTATAGTCATTTTAACTACATAACTGAGAATCAGCAGATGAATTAGGATTAGAAAACAAAGAAAATTTAGGAATATTAATCAGCATAGTCTAAGATTAAACCGACAAAAAATACGAGTCTTAAACGGACGAAAACGATGGAATGTACCCCCGAGTCCGCCGTGCATTGATTCTGCCGATGCTGCCATCCGCCGACGCCACCGTCCACTGTCCGTTGTCTGCCTATTCCGCCGTCTGCTACCTTTAGTTGATCAGCTATCTTTACCTCTTTCGTGTATTTTTTATTCAAAGTTTCAAATAAAAAATACACAAAAATTATTAAGTAATTAATTTAATGAAATTCGATGTGGATATCAAAAACCGATATCCACACCCCATATCCGGTACCGTCATCCTTCCCCCTAAGATGGAGACGAATGACGACATCGAGACGGATATCGGTATCGGATATCGGCACTGTAGCAACCTATATCCAATACTGATATCTGGTTATCCGGATATAAAAAAAAACAGATACCAAAAATTCCCTTTCTGGTATCCGATGCAGCATTGGTCCTGATACCGGCATCCGGTATAGGTATCGGGAGGGGTTAAAACTAGTGTGGCCTTTGTATTTGTATGTTTGGGCCTATGTGTGTTGGCTCCATGAGTTTGTGGGTGTGTGGGCCTATGTGTGGGCATCTCCTTTCTAGAGGGGCCCATAGGACCCAACATGTTGCCTTTTCCCCTTTCCAATATTTTCCATTATGAGTATGGGACATTTCTTGTGAAACCCTAACTCCGCTGCCCCCCGGCCACCACTACCCTGCCACTGCCTGCACCGCCACACTACCCCGTGCACTGCTGCCCAGCGCCCACCCCCAGGGCCCTATGCAGCATGCCCCACACCGTCGTATTGTGCATCGTTGTTGTGCCGATGTGCCACTTTGCTCTGCAACGTCCTCCCAGCACCGCCTGTATGCCAATTGCACCACCATCCGCGTGCCGCTCACGTCAACCAATCGCGTTCGCATGACATTCGCAGGCCATCTTTTTGCGACCGTTGCACCACCCCATTTCCACCACTGCTGCTCAGGCCGTCGCTGCATCCCTCGCCATTGCTATGGCTTCTGCCACCATCGTATGCAGTACACCACTACCAGTCCACCACAAAGATGCCCTGTGGCACCACCATTGCCTGCCACCGCCGCCCGTGCTCCACATGCCATCGCAACTGCCACTCACGTTCTTCACGCCACCGCCCGCTGTCCACCCGCGCTTCTCCATATGATTGCTGCACAAGCTGTTGGCCATACCACTTACCGACGTCATCACCATGCAACCGCTCGCACCAATATCTGTACCACCATGCCATTGCGGCCAGTACAACTCATGTCGCCCACACTGCCGCTGCACGCCGTCCTTGCGAACACCACATGTGCTGCTCAGCCCGCCATCTGCGTCACTAATGGGTCGGATCTATTATGGTATGCTCGCATCTCTCCCGAATTATGTGTTCGTTATTTCCTTTAGTACTTCCCGAACCAGTCTCCACCACCATGGTTAGGTTAGGGATATATAGGGTTATCGCTTTGAGCGTTACGTTCACTATCGCTATGTCCCTGCTTGGACTTGTTTACGGAGCACGCGCTAGTGGCAGTAGCCGTGCTCACATTGTCAGTCTTCAGTCTGACGACAAGGTCATTGGGAGCCTAATAGGATTCCAAATCCCTTTCACCATGATTTTACTAGCAGCCTGATAAGCCAAAACTAGGGGTCAATTATGCAACTTTATGATCCCTTGTTGTTTATTTTAGCTTATACAATGAAATTTATAAAACCTTAATGTAAGATGTATAATTATAAGTAGAGGTATCGTCCAAGGTAAGCTTGTAAGGTAATTAAATTGTGATCTGCGTAAATAATTTAACCATAATTAGAGTTAATTTGATCTTCAATGAAGATCAAACCACCCTAATTAGAAGATGAATTTGGAAAGGGGGGTAGAAGAGATGGGAGGAATAGAAGAAGTATAGAGCTCAAGATTGAATTCTTTGATCCAATTAAAAGGATCAATGGAGCCAACTAAAGTGATTAAGAAGTAAATTTGATTCGGTTAAGTTGGTTTTGGGGATTTGGTAATTCAAAATGCACTAACTATTACATCATAAAGGGCAAAAAATTAAACTTTTTTTTTGCAAAAAAAATTTATCCTGAACTTGGAATAGCTAGGTAAATCTCATAATCTCTCTTCTCAATCCCAGTAAGGGCTTGTATATTTCGCTCAAGCCTAGCAATTTAGAAGTTCAAACCAAGATTGACAAGAACGACGAAGAAATTCATTCACAAATCATCCAAATTATACTAAAAATTCATATACAACCAAGAAAATAGTACCAAACAGGGTCGAATCAGGATGAAGCTCCTCTCTATCTTGCAACTGTGGATGAACAACCTCCAGAATGACCTCCTCCTCTCGAAATTTAGCTTTTATAGTTAGGTTACGTGATAAAAAATACCCTTTTACCCCAGTTTAATAATTAATTTTTATACATAAATGTAGGCTTGATCTGAATGATCCTTCAGGTAGAAAGAGGAGGTTAAGATGAGCAAATCCATAAAAAAATCACCTCAATTGAACTTTAGGATCAAAAGATACTAACATATGAGTTTTGACCAATCATAGTCGTTCATTTATTTTATTATTATTATTATTTGCACACAATGATGTGTTGATGGCGGATTGGCTGGAGAAATTTTAATTCATTCTTTGGGTTGATTCTCTGAATGCCACATACCTGTTGGCGACAATAAAAATAATGGAAGAAAAACATAAAAAAACTTCAAAGTGCATTTAAAACACACTTACCTATGTGTTTTCATAACTCGCCCAATCAGCAAGAGCCACATCACCGGCTGTGCGTGCACTTTGTATGCGCCCCATGGGCGGTGAACTTTCCGCCACGAGGAATATTCCTCGACTGCCGAGATTTGACCACGTGGGTACCCCAAAAAATCCCCTTTGGCATTTTGCAGTTAAGTCCTTTCAAAAGTATTATGCATCATTTGACGCCGCCCAAAAGTATTTGCGTATAACGCCTTACGCATTCTCTCTCCTCCATTTTTTTCCTGAAACCATTAAAACAATCCTGAATAATTGCAATAAAACCCTGTACTTATTTTAATCCTATCTTTACGTGTGCAGACACGACCAAGAGTTGTTTCTAAGGGCATAATTACAAAAAAATGTTAAGAAAAACTCTTCCATATTTAGAAATTGCTTTCAAACTCATATTCCCCATATAAATATATCCTTTTCTTAGTTAAAAATTCATTTCTTCCACGAATAAAGTCCCAAAAATTCCAATAAAATTTCAAAAAATTCTATAAAACTCAGTAATTCATCCCCACATTAATTAACATCAAAATCAATGTTTAAACCTGCCATTTTTTTAAAAAATAATTATTTCAAGCTTAAATAAATTCCATAAAATTCATAAATTAACATAAAATAAGGAAAAAATCAGAATTCACCTTGAAAAATTAATTACATGTAATTTATGATAACAACCATATTTTTAAATATTTCAATGCATAAAAATGTTATAATTGCTTGAAGTAAATACCAAATTTGGGGTTTTATCACCGCCATTGTCGGTCGATACTGGCTCTATACTTCTCATTCAGTTTCTCGTCGCATTAGCATCAGCGTTCACTCGCATTTCACCCCTCCAACTGATGCTGTAACAATCATTTGATCGTGACCTATCGTTCTGCATCACACCATAAGAATCTAGGTGGAGACATGGCTTGATAGTCCTGATCATACCCGTCATAATAACAAGTGATAAGTTATGTTTGACAAGAAATTTATTCAGTAAGTCACATAATATATTGCTTTCTAATTTTTCTTCCTCAAATTTTCATGATTTGTGAATAAAAGAAATGATAAAATACCATCATTATGCAATGATTATTCACTGATTTCATATGGTTTGACCTTCATTGGTAAAAAAAAATATCTGATATTTTTGGGAGTTCATACTACTTTCAGCAATTTATTGAAGAATAAAATAATTTTTAATTTATTAATACGCAGTGTAAATTGCACCTGGGCCGCATTGCAAACTACAGGCTTTGCTAGGATCCTAGATATTGCAATACTATCAACATATTTAGCATTCCAAGGGTAATTTATGCATGTAATCAGCCTTTAAAAATTCAGAACTACTTTATTATATTTTCAAAAAGTAGTATGACATTATATTCATAAAGAAGATAAAGTTTCAAGTTGGAATATATTTTTATGAAATATGTAAAGGTTTTTTCTAGATCAAAATATATTTTACCTTAATTTCAAATCATCCTGAAATCTGTTGAAATTCTATTCACTTTGATTGCATCCAATTAATGATGAAAGCACGAACGAAGATAACATCAACCTAAGGGGTCTGAAGGCCAGGTCTTTCACCTCAGCCCTGGTTCCTCCAGCTGGTTGAGACCGGTCTTCAGAGCTAGATGGTCCCCATCACTGTCTTGATATAGTATAATTTCCACACTCAAGAGGCATCCGTGCAGTTCTTAACAAATTAGATATCCTCATCTTTTCCTTTATCAGAGATGACATTAATTTGAGAAGATATTTTCATTTGTTCTAGTTGCATCTAGAGGGAAGGAAAATCAAGGAGAGATGGAGAGGGAGTGGTGTCCAAGGAGAGACTTGCATGGGAATTTCTCTGTTAAAGCCTCAGGTCCTTTTATACATAATGTATTTTTCATAAAAACCCTAGAAATTTAAGTATATTTTGTGACTTGAAATAAAACTGTATTTATGATCCGCTGAACCCATGGATTAGTCTATTTATATAACCTAGCTCAATAAGTCCTTTAATCTAACCAAATTAAGTAAATATATCCAAAATATAGATTGTAAATAACATAAGTTAAGTAAATGCATGAGGTGCCAAGCTACACCACATGTTTTTAATGGTACAAAGGAGTTCATCAACTCTTTTATGTCATTAATTAGTTTTTTTGTAGAATTCCTCATCCATTAAAAACTCTACAACACTTTAGGACATGGGAATTAATCAAACCTTAATCAGACATCATAGTTACGATATGCATTCTTTGATATTTCCACTTCTTTGGCCAACAAATTAATCACTGCCTTCCCTAATTATCTGCTCTTAAAATGATGGAAAATATCCCATCTTGACCACTCAATCACATTCAAGGAGTTATTGTTGCATCCAAGCTGAGGTTTATCTTAACATCAAGGTTAAGAACTCATAGGTTACATGCAAAATATAATCATCCATCAACGAGATGTCCTTGATGTCTCACTTCTTAGAATCATTTACTCAACTATGACATGAATTAACTTGATTGATATAAAACCATCCAGGGATTCATACAGATCAGTTCAGTGAACTCTTTCCTTAGAGAGTGCACATTATCTCTCCTTAGTGTCTGCATATTTTTCATGACCCATAAATGATTTGTACTACACAACACAGTGGGATTTTAACCATCCTTTACAATAATTAAACCTAATGACCAAATAACCTTTTCACATATCGATTATGTGATTTCAAGATTTTTTCAAGTGAATTGTGCTAAATTGTTTTAGTGTCGTGTCTCTAGAAGTATACATATGATCCTTGGGACTTCAAATCTCCTCCTCTTTATCTTCATGAGCCGAGCATAACTCCAAGGAGAAGAAGGATGGGTAACTCAAAACCCTTATATGGATGCATTTTTTCATGAATTCCTTCTAAAAATAACAGATAATTTTCCAGCTAAAAGTTCCATAAATCCCTAAAATTTAAGTATATCTTGTAGCGTCTAAAATTTCACTTGTGTGTGACCTTATATGCCAATGTATCAGTTTGGACAATGAATCTAATGGCTTAATAAACTTTATTGTATAACATTATTAATTAGTTAACTATATAAATATAAATATTAATTAATCAATCACTGATTGAATAAATTAATATGTTGAGTTTTGAGATGATCGCCTGTAAGCTACCACTTGTGCTCAAGAAGATAAAATGACTATGTTGACTCTTTCATGGAACTTCTCTCTCATCATTTATTGTGTACTTGTTGATAACATGCATTTTTAGTGCCTTATGTTATTATATTTATGCATCTTTATGCATTAAATTACTCATATTTGCATATTATCAAGCTTAAAATGATTAAATCTATTTTTAGAACAAATTTCTGAATTTTCTATATTTTTAGGATTTTTCTAATAGTATATTCTAAAAGAATATAATTTTTTGAGAAAGAATATGATTTTTATGGAAATTTTGGATATTAAATTTGGAAAGATATGATTTTTTTGATTCAATATATATATATATACGTATTTTTTGGGCTTTTATTTGATTTAATATGAAATTTTAAGTATTTTGGTTTTTTTTGTGGCATAGTGTGACGTGGCGTGCGGATGCGCCGCCATGTCAGCGTTGAGAAAGAGATTTTTTATTTGTTTTTTGTCCTTTTGACATGTACATGTGGCACGGAATATGAAAAGTCGCGTAATACGAAAAGCCACGGAATACGAAAAGCCATGGAATATGAAAAGCCACGGAATACAAAAAGGCACAGAATATGAAAAGCCACGGAATACGAAAAGTCACAGAGTACCAAGTGCTTTGACTTCTTAATAGGCACAAACTGATGACATTGATGAGGAGAGAGAATAAATTAAAGGCTAGGATTGCTTCAACTTCCAACGGCCATAACTTTTCATCTTCCCCTCCTCTTTCTATCCATACCCTCTGATCTATAAATAGAGGCCTGGATCATTGTAAAAATCATCTTGAACTTGCTTCCCACTTTTGTGGGCTGATTGAAAGAGAGTGAGTTTTGAGATCCATCAAGAGTGTTCTTGGTGTCTTGGGTGTGTGGGAAGAGACAAAAGAGAAGAGGGGGAGCTTACCGGCACTTGCAAATTGCCGTGATCCTGGCGGAACGTAAGGATCTAAGGTAAGTGTCTTCGCCTTACGTTGTTTCTCTCCCAACATCATCGTTATCATAGTTCTAGTTTTTATTATCACCGTTTCATTTATCACTTCATACGTTCCCATTCTCTCATCTCTCCATCCTTGTCATCGTGCCATTCCATATCCAACCACTATCCTCGTTCATATAATTGTTCATTATCGTGTCCGTCACAATCACTTACTCTTTTATTTTAGTTAACTTTACATATAAACTAAGTACTTAATCGATATCACTCGCTCATATCCTTGAATTGTGTTTTTGTCGATCGTTCATTGATCATCACTAGTTTAAGAAAGTAATTCCTTAATCATCATTCCATGTGGAGACGATCCGTACTCATCACTAACTAAGTATTTTCAAGTACGGTCAAATATATTTTATTGAATAATCTCAATCACCAACGACGAATTTTAACCCTAAAATTGAGATTATCACTTGTAATACTTGCTGAAAATATAGGTGTCCAAAAAACCATTAATAATTGCATATCTTGTTCATGTTAGAGGATACACTATATATTCATATACACATGGAATAACTAAGTGAATCATGATGAAAGCTATTATGGAGATGACTAGTCTTTAATAATGTTATCTTATGATAAAAATACCCAGATAGAAAAGAACAATTTAATATCACTCTCACGATGAGTGTGGCCCACCCCATATCTATTAGGGTGGATACACTATGGATAGATGGTTGTTGCTCTGTAGGGGAAAAGTTAACTGAATTGATACATATGATTCCTTAAATGATATTATGCCAGATATAGGTTTGACATGTCAATGTCACAAGGGTGCTTTATAACATGATAACTGCATGTATATTTTCATAGATTTTTATGTTTTTGATATTATTATTTTAGAACTTATAATGTTATCATTCTAATTAACTAAATATTTATGCACTAGCTATAAATTCTAATTTTTGCACATTATGGTTATTTTTTACTAAACTCCTTGACTTCTTTGAAGTCAATCAATTGTAGTATTGATGAGTATCCTATAGTTTCACACGTGCATAAATTCACAGGAATGATAAGATGGCAACTCATAAAGAGTTGGAGAATTTGTGTGAGCTTACTGATTCTACAAAGAAGCTTGAAAGGATCAAGTGGATTTGTGGACCTTCAAAAGAGAAATCTGAGGAAGATGGACCACTACCTGACTTGTCCATTGGGCTCTCAAATCCTTATAAAGAAAGAAGCTAAAGATTACAAGGGGAAGCTCCCAACCAATGGAGAAAAAGAGGCAAAATAGTAAGAAAAGATAATAGAAAATGCCAAAAGGGTTTTTTTAGTAATTCTCTAAATGTATAAAGAGAATTTTTCTCCCTAATTTTCCCTCATTCTGGACATTCTCTAGCAAGTGGTTGGCCAGCAGGACACTGCATTTTTCAGAATCCAGGTTCTTAAACCTGCTTAATGTAAGTTCATTGAAGTTTTATCTTAATCCCATCTCTTGTTTGCATTGAAAAGCCTGATCCTGGCGAAATATAAGGATTCAGAATTGAGAGGAAACATTGAGGACTCAGTGAACTTGCATTAAGCAGGATTAACAACAATGAGGTTTTAGGATCTCAGATCTCTATTTTCTCCATCATTATCCATCCATTTACCCTTAAAATTCATTTCCCACTCTTAACACTCATTTTCTCTACTTTCTCTCTCTATAATAGGTTTTTTCTGTCTATACCTTCATCCATATACCTAGATACTACCCAAAAAAATTTACAAAAAGTTTCTTCATTTGCACCTTCAAATTCTATCTCAAACTGCTACACTCTCTCTTCATTTTCTCTATCTATCTCCTCATTTTGACCTTCTCTCTCTATAATTGCTTCTTTCTCCATCTAGACCTTCATCCATATCACTAGTTCATCCCTAAAAATTTCATTAAAAAATCTCCTTCATTTACTTTTTTAAATTCCCTCTCAAACTCTCTCTACACCATCTCTTCATTTTCTCTCTCTATCTCTTTATTTTCTCTCTCGATCCTCTCATTTCAACATTTTCTCTCTCTAAGCATGTTTATTTATCCCTATAAAATATCTCCCTATCTCTCTCTAGATCCTCAAGCATTCCCCACTTCAAATTCCAAAAAACAATTGCATTAAAATATCATTTTTATCCTTTCAAAACTCAAATTTTCCGTCTTGTAGTCGCATTGTGCGTTGTCGTGTGGTGCCGTGCGGTGCTTGTGCAGCAAGGACAGCCCTCTGCCCACTGGTCCACGCGTAGGTAGTGCACATGACCGCAGGTCACATGGTAGCCTGATGGATATTATGTGGCCATCAAGCCAATCACACTACTTGTTTATTTAAGTCCATTGAATAAAATATTTGAGATTATTATTACTCCATGTGATGATGTTTATAATGAAGTCCTTGAATACGTGCAATGAATTAGTGAATAATGAGATCATAATACAGTGATCACTAGTCTTTAAACATGTATTCTAAATATTCCTATTCGATGGATAGTCGGGACAGACATCGAATTATCCTGATGGAAGTAGCACTAGCTGATCCTACTTATATGATAAGTGTAACTGATCCTGTGGCTATTAGTGTAGTGACACTAAGGACAAACAGTGGATGCTCTTTCGAGAAAGAGTTCACTGAATTAATCCGTATGAATCCCAGATAGGCATTATACCTAAACATCAATCACGTTGATTCAAGTCACGGTTGTATAAGTGATCCACTAACCTGAGACGCCAAGGACATCTCGTGAGACTACGTTTTGACTATGACTTACGAGCCTCTAATCGTGAGATTCAAATAAGTTATAGATCGAAGCTTACGGAGATGATTGAGTGGTCAAGATGAGATCATTCGGCCTCGGTATAAGAGGAGATTGACTCAAGGAAGACGATGCATAAAAGTCTTGGCCAAGGTAGTGAGGATATTAGAGAATGTGCTCTCTAATGATCATCATTACGCATAAGTACTAATTGAACGACAGATTAGGGTTTGACAATAAACCATACCCTAAGTCATACTAGAGTCTTACGCGGATGATGGATTATACATATACGGTTACCGATGATGGTTAAGGTTCCATGAGAGAGTTTGAGACTACTCGATATCTTCTAGAGTACGAGGTGCAGCTTGGCACCCCACGGGCTGGAAACTTAACCTATCGATTGGGTTAAATCGATCCTTATTTAATTAATATATATGTTCATATAGTTAATTAATAAGGTTGGCCAGTAAATATTACTGGACCACTAAAGTTTTTTACTAGAATGATACATCAGCCTTGAGGGTCATACGCACAAGGTCATAAGGGCATTGGTGAATATATTTTACTTTGTAGGATTTTTGAGAAAAACCTTAAGTGAAATATAAACAGAGAAAGGGGTCATATTTTAAGCACCCATGCAAGCCTTATTTGAGAGCCCCTCCCTTTCTTCATTCTCTACATCAACCAAGCAGAGAGTCTCTAAGAATAGTTGAAGAGGAAGAGGTGGAGATCCAAGCACCGAGTAATCGCGTGGACTTCTAGAGGCCGGACACATGAATGGCTTCAGAACGATCTCAAAGTGAGCATGTCAAGGGTGAAATAAGTTCCCCAAAAAGGTGCATGCAATATTTCATTTTAAAAATCTATTTTCAATCGATCGACACGCTTCCACATCCATGGAACATATTTTCTATGGACGAACAAAGGCACCAAACCCAACATAGGACTGACCGTTGGGTTTAGCCCAATAGGGTTTAAGTCCATTTGGCTAAGTCTTCACTTAGCCAAATTGGGCTAAACCTTAGTGGGTTGACGCACTAAGGCCAGCCCTTGCACGGGCTACACCAGGCCCACCAGCCCATTTGGTCTGCTGCTGCTCTGTCGTCCCCGCCGTAGCTCCTCCACAACCGATATTGCCACTACCGCCTTCGCCGCCCCTACGCGCCGCCGCCGCCGCTGCTGCACCGCCGCTGCTGCCGCCATCGCCTCCACCATCGGCGTTTGCTGGAGTAGGTAAATTGTATATTTTTAGTATTTAAAAATTATTAAAAAATAGTAAAAATCAGAAAAAATAGAAAACAAAATTCTGCATTTAAAATTTCTGAAAAAAATAGGGAAAACCCAACAAATTCATATAATAAATTTACTGTTATTTTAACAACTAAAAAATTCTTAAAAAGTGCCTAACTCTTTTTTTGATATTTCTAGTGGTTTTTGGTGTAAATTAAATTCCATGAAATTCTAAAAATATTTATTTTCAATTTATTTTGTTAAGAAAAATCAGGAAAATTAGTGAAAAAAACTTTTGTGTTTTTCTTTGTATTTTGGCTTTAACTTAAATAATAGGAAATTATAGAAACTACCTAAAAATATAAAAAAATCCTAGAAATTATATTTTTCACTTTTAAAATCATTGTATTTACCCCGATCTTGAGAAGAAATTCTGAAATTAAATTTCTGCCTCTCTATGGATCGACCCCTTACTTTCTCTATTTTTAACTATAGAGTATTAAAGTGAAAAATTTTCATAACTATTGTTGGTTAAGTGTGAATCAAAACAATGACATAAAGCCCCTTAATTTGGACTTATCAGTGCTCAAGCCACACGACACTGCCAAATTGACCCCTGGGGCCACACGGCCATACCATATGGGTTCCCAGGGTTATGTGGCAGTGCCACATGGGTGCCTAAGGCCAGATGGTGGGTCGTGTTAGTGCCCATCTATGTGGACGTGCCACACAAGTGTCATAGCCTATGTGGTGGCACCATAAAGGCAGGAGAACCTTTTGAAAATGCCACATTGATGTATTGAGGTGTCCTTCTTCTCTCTTCCCAACCTGGCTCCCCTCCCCCCCCCCCCCCCCCCTTCCCGATGTAATCAAAATTGTAGAATGACAATGGTAGATTGATAATGAGATTAATCAACATGAAGAATGAGATTTGGTGTGTTGAGGCCCATGTGGATATTTGTAGAACACTTGTGCAACTCAACATGTCAGGCTTGAGGAACTAAAATTTTTGGATCTGATTTGTTATAAGGTTATTTTATCATCATTTTTTAATTTTTTTTATGATTCTATTTTTACAATTCTTACACTGTGTGTATCATCATAGTTTCATGTCAATCACATCCATAGATCCCAAAAAACCCTTAAATGTTTGTCACTCGGAGGACAACTTAGGTTAAAAGTAAGTATGAAACACTAATCAGGCATCCCAATAACGAAATTGAAATATTCAAATAGAATAACATTCTCTAGTATGACACATGGTGAGTATGGTTTATGAGATTGCAACGAATGCAGAAACACTATAGACAACTAGTAGGATCTTTGGAAAAAGTGCTCACAATGGATCTGTTTGAGTCCCTGAATGATATTATACCTAACAGTAAGTAAGGTTGACTCATATCACATTTACTTAAAGTGGTCAATAAACATGAGACGCCAAAGACATCTTGTGGATCAACAATTGTGTTTTGACTATGACCCATGAGTTCCTAAATATAGAATGGCAAACTATCTTATCTCAAATGAAATCAATTAGTAGTCAAGGTAATTAGTATTCAAGGCAGGGTAATATATCATACCAATTAATATTGAATGAGATGTGGAATATGTGATACACTTCCCACTAATATACTTTCATCAAGATCTACCACTATTAGATGAGCAGGATCAGAAAATTTTAATTTCCTTCAGGAATATCTGGTTTATAATTATGAAATCAGATATGCGTGAAAATATAACTTGTCATTGTAGTATGATCTCAACATAGTTCACTAATCAATGAACCCATCACACATGAATAGTGAACATGGTTAGTATGAATGAATTCAAATAATGCAAAAATAAATGATTGGCTTCTTAGCCATATAATTACATCATTCATCAGCAATACCAAGATTCAATAATTGTATTTATAAGTTAAATTAAAAATTATGAAAATTATATAAATTAAAATTACTTATTAGTCTAATATTGGAGCATTATGTCACAATATTATTCTCATATGGCATAAATACAATTTGAAAAATGTCATTTATATTTAATGCAACCCTATATTTTTCCAACTCACCAATTCTACTCATTCGAGGATAAATTAGAGTTTCTTAAAATTCAAAACTATTAACCAATGAATCAATAAAATATATGCATTTAATAATTGTGGTTATTATTTTCATAATCGAGTTAATCTTCATTACTATTAATTTTTAATACAAATTTTCACAGCATATCACAATAAATCACATTTTTTGTCTTTTTTACTGTAATTGAGACGTAAAAACAATAAATAAGTAAGTATTGATATAGCTGAGTATTTTTTAATAAGCTAAAATGAATTATTTCAGCACATGTCATCTACTAGATATTTCTATTTGCATGTTCGTCTCAAATCGACAAAATATGTATTTAACTCAACTTAGTATCTTATTATTAAAAGTTTTCATAAGTAACCTCATATATTTTAATGTTATTTAATGTATCATGAGTTTTAAATTTTATTTTCAATTATTATTTCAAATAAAGGGAGTAAATCACATAAATCTACGAAAGTGGAAATGTTTATAGATCAGTGACCTAAGATCAAGAACAATGTCACTTTATTAGTGGAATTCTAGTTAGAAAGATAAATAAGGACCAGGTGATTCTGAAATCAAGTGTTGAAGCATAATTCAGATCTGTAACCAGAATCAATGAACCACAATAGGTAAAGAAACTTTTGATTCTGTAGAACCACGTTCATATCAATATTAATGGTTGCTTCTATCTCAATAATCTTTAATCCCTTAAAAATAACTTAGGTACTCAAGCGTTTCTTTTTTAAAAAAACTAATTTTCTCATTGAAATTTACCCGTAAAATATTTGAAGCCTAATTTTTTTGCATGATATCTATCACGATTGTTATTATTGGGTGGATAGTTGATATCCATTTGATAACAAATAACTGAAATTGTGTTGATTTCATCCAAATATTGGATATCGGCTGTCTATTATCCGATATCAAAGGAATATTGGACAAGCAAACACCATGCTATAGTCATGGATCGGGAAATTTGTACACAATCTATCAAGGAAGAGGTTCCAAGAAAGCAAGAGGTTTTGCCATTAACTCATTGCAGTTTCTTGATTGGGAGTGTACTGGAGATCAATATTACACAAAAAAACATAGCAACATGAAAATTCTTAATCAAAACAATGTACAATAGAGCAGGCCCCATGAAAAATGGCCAAATGTAAATATATATAACTAGAAAGTAATCACATATTTGAATCGTCATTTTTTAGTCATTAATATAATATATTCATTATAATACACTCGCGGTCCTTAAGTTGAAGCCCATGAATAAGTAATCAGATGTACTGAGTTTTGATGTTATCGTAATACAAAGATCACATATTTAAGCATATGTTCAAAAATGTTTTTCAAATAATGCTTTAGGAGCACATCAAAATATCTGAATAGAATAACAATATCTAGTCGCAGTAGTATGGCCAATCTCATTACCATTAGTGTGGAAACATTGAGGCTAAGTGGAGCTCTTTAGTAGAAAGAGTTCATTAAATTTATGTATACAAATCCCAAATGGCATTAAATACAACTAGTAATCAGGTATTCACATATGTAAGTGATCCATCTAAAAGACACTTGTGGATGGGCAATTGGACTCGAATTTGGTATATGAGTTTCTATTCACGAAATTTCAAACTGCCATAGGTTAGGTGCAACAATAAGTTCAATATATTGATTACAATATCTCTTGAAAGATAATGATGAAGTTCTTGGCCAAGATAGTGAAGTATTAAAAAAAAAAGTTCTCCAATTATTTCCTAATGCTTAATCTAATGATAAGGTAGGACTTGATAGTTAACAATACATTTTGTCATTCTAGAAGCAGAAATATGATGTGTGATAGCATGTACGTGGAAACTACTAACAGAAAGATTAAATGAGAGACAATATACTTATTTGCATTTTGTTATGGCACAAGGTGCAACTTAGCACCCCATCCATACATTGGAAACTCGACCTATCAATTTGGTCAAATAGAACATTAATGAATTTCTTTATATATTGATATAATTAATAAATAAGTTGGCCCATTAAAGATTATTGGGTCATTAGAGTCGTTGACTAGACTCTGATATGGGCCTAAAGGGCATACAAAAATATTTTTTAACACATAAAAATATACTTCAATTTTATATTAAGTTTAAATACCAAAATACCCTCAACAAAATATTCCTAAGCCCATGCTTCTCCCCTTGACTCATTCCTAATTTTGATGGGATCATCAAGGTAAAGGAGAATATTTGACGTGCCGAGGATCACATGAATATGTTTAAGATGCATACCGACTACACAAGCCTCTCTGTCATTTTTGTTTTAACTCATGGATTTTTACTGAGCCCTTATAGTTTTGTTTTAACTCTTCTACTGAATGAGTCAGTTAAGTTTCATCTCAATCACTTCCCTAGAAATCACAGCCAAGACCCATAAAACCAACCTGAATCAATATTAATATTGCCCCTTAATCAATCACTTTTACTCAGGGAGTGAGCAATCACAATAATCAAGGCTATGGACAGAAGGAATTGCTTGTACACAAATCACAGAGGACCATTAATGATGAAGAAAAAGGGTGGAAGCTCTGGCCAAAGCTACACTCAAGGCAAGCGAGGGCCTGTAATTGGTGTACTCGGTAAGATGGGAAAGGAGAATGAGCTGCAAAAGAAGTCCATGAGAATGGCAAACTTATAGGTTGTCCCTCAGCCATTTCAGGGCTCCATTTGCAGCCGACCTGAAAAAAAATAAAGCCAACATGCTCAAACAGTTCTTAATCTCAAAAACCTAAATCATTAAATGTGGAGAAGTCACACGCGAAATATTTTTCATCGGCATTCACTAGATCATGACTAATAAATTAATGATGATTTAAGCCCCATTCATTTTTAAGAAGAGTCCCAAGATAGCTTATGTTGCAGTAAAAAACTATTTTTAAGAAACTATTTGTCATGGATCAATATTAGATGAAATTGATCGCTAATTTGAAGCATTATATGTGTAGAAGTAACAATATGAAGAATTACATCTAGAGAAGTCATAAGACGAACCAGTATTAATTTTATCCTAGTTAAACAGACAAATAAATGGATGACCTAAATCCATCCTTTTTATGAAGACTCTAAAGACAGTTGAGGTTAGAAATAGAAAAACTCTTTCCAAGTAGGCTAATAGGCTCGCCCCGGCACAGATTGAGATAGAAGCAGGTTAATCAGGGATGACTAATGCAGGAAACTATCTGTTAATTAGAAGGCTGCTTACCCAACAAAACTTTTAACCTTCTGCCAAATGTCCTCTTCTTCACTAGGCTTGTCTGAGTCCTCCACTTGCACTTCAGCAGGCTTTGGAGGTTCCGTTTCCTTGGCTGCTAGAAGAGGAACAAAGGAAACATAGCATTGACAAAGAGAAGTCTTAACTTACATTCATCATTAGAAGGAGTTCTGGCCATCTATTAAAATTAATGAAAATAATGCAGATTAATGGAGATCAACGTACGTGGTTTAGATTGAGTACGAGGAACCCTGGCAGTAGGAACATTTAAAGATTTGAGTTCTTCAAGTAACTCTCGTTCCCTTCCACTGAAAAAGAAATTTCACTTCATCAATGGAAGGATAAATTTTCTAGGGAAAAAATATTCAAAGTAGCACACTTAAACAACAGCAAATTGTGGGCACCAAACGATAATTATAAGAGTAGAATCTGGGGTAACATAATCCTCACCTGATACAATTTGGTATCATCACGTTAATTGTAAACACTTTTCACCGAAAAAAAAAGTTCAAGCAAACTTTAAACTCAACAGATTGTGGACACTAATAAATTCTATGGCAATAGAATCCTCACCTGATACGATTTGGTATGGTCACTTTAATTGTGAACAAATGATCGCCTCGTATTGTTGGTTTATTTAGCTTAGGAACACCCCGTTTGGCAAAAATTAGCACGTCGCCAGGTTGAGTACCAGAGGGTATTTGAAGTTCAGTATTGCCATCAACTGTCATTACCTGTTAAGTGGAAGCTATTACATTGGATCGGGTAAAATAATATCAAACAAATCATTTCTGGCACAGATAGTTCACGCACTAGAGTCCAATAAATTAAAAAAAAATATGAAGAAATTGTACGATGGGTTTACAATAACCCTCCTTGCAACTTGAAAACAAAGAACTCACAATTCCGGCAATTTGTGGACGGATGACATGGTGATGTTGAGACGGAATGTGATGCTATGGGATGGATGATGTTACATCATCTACATGCTAAGATATCTGTCCTGCATCCCATGATAGTGAACAGTAGAGTTTGGAAGAAAGATGGGAAAATCATCAATGTCATTCTCAAAATCATTATCGTTATCATCAGACATACGTGGTTGCAGATGAGTGAGGAAGACGTTGTTAACTTTGTCATCATCATCTAGGCGCAGACAGACAACAAAGATGACGACGACCTGTCATCCTCCTCTCGTCATCTTTGGTAAGGATGAGAATGCCAGTGGTAGCAGGGACCAGAGAAGAATGTTGGCAGCTGACATATCGGCCATGGATCGGGAGAAAAATGGGTATGGCAACGCCGAATCTGAAAGAGAAGACAACAAGGTTGGTGATTGTATGTTTGTCATCATGTGCCTACATGATGATGATGAACTTGTGCTTTCCATTGTCTTAGTCATTGTCATTGCTCGGCCCTAGGATAATGATGACGATGATGATTCCATCATCTCATCATAGTTACAGATGCCTGATCATGACAATGACGACTTGATTTTCATCATGCTGGTACAGATGAATGATAAATACAATGATGTCTCATCATCATCATCAGGGCAGCAAACCCTAGTAGATGGGAGGACAGTTGACTTGTTGTCCAACAGATGGCACGTGTACATTAATGTGCTACATTATAAAGGATATTAATTTTTGAATCTATAATTAATTATTATAATTTTTTTATTTTGATATTGATAAAGCATTTTAAAATATTTTGACAACTTTTGGAATGATGCGACAACATCACCTGGACATGTCATCTTGTCCCATATCATCTCGTGAATTGAGACAGATGGAGCATCCTGTTCCATCTACAAATCTGTTACGATACCTTGGATCACGTATAAAAGAAAGAAGTATGAAAGAGGACAGAGAGTAGAGAGGATGGATGAATCTGCACGTGGGACCACACTTGGGTCCGCACGTGTGGAGTGAATATAAGCCAAGACTGTAGCCTGGGTAGTAACTAACTACCCAGGCTAGGAGCAAGGACTTCTTGCTCCTATATAAGGAAGCCTCTCGGGAATGGAGAGGGATCGGTCATTTGAGAAAGAACTTGGAGATCGGAGAGGTTGCTGAGCTTAGGCTGCATCCGGCTGGAGAGCTCGAGGAGGCTCTACGGATCTGAGATCTTCCTCTGTCTGAAGAATTGTAACCGTTGCACTATCATTGTCTGAAGAATTGTAACCGTTGCACTATCTATCTTTTTCAAGAATCTGTTTCTTGATTTAGGTACAACCATATCAAAATCCTCCTCCAGAAATGAAAATTGACAGCAGAAAATAACTGAAGGACAAGGAAAAATAAAATATAATGAAATTACCTCCACGACAGTGCCCAAAATAGCATCAGTAAAGCTTATTGGGACTGTTGATAAAAGATTGATACCATCCCTTTGAATTCCCGGTATCTCCCGGACATCAAGGCATACATAAAGATCCCCCGGAGGAGCCCTGCTTGAATGAGAAATGTCTCTTCAATAAATGTTTCCGTGTATATAAAAATATCAGGATTCTGAATCTAAAAGAATCGATTTCAAAAAAACCTCTATATTAAAATTGTAATCCTGGGCTTACCCTCTCGGTCCAGCATCTCCTTCACCGCGAACACGAAGTGTGCTTCCTTTGTTTACTCCAGGTGGAACTTTGACCTTTATGTCCCTTTTGGCACGAATGCGCCCTTGGCCAGAGCATTTTCGACAAGATTCAGATACTACTTCGCCTTCACCACCACAAGTGGGGCAAATCGAGACCTACATGTATCAGAGTGACAACATAGTTAAGAAGCAATTCCATGGGTTTATCATTTCAATTGACTGTGGGAGAGAAAAAAAAGTACATATATCAGAGAGAATAGATTGGCAAATCTGCAAACAAAGTATATAATAACAAATGCGGGATCTATTTGTAATAAAATTTGAAATTGTTGATCACATAAACTTTTTGTCTTTCATTTGAACAACCCAAATTTGATGAAGAATCGAGTGGTAGAAAAACATAAGCAACAGTCGTCGTTACAATATAAACATATCATGGGTCTAGCGGAAGACATGGTCACGAAGGTCTTGAGCAACATGTACAGCACAGAGCTGAGTTGGGGACTGCGATCGACCCCAATCAAAGGAGCATCCAGTTTTTGGCAGGGCCTGGGACAGATTTTCCCGCAAATTCAGGATTTTTTTAACCCAAACTAGGGGACGGAGCCTGCTTTAGATACTGGACAAATGTCTGGTCGGCCCGAGACAAGCTGTGAGAAGCTTCCCCCGCCTCTTTGCTATTGCACAGAGTCCTCACACATTGGTATGAGAGTATTGAGATGACACATGGAAGGCACACTGTCTGATCAGAGATTTCAGTTCACTGATTTCAGTTCAAGCAGTTAAGGAAAGGATCAGGGGGGCATGACAGAAGAGGCCATCATCTGCACATGCTGACATTTATGGAAGCAGAAGGTCACATTAAAAGTGTGGATTTTTATTAGGAGACGAATTATGACATGTGTCCTCCAAAAGCGCATGATCCCAGACAGATCTGCATCATGTCCCATGTGTGTCCAAAGTGAGGAAAACTGCTGTCACCTATTTTTTGAGTGTTCTTTTGCGCAGGCAATGTGGAGATCGCAGCAGTTCATTGGGATGGATGTGACGTCTGATAAAGCATGCAGGAGATCATGCCCGGGGGTGGGTGCAGAGGACAGTCGGGGTGGGGAAGGATTCCCGCAGTGTTCTGGGCACTATGGCTGCACCGAAATGAAGTAGCCTTGAAGGGAAGGGCCGTGTCCCTGGACTGTATTATATGATGTGGAGAATTGTATATCCTACTGGTTCAGTCGGAAGTGAAGGATGGAAATGAGGCCAGGCTGGGCGGTCATGTATTTTTCACGATTATATAGATTATTATTAGTTTTGGGTTGATCATCGATTCCAAGTGATCTTCCCCCTTTTCTTCAGAGGGAAAAACATAGGAGAGTAAAGGGTAACAGAAGAGATCAAAGGATTTTCAAATGTATTACCTTTATGCGCACTGACTACTCTAAGATAGATTCAGAACTGATGGAGGAATGCAAATTAGGCCAAGCTTTTCCATAATCAATAAGCCCCAAAAGGCATTTGCTTTGGGTTGCAGTAAAAACCTCAGTCTTCAACTGCTGCATCCTAACATAGTAGATTATTTATTATTGGGTTTATCTCTAGTAGTTTGATTGTCGAAATGCTGCCAGGAAATAGTTCACAAGACTTTTGCTTATGGTTACAGTAAACATTTACTATGTGCATAAGAATAGAAGGGTTTAATCTGTCCCCTGTCAAAAAAGTGAATCAATATCTTAAGTCCACAAATTGATTTTAAGAACATCGAGGCCATAGATTGCACCATAAAATGGGTACCAAGGAGGATGAAAGACTAGATAGATCAAGGAATGAAGGAAAAGAGAGATCAACAGGTTTGGATAGGTTCACTCTGTTAATTGTTTAAATTAATCAAGGAAACATTAGCTTGTTCAGATGATTTCCATACCATTCCAACGAACAGGGGCATCTCTTTCAAGCTACATTCCTTCTCCAACCAATCAAGAGATTCTACTCCTCAAAATAACTTCATTCAGACCATTCCATTTTCATTCTCTTTTTGGAATGGCAACAACAACGCAAACACCATAGAAAGACAACAAAACACATATGATGCCCTGGCTTCGAAAACCTAATAGAAATATTGTAAAGTATACAAACTCAAGCTGAAATTTGCAGCACAGAAATGGCCTACTAGGTTTAACCAACTGCTTTCTTCGTTCCCTCTCCTGCAACCAATTCCTAAATGAGACAGTATTCCTTTCATTTTAGGTTCATTCACAAAAATTTATTTCTTTGCTTCAATTTCCAAGATGGGCCTATAAACCAGAAGAATAGACAAAGGAAATGAGCCCCGTCTGCAAGAACATTTCACAACATTCTTTTATATCCAGATTTTCATGTTTCTCACGCAAGTCAAATTTTAAAGGTTGAATAAACTATGCAAAGTAACTGAATTTGCCCTGTCTTGCACGACTGGAACAGTATCGTACAAAGCCCAAAGAAGTTCATTCGCATATTATAGGCTGTTAACGAGGGACCGCACGTGACACTCACGTGGGTCCACAATTTTAGGAAATATGGCTGTTGCCATATTTCCCGTTACTTTTTTTTCTATTTGCCCATTAAGGGCTGGTCTGTCTTTTTTCTCCTTTCTATTCTGACACTGTATAAATATGAGAAGAGGACGATTTTCGATTGTTAAAAGGGGTCTCCATTTTCGCTCCTACAATCAAAGGGGTTTTTTTCCACTTCCGCTTCCACATGGTATCAGAGCCCCCGGATCGACGGGACCAGCATTGTTGTTGAGATCGACGTTCTTCAAGCTTCCCAACACGAGCCAGCCTTAGACGCTTGATCAGCAGCCGATTAACCACTGATCTGTGGACCAGGTGCGATCGTTTTTGTTTACTGGCTTGGTAACTCGTCTTATAGTGTTCTTGCTTGCAACCTAGAGTGAGCTGCTATTGATCTCACTCTCAGTTGCAAGTTCTGCATTCTCCTTGGTGGTCTGTCATTGGCCGTCTTTCTTATTCCCCACTAGATTATTATTGTATTGGAATCTAGAAGTAAGACGAGTTTATATTCTTTTTGGTGAGGAACGTGATCGTTAATGGCAAAGGAGGAAACAATGAGTGGTGCCACTATTGGCTCAACAAGCAGTGTTATGCATTTAGGGGAAAAATGGTGTTCACATCTTCCCCAAATACCACCTCGCAACCTCTACCAATGGACACAATATGTTCTGAACACTTTTCGCCCTCAGGGCCAACTCTACCACTTGACAGACAATGCACCCGATCCCACAGTCAAATCAGACATGAAATGGCAGTGTGAGGAGGATGTCTTATTTAGTGGATCTTAGAATCAACGCTGCCAGAAATAAACCAAGCTAATATGGACTTCGACACTGTTAAAGCAGTATGGGATACTGTACAAAAACATTTTTCCAAACGTGAAGATGAATAAAAAATTGCTGATTTGGTAGACCGATCCATGCATCTCCTTCAAGAACAGCGGACCGCATTGGACTATGCCAATGAACTTGAAGCTTTATGGAGAGAAATTTTCTACCGACCCTTTCCAAATAATTCCGTGGATAGGGAGTATGTATTACATCATCGAGTCTACAGCTATCTGAAGGGGTTACGACCTGAATTTGAGACAGTTCGCTCTCAACTTTGTAACCGTGAACATAAGTCAAATTTTGAGGACACTGTCATCAAGGTCAGAAATGAGGAAGGACGGTAGGGTATTACTTCTGAAGAGGGAAAAACTATGGTTGAAAATGCAGCATGTCTTGTGAAGCCTCAAAGAGGAATATCTGGATCAACTAAACAGCCACCTCAAGGACAGAAAAAAAAATTATCCGGGCAAACGTGATGAAGACCATAGGTTCTGTGTTTACTGCAAGAAACCACGACACACCGTAGAAACATGTTGGAAGTTGCATGGCAAACTAACTACAATCAGCAAAGGAAACAGTGCTACTAAGGTCTCTGATCCAGAGCCTGATATAATGAAACACTGCCAGAAGGACAGTGGAAACTAAGTGATATGGCACAGCTCAACGAAGAGGTCAACCAACTTCGAAATCTCATTAAGAATCAGTCAGACATTATGGGATCCACATCCTTGGCACATTAAGGTACATCCTATCGTTTAAACATTGATTCCATTTCCAAATATCAACCCAGTTCATGGATCTTAGATTCCGGAGCCACAGATCATATGACACCAGACAAATCATGTTTTTTATAGTATGAAACTTGTCCTAGCAATAGGAAAGTTCAGACTGCTGATGGCACCTTATTTCCAGTACTGGGTATTGGTACCATTGAAATTGGATGCATTGGGACACTAAAGCACGTTCTGCATGTTCCAAAACTATGCATTAGTCTGCTCTCAGAGCAACAATTGACACAGATTTGTGCCTATAAACTGATATTTGATGGAGTTGATGCCTTTCTTTGTAACAAGGTGATGGGACAGAAGCATGGGCTAGCTAGGATCCGTGATGGTCTCGACCACCTACAAGTATCTCCCTTAGTTGATGACGTGAAGCCTATGGTGGCCACTACAACCTCGACAGGAGAAGCAACAATCTGGCAACTTCATCAACAATCGGGCCACCCTTTTTTTCTTTTTTAAAAAACTATGTTTCCAGATTTATGTAATGGATTAGAGTTGGACAAATTGATATGTCAAGTATGCCACTTAGCAAAACACAACAGAGCTACTTATCCTCCCTCTGCCGTGAGGTCGACTTCGATTTTTGAGATGATTCACTGCAATGTATGGGGTCCAGCCCCATTCTCTGACTTACACGGATTTCGCTGGTTCC
Source organism: Wolffia australiana (assembly GCF_029677425.1). Classification (NCBI taxonomy): domain Eukaryota; kingdom Viridiplantae; phylum Streptophyta; class Magnoliopsida; order Alismatales; family Araceae; genus Wolffia; species Wolffia australiana. The sequence continues at coordinate 7,396,754 of NC_135844.1, forward strand.
TTATTTTTGTGGACGATGTGAGCTGTTTTTGTTGGATTCATCTTATGAAAGCCAAATCAGAAGTCTTCACTATTCTAAGTGGATTTGTGGCAATGATTAAGCGTCAATTTGGGACCCAGGTTAAACATTTTCGAACAGACAACGACAGGGAATTCATCAATGCATCCATGACTACCTTGTTTAAAGAGCAAGGCATTATCCATGAATCATCATGCGTTTATACCCCCCAACAGAATGGGGTTACTGAACAGAAATTGGGACACATTTTAGAAAAAACTCGCGCCCTATTGATTCAGAGCAGTGCCCCAAAATTTGTTTGGGGGGAAGCAGCGCTGTTGTCTGTTCATTCATATCATAAATCAACTTCCCCCTAAATCTCTCAGTAATAAATCTCCCTTAGATGTCGTTATGCAGGCCTATCCAACTGATAAACTCCCTTAGATGACATGATATGTGCATCTACACCCAAATCGGACCAAAAAGTTAGCTCCGCGAGCACTAACTTGTGTCTTTGTTGGATACTCCCATACGCAGAAGGGATACAAATGTTATCATCCGTATACACGCCGGATGTTTATCTCCAAAGACGTTACTTTCATGAAAATATTTTCTTATATCAGCAAGGAGCTGGTGACTCTATAGAATCCTTGTCCGGCTAAGGATGCTCCATGCACATCCTCAAATTGTGAACCCACGTGAGTGTCACGGGCGGTCCCGCATTAACATAGACCAACAAAGAAGGACACTGTTTTCCTGCTCCAATGGAAAAGGTAGTTAAGTGATTGGAATGTTGGGATGAGAATTGCAAACTAATTTTAAGTCTCTTTTCTAAACAAGATGACAAAGGGCCTTTCTAATGTCTTCCTGAGCCATTCTAGGGTTTCAATGAAGCCCAATCCCACTCATTTAAGCCATTTTCTGTTTCTCCCCAATTATCCAAGTCTTATATAGGCCGCAAGGGCATGGTGCATAGACATAAGCATTTGCATAGATGTCAGCCAGATATTCTTCTTCCAGAAAGAAACAAAATCTGCGACAAGTGACTGCCAGCCTGCTTCTCTCAGTCAAGACCAGAATATTTTTTAGTATTAGCGGCAAAGATATCAGGACTTCCAGCAGTACTTGGTATAATCTTACAATCATTACAAGCCAGATCTTGTCATTTCTTTCCATCCGTTTGCCATTTTTTCTGCTCCTTGACAATCCAGTCATAAAATATAGATGTGGAGAAGAACAGAGGAAAAGGGAATAGAGTGGAGACTCCGAAGAGAAATAGTACACCTGGAGACACTTAATCAGTAATCCCTTACTGGACTTGAGGATCTCTACACTCCAGACAAGCCGAGTAACTTCTTCTTGGAGATTTCAAAATTAAAATCCCACCAGAGTCGACCATAGGGGTCAGTCCCGCCTTTCTTTGAATTGGTACATGTGGGTTTATGTTGTTCTGTGGTGGCGGCTTCATCTCGCCTTTTCAGAATGATCCTAGGAGGAACCTTATCACATATACTGACAGATTGTCTTCTTATCATCACCAACTCTTCACCTGTAGTCCTTTATTAAACCTCAATAGTCTCTTCTTGTTGCCATCAAATCGTGTCAAATTTCAATAATCACCTACCTGACAATGTCCCTGGATTCTAGAAATAAGCAACTGATTATATGACTTCCAGTTCTACTTGTTTTTTCTTATATAGGCCTTGTTGCAGAGATTTCAAAGTTCAAACAGCCCACATCAATCTGCCTACAGTTGTTGATATAGGAAGAGTAAAGATTGAAATATTAGGGACCATACAAAAGGTTTTTGATAAGTCCTCGGGGAAGACTTACTGAAGTAAAAGGAGACGCAGAGCTTCAGTCACACGTGCAAACTGGTACTGCACGTGTGAGTTTGAATAAAGAATGGGAAGCGCTATATATAGAAGGTGTGGGCCCTCCATCGAAATCAAGAAATCAGTTGAAGAAGTTTCGTCGAGCGGGAAGAGTATCTCTTCCGCGAGGAGCTGGGGAATCGATTCAATCTTCAGCTAGATCCAGATCTCTACGTCTGCTATGGGAGCAGGCAAGCCGATCCGGCCCTCCACTACGTCACTCTCCCTGGGCTACCACACTCCACCTTCTGATCTGGTTCTCCCTTCTCATCCATCGTTGTTTTACTGCTTGAAATTCTACTGAACACTTGGTTTTGGAAAGGTAATCTCTCATTAACAATCTTGGTTGATACAATTGGTGCATTGATTGGGATCAAGACTCGAGAGGAATTACTGACTAATGTCGTTCCGTACAAATTAGTCAGTACCTTAACAGTTTTAACTGTACCAAAGTTAAATGTAAACCTCATGTCTGTTCAAGTAGTAGAAAATTTCACACTGTGAGATTTTTTCACTTGCTTGGACGTTCTTTGTCAAAGGATTGGACTTGTTAGAGAACAGCAAGGGCTGTACAGTCTTTCTACTATCAACTCAGATACATCTTCTGGGAAGACCAGTACTCCAAATATTTTGCTGCCTACAGTAGAGCAGAAGTGTAAAACTGCCAGTCAGAAGTCCAGTGAGCATTGATGTGTGCGTTACATGGCGACACACCCTGTGCGCTCTTACAGGGACGTGTGCCTCATACTCACATTCATAGCACAGGGAACATGAACAGCAAGGGTGCGCTCATCAGCAAAGTCATGGTGCCCTCCTGTCAGGTACACTTGCAGGCCATAGGCACACTCTGGCCAAGCCATGTGTAGGGCACTGGGCACACTCTGGCACTTGGCGGCCACCAAGCCTTGTGGGTGCTCCTGCACCACAACTTGGGGTAGTGATGCCCTACATGGTCCCAAGGCAACAGGCGGTTTACAAGGTGCTGATGCGGGTCTTTGCATGCAGCAAAGACTGACCAGGAGTGGTGGTTGTTGGGAGTAACAGTATTGTCGATGCTTTGCAAATGGTGACAGATACGGTGGGCCCCCAGAGCACACCAAGAGTGCATCATAGTTGAATAGGCATGTGCAGCAGTGTAGTCCATGGGGTTGCGCTGCTGCCTTTGCCCCCCATTAAAAGAAGCGACTGGGCATCTTATGTGTCCAAAGTTACTACTTGCCCAACATGGTCCCAAGGCCAAGTACCTATATAAGGCCACACGTAGCATGTTGCCAAGGTGTATCGACCATTTTGTATTATTGGCTTCTTATGAGGTAATCTTCCTCAGAACCCCATATCAACTGTATATTCAAGAATTCAGCTGAATTCTGGTGAAGATTGTTTGGCACATTCCAAGGCCAGCGCACGTCTAACCTGAGGTCGTACAAGATTCTGGTTTAGCTGATTTTCCCAGGCAATGGAGAACTTTTATTAACACCAAAGCAGTGGTGATCATACCCTTTTCATCAAGCATACACTTTCAGAGGGAGTGAGTACCTTGTTGGTGCGTGACGATGGTATAACTGTCGGACGGAGCGATAATCAGGAAATTACACCATAAAACAACCAATAAGCTACTGACTTTGAAATGAATGCATTAGGTTAACTAAAATATTTTCTTGACAGTGAACTTTCACATTCTATGTCTGGGACTCTACTCTCACATCAGAATATATAACTGATCTCCTAACTGCAACATGATGTCTTGATCCCCAAGCTAACGATACTTCTTAGCAATAATCATAAAATAAACCGTGAAATAGGAGCAGAATTGGAAGATCACAGCGCTTACCAGCACCTTATCGGAAAATTAAATTACCACTCAGATACAAGTCCAGATATCTCATCACTGCCAACATCCTCGGTTTAAGGAGGAACCCGTACATCAAACGCCAACTGCCTATCACATTTCCAGGAGGTAGCATTGTGCTATGACATGGAAAAAAGCAAGGTGCTGTGGCAAGATTCACTGCAGAGTCAGAGCTCACTGCCCTAGCACAAGGAGAATGTGAATCCACTTAGATAAAATGTATATTGGAAGAGTTGGACAATCGACCATAAGTTTTGCTCATGAGCCTGTCCAATTGATAGGACCAACCAAACACATAGAAATGTAGGCATTTCAGTAAGAAGAAATTGGATACTGGTGCGTCTTATGAATTGAACAATATGCTGATCTTATAACTAAAGGATTCAGACGCAGGTGGTATAACGATCTTTCCCAGAGCCACCAACCACGATTAATATTTGGAAAATACAGCCCCATTATAGTACTCGTGAATCCTGGTTTAAATGCCAGGTGAAAATGAAAGGAAGACCCATTATGAATAAGTGAGCCTACTAAAGAAAATAAAGTTATAAGAGACTACAGGAGAAAAATAAAAAATTAAAAAAAGAGAGGATAGTTGTATAAGACCTTCTCACTTATGGCTACAGGATAGTTGTACAATACCAGTTCCATAGGATCAGAGAATAAAATAAATTACGTAATAATAGATTTCTTCAAAAATATATTACTTAATTATTCTGGGATACAATCATGTGTTCAATAAAAGGCCTCATCAGGCCACAGTTTTGTGAGTTTATTGGCAAACTGAGACTTTTGAATATTCAGTCACCAACTTGAGTGGGGGTGTCATAGTTTTCTATTTTTATTTTTTCTTGGCTCAGCTTACTAGGTTGTTGTGTTTTCCTAGTGTGAACATTGTAATCCAACTGAGAAGTCATCTGTCCAACTCACAGATGACTGCCCTATTTAAAGGATTGGCGTAACATAATGAAACTTCTTCTTCTTTGCCTATTTCTCTCAACCTGTCTCGAGGTTAACTCACAAAACCTAGTAATTAAGATTTAAAATATAAGATTAATGAAACTGAGTTAGTCATCTGGCAACTAGGTTTAAGATAAACTCACAAAACATTCATCACCCTTATTGAATGGATAATAAATGGAAAACCTATCATTGATAGAAAACCAAAGGTACCTGAGAAAATAATCCGAATGGTGTCTGCTCTGTTCGCATGACTTGACCCCGTCCACCGCATGTAGGACACACCCTAGGTTTTGAACCTGGCTTTGCCCCAGTACCATCGCATGCATCACAAGTCTCCAAATGAGAAAGCTCAATTTCTTTTTCCACTCCAAAAATAGCCTCGGAAAACTCCAATGTCAAGTCATAACTGAGAAAAAAAATCAACTTCTATCAAACATTTAGAACTTAACAAAAATAATTCATTAAACTGATGATAAACTGATACCAGATTTAACAATCTTTTGAAGTCCATGTTTGTTCAAGTAATAGATATCCAGCTACTATTCACCCAACTTACTAGTGAAATAAATGTTGCCCTTGTATGTATTTTGAAGCATATGGTCGAAGAAAAAAGGCTAGAAGTTAAAAAGACAAAGATGCAACATTATAAATTGTTTTGTTTTGAAAAAAATGTAAATAGTTTCTGCTGGTCAACAAATTATAAGGTCTAGATCCACAATAAAGACCTCATCCTGTTGATCAGCAGCTTACCATCATAAATTAATCTCATTTTAAAGTAAAATACATAAATTCCCTTTAAACTCAAAGGAAAACTCAAGAACACCAAAACAAAAAGATCAACCATCAGTAGACATAAAAACTAGGCGCTAGATGGAAAAAAGAAAAGTGCAAACTAAGAACGTGTGTAATGGTACCTTCTTTCAACAAAATGACTTCACATCAGCCTATGTAAATTTGAGTAAACAAAGTACGGATTCATAATACAAAAAATGCACAGAAATGGGAAGCATCAGAAAACATTTACTAAAAGGTAAATAATTAGAATAAGTTTGTAGTCGTCCACTATCCTAGTTTAAAATTAATAAGATTTTAATGTGTGATCCATGACCAACCGAATGTCTTCGCCTTTTGCAACTGAACTGCGCCTACCAGTCCTGAAAGTGCCTTGATCAACTCCCGAGAAACCTCCCATACTTTGCCCGAAGAAAGCCTCAAAAAGGTCAAATGGATTACTCTGCACAGAAAGAGTTTAATTAAAACAGACAACTAAGACAAAAAATCATGCTGCAATGGGTAACATTATCTGCAGATAATCTTTCTTCTGACATATCAAATCATAAAAAAAAACGTCAAAACATTTACAGCGTTCAGAACCTAACACCGTCCAGATCATCAATTTACCGTATAAGCTCCAGCAGCACCACCCATCGAACTTTTGAGGCCATCCTCCCCGTACCGATCATACACCGCTCTTTTGCTGTCATCAGATAGTACCTAAAGAGGAAGAAAGAAAGTCATTCAAACATCTTTTCTCTGCGCAAGGTTGAATTCTTTCAAGTTGATGCTCTGATCCCCAGCCCAATAGCTGGGGCCGAAGACAGCACATCTGACTGAGGTAGAATTTAAACATTGTGTAACAGATGAAAAGCAAAATGCTCCAGTTCAACACAGTCACTCCCTGACAAAAATCACCTAGAGCGATGAGCGAATCCCTTCCAGTGCCTCCAGATGCCCAAACAGATATTAGGTTTTTGAGAAAGAACATCATAATCTACTAGTGGGTTGGAGCTGGCTTAAATAATAGCATTACAAGTTAGCAGGCCAACACCCACTAATCTGAAGTCAATTATTTCCCACGTGAGAAAACAGGACCCGTCAAGCTGGAGGTCCTAAGGGTATTGAATACAAGGCATGTATTTAACCCGCTTGGCCAAGTAGCCAGACTCATGGGAATTGCTTACGACCATACAGAGCCGTCTTGAGCTCAAACACCACATTAAACTAATCAGACAAAGGGTATCCAGGAGGAGCAGACATATACATATCTTTAAGTCTCCATGCGAGAAGTCATTCTTAACATCAAATTCCAGGATGTATGAGCCACATTTTTCTTCCAGGCAATTAAAACATTCTGTATTAAACTTGGCGACCATCAACCAGGGGGGCTGATGGCCCTCGTATCTTCGGATGCGGTCTGTTGACAAGTCAACCAGAGGGGGGCTAGGGTTGCCACACCTACATGACACAAATCTCACCCTTTTAGCCATACGGGTAGGCCAACTTATAGTACTGTAGAAGGATATGGCAATCAAGGCCTCGAAGGACAATTATAGACCATGGCTAGACACGGAACGGCGCACTGCTCCAAGCAGAGGGGCATCTGGATTCTGGAATGGCCTGAGGCAATTATTTCCTCCAGTTCAAGAATTTGTCACATCCCAGCTGGGCGATGGAACCACTTTTCGCTGTTGGCCGGACGATTGATCTGCTCAAGGCCCCATATGTGCAGAGTTCCGAGGATGCCCATTGCCATGGTTAGAGATAATTGGGATGGTATGTGGAACTTGTCAGCGTAGGGAGTGGAGGATTATCAGAAGATGCAACAGTACCTGCCGCATCTGCAACCTGAGATTGAGGCTCAAGATGGATGGATGTGGTCAGGCAAACCTTTCTCTGTCAGGGATGCATTTTTACAAATCAGAAAAAGACAAGCAGAGGAGTAACCATCAAACATCAATGCATGCCGAGTTGTATGGAAGCTAAAAATCCCCCAAAAAGTGCAGATATTTGGGTGGCTGCGCCTTATACGATGATTGGTAAAACGGGTCATCAAGGAGAAATGGCTACTGGCAGCCCCAACAGATTGCGTTATGTGCATGGAGGTTGAAGAAGAGACATCCCATCTTTTCTTTCAACGCCTGCTTGCTCGCACAGAAGGGGCCAGTCAATCTATGGCAGGGGTGAATGTCTCCACAGAGTCCTGGGACTCATTACGGGAAGGGTTACCCATGGGGCAAGAGGAGTGGGACAGCTGTTTGCTGCGCTCTAGGCCATATGGCTGCACTGCAACGAGGTCATCTTCAAAGGATGAGAGGTGTTGCAGGTCAGGGTAGTGCTCCATGTAGAGATCTTAGCCTCAGTTTGGTTTAAAGGGAGGTGAACGAAGGGTGTGAGGACCCTTTGGTTCAAGGCTGTATTTGTACCCTTCTATTTATTAATCATATAGGGAGGACCACCAATCACGGGTGACCTTCCCCAAGTTTTTTCAAAAAGAAAAAAATTTAACTTGGCAACCAGAGCAAACATGTCAAATAATCAATAGAGTACGATTGACTGTAACCCTAGGCTACTAACATGGCCTTGTAGCTTTCCAAGTCCATCGGCATTAAACTTGCTCTTCTATCAGATGAAGTCCAGTCCTTGGCCACCTAATCTCACAGAAAAAAAAACCATGATCAAGCACTAATTGCCAACTAGTATCACACACAAGCCTCTACAGAGATATGATCTGTGCCTTACGTCCGGGCACATGAAGGACCCCTTTGAATAATCATAGAGTTACAAGTTCTCCTTGTCAGAGGAGAAATGATCATTGAGGTTCTTCTTGGCATGATTGGGCTGTCCAACATCGTGAGGGCACAGGTTTCAGTATTTGGAAATTCATGAGGCTTAGGCTGTTCTTTTATTTGATTTTTGAACAGTAAAAGGGGCGATCACCCCACGAGTCGGTGACCTTCTCAATAGAACCTGACAGACCAATCTCAATCTATTTAAACATGTTCAAACCCTCCTCTCCATCCACGACCTGAGGAAACCAGGCCACCATAAGTACCTCCAACTCACGGATAGCCCCATTAGTAGAAGTCATCCTTCCCCTGAACAGCACCTTGCTTCTATTCAACCGTATAGTCCAAAGAGCTGCCAGTACCCCCCCCCCCTTTTTTCCTTCCTTTTACACCTGGAGCTCAGGATTGAGCACCAAAAAGCCTCACCAGAATTCATGTCCACCATTGATATCTCTTGGCTGGCCTGAATCATGCAAGAAAATAGGCACTCAAAAAATAGGTATTGGCAGTCTTCTTCCCCTCTTGAGTATAACATGCATGTTGACGATGTATCTGGGTATAGCCTTTTGCAAAAGGCCTAGGTCATTAGTCTTCTCCATAATAGAAGTCAGGCAAAAATACGTACCTTCGTCGGGACCTTTTTGCCACCATATGAGCCTACATACGTGGATGATTGTCAGGTCCTCCTCTTGCCCCTCTCAAATTCTTGTGTAAGCCTTTCAGACAGAAAAAGGGCCATTGACCCATGTCCAGCCATCTTGTTCGCTGCACCTTGGGCTATACTGTGCCAAGGACTGCTAAGGCTGTTCTTGCTTCTTATTTTGTTCTTCTTCCCTCTTCTTTCTTATTCCTCCAAAGATCTCCATGGGGCATCTATCAGTCTGCCATGGCCATTACTCCTCTCCCTGCTTTTACTCTGCGAGGATCACTAACTGGTGAGTAGATAATGAATCGCACACTACTTGGAGCCATACAATCAGTATTTCAGTATCTAAGATCCAGCTCTTATCAGTCTAACAAAAATGTCGGTATCCGATGAGTCCATAGTTCTAACTTGCATCTTCCAAGGAGGTATAACTCAGCAAACATTTGATCTGCCTCATCTTCTCCTTCATCCAACACCACCGTATCATCCACCTGATCCAGGACTGTATCAACAGATTTCTTTCTGCAAAGGATAACTTGCTTGTCTCTTGAGTCTGAGATATAGCCACATAAACTTTCTCCTGATTCGTATATCCCAGAACATAAAATTCTCCTTGGTGAACTGCTGCTTCTTGCAATACACGTACAAGTAGTCTTTTGGATCTTTCTGAAACCTTTTTGATAACCACAAGCTGGTGCCCTGAAGACCTGCACCAATATCCTGATACATTCTTCACATGATCTCACAGAAGAAGGAAAAAATGCAAGGTGAATCAGTTACAGACACATGCACCCAAAGAAACACATGCGGAAACCTATAAATGAAGACACAGTGGGAGAGAGGATGGCACTGGTTATTTCCTCCCAGAAGTTCAGGAATTAGGGGATTGTGGAGCAAACAAGGGCTCGAGCAGCAGGAGCAAGCCACTTGACCAGAGAAGGGGAGAATCCACCCGGATTCTCCATTATTCATCTTGCACTTTCTCTTTCGGTGATTGTCTTTTTCTGAAGATACTCCCCTAGTCCGATCACTAGATCCATATTATTCTTGGAAGTAATTGTAAAGCATGGTCATTAGATACAATCCTTGTATCATATTCCCTCCAATATGATCCCCCCCTGACAGTTTGGAGTCACTTTTCTTCATGGATAATTCTGCAGTATGCCTCTTGGATGCTTCTGGAAAAAGTTTCAGCCTCTTTTCCTCCTTGACTACCATCCCACTATTTTCTCCCAGTGGGGAATTTGACTTCTCAGCATCTCATATTCAGGATTTGGACCTGTGAGAAAAGTGAACAATCCAAGCTTCAAGGAACACTAGCTCTCTTTGGCATTATGATTCTCCATCGACAAATAATAGTCCATTTCCCTCCCGAATGCCTTCAACTTGCATGTAAATGCCTTAAATGTAGCTTTAGCTTGCCTAACCTGGACACCCTGAGCATTCAATTCATATATACACCAGTCACCTATTGCTCTGTGCAGCTCTTGCTAATCTCCTTCCACATATCCCTGATTGAGCTCACTCTGAGAAAATTATCCACTATCACAGACGCATTGTTCAAGAGAGCCATTGATGGATCATCTGGATCCTTCGACTTCCAGGTCCAGTCATCTTGATCCCCAGGAGACAGAGGTTCCTCCACAAGGTTATCTACCAAATCCCTGGCGTCCAGGGATAGCCACACCAATTTGCACCGCTGATACCCATCGGTGCCATCGAACTTGATCTCAATGTCCGTGAGGCCAATGGTCAACCTTTCACAGTTCTTTGTGTCCCCAAACGTCAGATGGGTCCACCCGAAAATTCATATTGTACTTCAAAGACTCCCTTGACACTTTCGAAGAGATATCTTCCTATGAACAAGTGCACAGGATGATGTCCGCCGCTAAGGAAGACGAAAGAAGAGCCTATCAGGTCATGCCAGATGTTCCCAGGTGAGCTGCTTTGATACCATGTAAAGAGTCGCCAATGGAGATGAGCGAATCCCATCAAAGGCCTCCAGACGCCCTAATGGAGATTAGGGTTCTGAGAGACAAAGTCATAATCTATTATCTGCTTGGACACTAATCTCAAATCACTTAATTCTCCAACATGGGAACAAGTGACCAAAAGACAAGAGACACGCAGGCCACTTATAGCACATGACCCACTTAAGTCACTTATTCTCTCACTTGAGAATTAATGACATAAAGGAAATATCATCACGTGGGCCATTCATTAGTGTTCCACCTTCTGTAAACTGGAATTTACACCATCCATTGATGGGTAGCCAAGAGTAAGTTTCTTTCCTGCTTAATGAGCCAGGATCAGGGAACTTACTGGTGAGATAAATTTCAGCTTTTCAAAATGGAGGATCACTCAATCACTCAATCAATTTCCTTCAGGACTTCAAGCTAATTAATTTTCATTTTATTTATGCTGACAACAAAACAATATAAAATTTTGAGACATCATTATCTGATTAAAAGTTGAAGCGTACGAAGCAGACAAGTATAACTATTTTTTTCCGTCTTCTGGATTAGTACCACAAAATTCTAGAGTTAAGTATTACATACGACATCAGATTACTAGAAACAACGGGAAACATAAGAAAGACAACATAGAACTGCAAATTGTAATGAAATTTGTCACATTCAAAGTGGAGGAAACAAGCACATAAAGTGATTGTAAGTCATGGAATTCGAACAATCAAATATTATTCTAAAGTCTTTTTTCCACAATCAAATTTACACAAAAAATTCACAATCTTCAAGTGCAAGCAAAGTGTCTAGAATAAACGCAACTGGTGTATGTTCAATTTTGAGGAACAAAGGTAAAAATCAACAACTATTCAAACCAAGAAACCGGTTTTCTTCTCTAATAAATGTTGCTTGCAGGAACCCAAAGTTAGACAGCATAAAATACCTCATATGCAGCACTTATCTCTTTGAACTTTTCCGTAGCTCCTGGTTGTTTGTTCACATCAGGATGAAACTTCAGCATAGAGGACGAATAATGTTAGGTTTATGCCAGGAGTCAATAAAAATATATGCGAGCAAAAAAAATACTAGAGACATCTGATTCCCAATAGGGAATTCAGGAGCTGTCATTGTGACCATGACTAATCAAACAAAATGCAAGTAAACAATACAGCACATGCTAATGAGTGTTCATTTTATCCACGCAGACTTTTCGGAATCTAGATGCTATAAGACATCTATATCTTTAATCCACGATGCACCAATAGGACCCCGTGCACCTCTACTACCGTCCCCCCTTTTTTTAATTTGATCAGCCCCATCCGTAGGGAGCAATCGGCGCCACCTCACCTCCATGGTGTCATTGACCCTCTGCGTCCAGCCGCATACCGCAACATATTCGGCCATCGATAACCCTCGAAGAACTAGCCTTTGTAATTCTGAATTCTCTAGTGTCGGAACTTTCTGCCATATGCCTTCCGGACCTCCTCTAACCCTGGAGATTCCCCGAACACGTCCTCCACTAAGCACTTTTGAGCGTAAAGGGGTACCCCTGGTAGCATGGGAAGAGGTCTGCAGGCCCATGAAACAAGGAGGGCTGGGGATACTCCACATAGACTCCATGAACCTGGCACTACTGACCAAATGGGTGGAAAGGATTGTGACGTCAGTGAAGGGCCTCGCCCTCAATGTCATTAGGAACAGATATGATGCAGAGACGGATTGGGGAAGTCGCCCTTTTGGCGTAGTTTGCGTATTAGTATCCCCCACATGCGTGAGTTCTTTGACCCCAGGTTGGGGGACGGGGCTCGCTTTCGATTCTGGAGCGACAACTGGTCCAATCAAGGCGTCCTGAAGGTGAAATACCCAAGACTTTTTGCTTTAGCGGGGAACATAAACGCCACAGTAGACGAATGTTGGTTTGGAGCTTGGGTCCCTATCATGCATGGGGCCTTATCAGAGCCACAGTTTGAGGAACTGATGGAGATGCAAGAGATCCTTTTGAACATTAGACTGTCAAATGTATATCGAGATGGCTGGGTGTGGAGAGGGCCATCCTTCTCGGTGAAGGATGCATATTTGAAGATCCGAGGTGAAGCGGGGGGAGACTCGACAACCATCAATTCATGCTCCGTGATGATGCAAAATGTTCCTCTCAAGGTGCGGTTCTTCGGCTGGTTATTGAGACGACGAAGATTGGTCACACGGGTCTTTCAGAGGAGGTGAAATCCGACTGTTTCCATCGAGTGTCCTCTGTGTGCCCAGGGCAATGAAGACTGAAGACAAGAAGAAAGAACAATTCTTGATACTCAAACAAAGAGATTACAAGGGGTTTTATAGGGAGCCCTAATGGGCTAATAATAGAAAGGGCCCTTAATGGGCTAATAATAGAAAGGAGCTAATAATAGAAAGAAGAAAAGAAAAGGAAAGGAGACAATAATGTCAACACTCCCCCTCAAGCTGGAGCGTGGATGTTTTCCACACCCAGCTTGGAACAGAGCTCCTCAAACCGAGGGGCATGAAGCCCTTTGGTGAAGATGTCTGCAAGCTGTTCAGCTGACGGAACATATGGCGTGCAGAAATTTCCCGACTCAAGCTTCTCTTTAATGAAATGTCGATCGATCTCAATGTGTTTTGTACGATCATGCTGGACGGGATCATGAGCAATGCTGATAGCCGATTTGTTGTCACAGAACAGCTGAACAGGGGAAGAAACCGGACACCTTAGTTCACAAAGCAGTTGGGTAATCCAAAGTGCTTCACAAAGACCATGCGCAAGGGCACGGAACTCCGCTTCAGCACTTGATCGAGAGACCACTTTCTGTTTCTTACTCCTCCAAGTAATAAGATTGCCTCCCAAGAAGGTGCAGTACCCAGAGGTCGACCGATGATCAACCACAGATCCTGCATAATCGGCATCAGTGTAGACTTCTAGACGCAGACCACTGTGACGACGAAACATTAATCCACAGCCAATGGTGCCCTTCAAGAAACAGAGGAGGCGATGGGCAGCATGAAGATGACTCATTCGAGGGTTCTGCATAAACTGACTTAGAACACCCACTGTATATGCAATGTCGGGACGGATGTGGGTGAGATAGAGCAGTTTGCCCACAAGTCTTCGATATTGTCCGGGCTCAGCCGGATCTTCATTCTCATCTGCACCAAGTCGATGACTCACATCAATCGGTGTCGAAATAGGCTTGGAGTCTTCCTTTCCCAGCTCGCAAAGAAGATCCACTGTATATTTCCGCTGACAGATGAAAATCTCACTCGAAGAATAAGCCACCTCAATACCAAGAAAATATCGTAATGGGCCAAGATGACGTATGGCAAAGTCCGACGACAGATACATAGCCAGCTGAGTAATGGACTCCGTATCATCACCCGTGATGATAATGTCATCCACGATACGAAGAATAGCCACTCCCGGACGTGGAATGACGGTAGAAAAGCGTGTGATCTCCATTACACCGACGGTATCCCGGTTCTTCATGGCCATGGTGAAACGGCCAAACCAAGCACGAGAGATTGCTTCAAACCGTACAGCGCTTTCTTCAGGCGACAAACAACTGAACTCGGAGTAGACGGCACTAAGGAGGCATATCCAGGAGGTAAGGCCAACTATATATCCTCAGTCAAATCACCATGAAGAAAAGCATTCTTGACATCATATTGCTGCAATATCCAGCCCGATCGCGGCAAGAGCCAAGAGAATCCGGACAGTGTTCATCTTGGCCACAGGCAAACGTTTCCTGATAATCAATGCCATACTGTTGGGTGAACCCTTGCGCCACAACACGTGCCTTGTGCCTTTCAATAGAGCCGTCGAATTGTGCTTTACAGCATAAACCCAACGACTGCCAACCAAGTGCTTGCCCGGCGGTAGTGGAACCAGATCCCATGTGTCATTTAGGGCAAGTGCTTGTAGCTCCTCCTCCATTGCCCGACGCCAATGAGGAAGAGAGGGCTACGCCCACCGTCTTTGAAAGGGAGATAGTGTCAAGGGAGGTGAGAAGAGCGTGGTGGGGGGGGGAAGGGCGGTGAGAGGAGGTGGATGCGGCTAATGGATACAATGGAGAAGGATGAGGGCAAGACACAAGTGCTAATGAAGGATTTTCAAGAGGAGTGGATGAGGAGGATGAGGAACTTCAGGGTAGGAGGAACACGAGGCTTGCGACGAGCAAGAGTGATACCATAGCGTTTTTCTGGCGTGCAGCGTATAGGTAAAGGGGCACAACATAGTGGGATAGAGGGATCCGATGGGGACTCTGCAGGAGGGTTCGATGAAGCAGAGGATGGATCTTTAGTAAGGACAGGTGGATTTGGGATTGGTGCAGGCAGAGGATCAGAGGACAAGGTGTTCATGGGAATATCAGATGGAGGCTCTTCGAGAGGAACAGGCAAGGAAGGACTTGGGACTGGTGACGAGGGAGATGAGTTAGGAAGAATAAGAAATTCAAGGGGATCTGATTGAGGTGGTAAAGAAGGAGAAGGTGGAGAAGAAGAGGGGTAATACGGAGTGAATTCGTCAAAGGTAGCAGCCTTGGTGACAATAAATCGACGAGAGGGTGGATGATAACATCGATAACCCTTTTGAGTAGAAGAATAGCCGACGAAGACACATTGGATGGCCCGAGGATCAAGCTTGTCACGACCAAGATGGTGGTTAGGAGCAAAGCAAACGCACCCAAAGACACGAGGGGTAAGATTGGTTCGGAGAGAAATGTTGGGGAAGGAATGCTGAAGACAATCAATGGGAGTAGAGTAGTTAAGTACGCGAGACGGAAGACGGTTGAGAAGATGAATGGCAGTTAGGACAGCTTCAGCCCAAAAATACTTTGGCACATGCATGTGAAATAAGAGGCCCCGAGCCATTTCAAAAACGTGACGAAATTTTCGTTCTGCAACTCCATTTTGCTGGGGGGTGTAAGGACATGTGGTTTCATGGATGATGCCTTTTTCTTGGAAGAAAGTACTTAACGTGGAATTGACATAGTCTCGGGCATTGTCGGAGCGGAAGCGACGAATAGAGGTGCAGAATTGAGTTTGAATGAGAGAGTAGAACTGAGGAATAACAAGGGAGATCTCTGATTTATTTTTCAAGAGATAGGCCCACGTGAAACGAGTAGCGTCATCAATGAATATACATAACCACGAGCACCAGGCGTGCTATGAACAGGAGGGTCCCCACACGTCGGTGTGAGCGAGCAAAAGGAGTCGTCAAATGGGAAGAAGAAATAGGATACGTGTAATGCGATGATGTTTAGCAATTCGACAAGCATCACAAACAAAGCGGTCCACAGAGTGGCCTTGGAAAAGTTTTGGAAATAAACGATAAAGAGTAGCAAAGGATGGATGGCCGAGGCGTCGATGGAGAAGCCACAAACGCTCATGAGACGCCGAAAGGGGAACTGCAGCGGCAGCAACAGCGAGAGGAGACAAGGGAGATCGAACAAGATAGAGACCCTCATGCTCCTCAGCAATAGAAATCGTCCGCCCCGACACCTTATCACGATAAAAACAGGTATTAGGAGTGAATGTAAGATCTTGGTTCAGATCACGAACAAGGCGGGATAAAGAAAGAAGATGATGAGCAAGCCGTGGAACATGAAGGACTTTAGTGAGGTTCATCGAAGGATAGAGAGACACACGACCAATCCCAGCCACAGTGAGAAGATCACCGGGAGCTGTTTTAACTTTGGAGGAGCCGGAAACTGGTTCATAGGTCACAAAAGCTCTAGGATTGGGTGTCATGTGGGCAGTGGCACCAGAGTCAAGAAGCCAAGTGGATGATGATGACGACGGAGATGGTGAAGGAGGAGGAGAAGGAATGGTGGACATACCGCGTTAGCTAGAGAGCACGAGCCCACGACTGGAGGGTCAAGCAATCGCCGAAGACGCGTTCCACTTCTTCAGGTGTAAAGCCGGAAGAGAAGCACTCGCGAAGACGCTCCACTTGGAAGAAGACCATAGGACAGAGGCACTTGACCAGGCATCGGTACTTGGTTGACAGAAGGTGCAGCCGTGGCGAGATTGCTCTGTTGTGTTCGCTTCGCGTTGAAGCTTAAAGCACGCGTCTCCTTGGGTGACCCCGCTTTGCAGTAATTGCAGAAAAGGGAAGGATCACCTTTGGAGGATTCCTCAGTCCGAGTAGAAGGACCACGAGGCGAAGCTCCTGCTCCAGTCGATGTGGTCGCCACCGGAGCGCGTGGAGGAAGACGAATGTGCTACAAGTGCAGAAGCCGGGGTCTGGGACTGCTGAAAGCGAGATTCTTCAATTCTCGCGCTGCGAAGCGCATCCTTGAAGGAAAGCTCTTTCTCCCGGTGTATAAGCTGAGCCTGTACCGCTTCATATTCCGGGTTAAGTCCTATAAGGAACTGAAAAACCCGAAGTTGAAGAGTGTACTTGCGATCCACCGAGTGAGGGTCCGGAGGCATGTAGTGATCAATCTCATTCCACAGAGAAAGGAGTTCTGTGCTGTACTCCATGATCGTCATGTCTCCTTGACGCAGATTGGCGGCCCGATGCACTAGCTCATACAGTGTGGCAATATTATTTTTCTTGGAGTGGCTGTCAAGGGCCGCTTCCCACACGGCCCGGGCAGACTCAAGAGATAGAAATTCACCCTTGATACTTGGTGAAATACTATCCAAAAGCCATCGATGGACCACCCCTTCAACGTCTAGCCAATCATAGTACTTGGAGTCTGTCTTGGAAGGCCCTTCTTCAAGTAAATGACGCATCAGTCGTCCCTTGAGAGTAATCTGGACATATTGCTGCCATTGAAGAAGGTTAAAGCCGGTGAACATCCCATCTGGAGGCATCCGAGGCACAGAAAAAGGTCCAGGTGAAGCCGACCAATTCCCCGACTCAAGAGGTGCCTCCGAATCATTTGACGTTTGACCCACACTGGGTGGCGTCGATGCTGGCATCGATGCTGGCCTTCCACCGGAAACCGATACAGGCTCCGTCATCTTGATCACAGAATGAAGTGTCGCACGAGGAGCACACGGCTGCAGGAACGCCCGCGGCTATTGGCTGCGTGCGCGGCTGAAGAGTCGAGGAGGGAGCGCGGCCGCGACCGAGAGGAGAGCGCGCGGTCGAGAGGGAAGCGTACGCTGCCGAGAGAGAAGCACAGCCGAGGAGGGAGCGCGGTGCGGGAAGCCGGAAATGTGGCCGGAAAGAAGCTGCGCCGCCAGGAGCAGGTAGCCAACCGGAAGGAGAAGGAGCTCAAGATCGTGGCGAATGTAGAAACGCCAGAGATCGGAGCTACGGTCGAGCCCAGGAACCCGGATTAGGGTTAGGGTTAGGGCTCTGATACCATGAAGACAAGAAGAAAGAACAATTCTTGATACTCAAACAAAGAGATTACAAGGGGTTTTATAGGGAGCCCTAATGGGCTAATAATAGAAAGGGCCCTTAATGGGCTAATAATAGAAAGGAGCTAATAATAGAAAGAAGAAAAGAAAAGGAAAGGAGACAATAATGTCAACAAAGACTGCTCCCACCTATTCTTTAGGTGTCAGGTCGCCCAAGAAATATGGACAGCGCAGCAGATACCAGGGGTGAATATCTCCTCCGACCAGGCATTTTGGACTTCAGTCACTGGTGATAGGTACCGTAGCAAATTGGAATGGAGGAGGCTACTTGCGGTGCTATGGGCGTTATGGCTGCACCAAAATGAGGTGGTGTTCAAGGGGAGGCGGGCGTCAGTGGAGAATATCATTCACAACATTGAGGCGCTTGTGTCTTTTTGGGTTGGAGGGAAGTGATTGGAGGACCATTTCGGTCATATATGTATCATGAATGTACATATTTTCCATTACTAATGGTAACAGGTTGACCACCACTTAAGGGTGGTCTTCCTTATTTTCTTCAAAAAAATAGAAAATATCTTTAATCTACGAGGCAACTTTACACAGTTAATTTACAAAATCCAAATGAATAAGACAGACCAAATTGAAACAAGCTTGACTATAAAGTCTTGGTCCTTTTGAAGAGGACAAAATGGAGACTTAAGGTTAAAAGATGAATAAGGATAAACACAAACTTAAAATAGTTCAACAAAAAAACGAGAAAAACAAGAATAGATCTAATTTCCTGGGTAAAATCAAGCTGGCATCAAGAGGAATGTATGGCTCTGAACCAAACTAGAAAAATTCAGAAAAGAATGTAGTTAAAAAACATCCTTAGATTCCAGGAATGCCGAGAACAGTGTGAAGATGATGAGGAATGTAGGACAAGAAACGAGGAAGGGTAAGGACTAGAAGGGAGGAATGATGACACTCAAACTAGGGTTACCGGTGTGGTAACCCTCCCTCTCGATCAGGGCTCTCCCCCTCTCTGGGCAGTCGCCTTGGCAACAGACTTCAAGAATGAGTCGATATGCATCTCATCCTCCCCTTAATTATGAGTCGGGCCCCCCTTCATGTTCACCTAGGAGACTTAGTCCTCTTGTATGTACTCAGTAGGCTTGTATCAATACTCCTGTTAGATCATAAGGCCCAAATAACCCATGTATTACCGGGCCCATGTTTTATAAATGGGCCCGAGCAGAGAGGAATATGACTGTTGAGTCCAACGGTCATATACCTCCAACGGTCGATTGGCAGTCTCCAAAAAGGGGGGAACATCGTGTAGTATTTGTGGTTGTGAAAAATAATATACATATATTTTCTTCTTTCCACAAAATTTACCCTCTTGATAGTGAAGAAATCTCATGGTATCAGAGCAGCGATCAAAGGTACACCAAAGACGACAAGTTTCTTCTTCGAAATAGTTTCTATTTTTCTTCTCGATTCGGCGACGAGCTCCTCTAGCATTTGTTGGTGGCATCGTCCTGCAACGACTCCTGATTCGGCGACGATTTTGGCGCCCTTCGGCAACGATCTCGGCGGCATCTGTTTACAAATTCGGCGGAGTCTTCCAGCGACGATTTCTGCTACGACTCTTGCTTCGGCGACGATTTCGGCATTTTTCGGCGACGATTTCGGCGCCCTTCGGCGACGATCTCAGCGGCATCTGCTTGCAGATTCGGGGACATCATCTTGCAGTATTCGGCGACGATTTCTGCTTTGGCGACGTTTCTCGACATTCGACCAGAAATTGGCGATTTTTGACGATATCGGTGATTCCAGACATTGGGATTTCGCGATATCTTGATTTCGCAAGCTGTCACAATTTACTTCCGGAGTTTTTTTTTTCTTGATTCGCGATCCACACGTCTCAGAAAAAACTCTACGCTTGGGGCAAGCTACGATTGGTGCAGAAGAAGAGAGGAGTTGGCCTTTGTTTGGATTCTTTCCTCTTTGAATCTGCACACGACGACAGTATCTGATCAAAAGGTGTGTTCACTCTCCCGGGAAGCTCTTCTCCAGTGAAGACTTGCTCCGTCAAATTATCAGCTCCTGGTTAAGGAGTATTCTGTCTCTTGGTGCCCCGTCTACTTATCTTCAGATGGGAAAGTCCAGGATGGCTGAGAGGGATTCCGAGATCACCCCCTCAGCTATTGTCAAAACGGCTGAAACACCTGCTCAGCCAAGGTTATTTCTACCAGACCTGGATATCAAATATAATGGAATCAATGGGCAGAAGTGGATAACATTGGTCCAGAGATCCCTTAATTGCTGGGGAATCACCTAACAGAAGATGCTCCTTCGGAAGACACTCCCAAACTTGAAAAAGTATTTTGGGAAGCTGAAGAAGCTTTTATCACCAATTGGATGATCAAAAATATGGAACCAGATCAGGCAGACGACTATCTACTTATTGATTGTGTACGAGACTTATGGCAAGAAATTCAGAAATCATGTGCGGAAACCCACAGCGATTACCGTGTCTATGACCTTCGAGAACAAGAGAAAGCATTGAAACAGGGAAATCTATCAGTTTCTTCCTACTCTGCAAAATTAAAGGCCATATGGAGGGAGCTGGACCTTCTCTGGCCTACCGGCGACAAAAACTCACCATCTTATCTCAGAGAAACCAAGTTCAGAACCCTCACCTTTTTGATGGGATTGAATTCGGAATATGAGAATCTTAGAAGTCAGTTGCTACACAGAGAGAGGTTCCCCACCTTAGCAGAGGCTATCTCTGAATTGCAAGGGGCAGAGCGGCGGAAGAAGCTTAACTCTAAGGATGGAGAGGTGTCTACTCCTGTCTCAGTGGCCCACTTGGCCAAGAAAGGGGAACCAAGGCACAATATAAATAATGCAGCCACATCTTCTACTCAGCACCAGAAGTCCACTGCGCAGGAAGGTAATTCCTCAGAACTTACTTGTGGCTATTGCAGGAAACCAGGCCACCTAAAAAGGGACTGCAGAAAGTTAGCCTGGAAGGAAGAGCAGATCAGGAAAGGGACGTGGAATCCAGGGCAGCATAAGAAAGCCTATGTAGCAAGTGAAGGAGAGGAATTGTCTGCTGCAAAGAAAGGGGAAGACGGAGGTGAAATTCAGAAACTTATTCAGTCAGAAGTGAACAAGATTCTTCAGAAGTTTGGCTCTACTTCACTCGTACAGTCAGGTAAGAAATTTAGTTTCACTACAGTTACTAATAATATACCTACTACTGTCTCTTGGATATTGGATTCAGGGGCGACAGACCATATGTCACCCCACAAAATGCTATTTAAAAATTATGAACTAGAAACTAATAATCTCAGAGTTTTTACTGCTAATGGTGGAATATTAGAAGTGGCAGGAAGAGGATCAATTGAAATCAAAGGGAAATTACTAAAAGATGTTTTGCATGTACCTGAATTGAAAGAAAATTTATTGTCCTTAATTCATTTAGTAAATGATACTGGATGGCGATTTATCTTAGACTCAGATTCTTGTTTCCTATGTCTTAAGGAAACCGGACGGAAGATTTCATCTGTTAAGAGGAGGGGAGGTCTTCTCCTGCTAGATGGATTGGAGGAGGAAGAAAAGCAGAAAGCCACTTATACTGCCCGGAGTGAAGAACGGATCAATCTTCTGCATAGGAGACTAGGACACCCCTCATTCCACATTTTGAAACATTCCCATCCCAATTTGTTTAAAGGGATTATTTTTGATAATTTGCATTGTTAAAGTTGTCAATTTATAAACACAAACGATCTTCTTTTCCAGTTTCAGATCACAGAACTCAATCGGCATTTGATTGTATCCATAGTGATGTGTGGGGACCTTGCTCCACATTGGGACTATCCCATCACAAATGGTTTATCTTATTTGTAGATGATTTCTCTAGGTATACATGGGTGTATCTACTGAAATCTAAGACTGAAGTTCCATCTGTTATCATCAAATTTTGTGAGATGATTAATACACAATTTGGAAAGAAAGTACGAATATTTAGATCAGATAATGCAACAGAATTTTTTTGTGGAAAAGTAACTGATTACATGGAAGAAGAGGGGATAGTTCACCAATCCTCATGTGTGAATACCCCTCAGCAAAACGGACTTGCTGAAAGAAAAATTGGCCATATAATGTCTTCAGCCAGGGCTCTTTTATTTCAAGGGAATTGTCCCAAGAACTATTGGGCTGAAGCAGTCGCAACAGCTACACCAGTGGATAATAATGTTAAGTTAAAAGCTGAACAGAATGAAAAAGACACACCAGTAAACAAGACTTCATTTCAACGTCTCATTGGTAAGCTACTTTATCTCAACCACACACGGCCGGATATTGCTTTCGCAGTCAACTCTCTCAGTCAATTCATGAATGATCCTCGGGCATCACATCAACATGCAGCAGATCGCATCCTAGCTTACCTGAAAGGGTCAATTGGACTTGGTCTACTTTTTAACAGAGGAAGTGAGCCGAGTGTGGTCCTCTACACGGATTCTGACTACGCAGGATCATTTGAAGACAGCCGGTCTACATCTGGTTACTGCAGTTTCATAGGAGGGAATCTTGTCACATGGCGTAGTAAGAAGCAGAAGGAGGTCTCTTTATCAAGTGCAGAAGCTGAACTCCGAGCACTGAAGAAGGGAGTATGTGAAGGGATGTGGCTTAAGGGTATCTTGCAGGATTTGAAGGTTTTTTCAGACAAAGGAATGACTCTGTACTCTGATAGCAAATCAGCAATTGCTATGGCAAAAAACCCAGT
Source organism: Wolffia australiana (assembly GCF_029677425.1). NCBI lineage: Eukaryota > Viridiplantae > Streptophyta > Magnoliopsida > Alismatales > Araceae > Wolffia > Wolffia australiana. The sequence continues at coordinate 7,419,707 of NC_135844.1, forward strand.
TCAACATGAAAGGACGAAGCATGCAAGGGTGGCACGACATTATATTAAACAAAGTATTGATGAGGGATTCATTATACCCCATTACATTCCTTCTCTGGAGCAGGTTGCGGATATCTTCACCAAGGGGATCCCTGGCCCGCATTTCCAAGTCTTATTGTCCAAGTTGGGCATGATCAACATCAATACCCAACTTGAGGGGGGGTGTTAGATCATAAGGCCCAAATAACCCATGTATTACCGGGCCCATGTTTTATAAATGGGCCCGAGCAGAGAGGAATATGACCGTTGAGTCCAACGGTCATATACCTCCAACGGTCGATTGGCAGTCTCCAAAAAGGGGGGAACATCGTGTAGTATTTGTGGTTGTGAAAAATAATATACATATATTTTTCTTCTTTCCACAAAATTTACCCTCTTGATAGTGAAGAAATCTCAACTCCCTCCTACAAAGTCCAAATTGTCCTCAATTTGGAAGACTTGGCAATGACGGGAGATGATGTTGGCGTCTTCCCATGAAGCTTTGAAGTTTGGTAGATTCTTCCACCTGACGAGAAGCTGCATCGCCTCTGTGGAGAACTGTTTTTTTAGCATTACTTCAGGGTAGACCTGCCATTCCATTTCATCAGAAATGCTAGTGGAGACCGGTAAAACGTTAATATTATCACCCACCACTAGCATAAATTTGACATATGGAAAACCAGATGGATATTTGCAGACTCCCAGAGATCCAGCTTATACGCAAATTTTTTTATGATTGCGTTAAGGACTGAAATATTTTGGTACCAATCTTTCAGAAACCCGTTTGGCTAGAGATTTCATCCTGTACAGTCGGATTTTCAAGAACTTATCACCTTCTTGGAACTCAATATCATGGCGATGCTGGTATGCTTTCTTTTTCATAATTACTTGGGTTTTGGAAAGGTAATTCTGCAATTGTGATAAGATGTTGCCTCTTTCTGTGAGTAAGGTGTTGATTGAATCTAGAGAGCCATATCAAATGATGGGCAGAGGCTCTCATCCATAAACAGCTTTGAACAGAGACATCTGGATATACGTGAGAACGGAAGTGTTATAGCTATATTCTCCCCAAGCTAACCATTTCGATCCCTTCTTTGGATTCTCAGAAACGAAACTGCAAAGGTAACATTTTAAACTTTTATTCATAACCTCTGTTTTTTTCAGGGTGATAAGATGAACTCAATTTAATGGTTGTTCCTTGAAGTTTATGAAATTCCTGCCAAAAGGAGCTGGTAAAAATGCTACCTCTTTCAGAAACGAAAGAATGAGGAATACAATGTAATCTGACAATATAGTTAATAAAAATGTATCCAATAACAGGAGCTGTGGATGAATGTTTGCCTGCAACATACTGGCAGTATTTGCTTAACCTGAAAACTACTACAATGATGGAGTCATAGCCTTCAGATTTTGGTAACCCTTCTATAAAGTATATTAACACATATTACCATATTTGTTCAGGAATAGGAAGTGGTTGTAGCAACCCTGCCGAGGAGAGTATTGATGACTTGTGGCATTGGCAGATTTTGCAAGCTACAATATAGTATTTAATTCTCGTGTCAATATAACGTATTGCTCCGTGACTACCTATCTTTGCATCGTGGACCTCTTTGAGAACCAAGGGAATGAGAGATGAAATTTCTGGTCATACCATTTTTCCTTTGTAGAAGAGAACATTGTGGTGCAGGGGATAATGTGGCGTAGTAGGCACATGAGAAAGAATAAAGTGTCCCTCTTTGGAGAATTTGTGATCTTGGTCGATTTCTTGTTCCCAATTGGCCGATCTTACCAATGTGTAATTGAAATGCTACAGCAATGAGGTAGGGTGTCTGATATGGATCTGGATAAGGAGTCAGCACTATGTTCTGTTTTCCTGCCTTGTAACATGTTTCAAAGTTGAAACCCAAAAGTTTAGTACCCACTTATGATAATGCTGCAGCACTTCTTTCTGCTCAGCCAGATATTTCCAACTGAGCTGATTTGTTTTATAAAAACTTTTGAACTAAGAGATAGTGCTTCCACTTAAGTTGTACCATAGCCATTAATTTGAAGTGTTCATTCATCGAGGCAATTTAGAGCTCAAAAGAGCGGACCTGGCATCTGATGAAGCATGTTGGGGATATATCGGGGGAGGAGCTTGCAGGTGACGCTTGGCATGAGCCAGGCTCCTTGCAGTCCTTTGGGCGTTTTGGCTGTGTACCGTAATGGAGTGTTCAAAGAGTTGCCACATTGAACAATGTCTTACATGATGTAGAGGGTTTCTTTTTCAGTGGTTTTGGAGGGAGTGAAGGGTACGAAGAGGACCAATTTGGTAGGTCATGTATTTACTGCTCATATAATACCAATATTGGGTTGATCTCTGTTCGGTGGTGATACTCCCTCTTTTTTTCTTCAAAAAAATTATTCTCATTCATATGCTGACTTGAGCCTTGCGTCGCTGTTAAGAGCAGGGTGTGACTCCTGAAGAAATACTGCTCCCAACCTAAACACAGAGGCATCAGTTTTGCCCGTAAATGGTAGTGAAAAAGCTGGTAGCTTTAGAATAGGATTTGTTGTGAGTGCCCACTTCACTTCTGTGAAGGCTGTGCCTGTTTCGTCAGTTCAGATAAATGAGTTTTTCTACAGTAGTGTCATCAATGGTCGAGCCTTGGCTGCATAATAAGTGACAAAATGTCATTAATAGTTGGTTAATCTGAGGAAGGCTCAGCATTGCTTCAATTATTTGGGTAATAACCATGCTGAGATGGTGCCAATTTTACTTGGATAGGCTGCCAAGCCCCGAGCAGATATCCAGTGGCCAAGGAGTTTGATGTTGTCTTGCACAAAGAAGCATTTCTTCGCATTGATCCTTAAAATGTTCTCTTGAAGGATGTGAAAAGCCTGGTGCAGATGTTTTTCATGTTCCACGGTAGATTTTCTCTATATTAATATGTCATCAAAAATACAAGAGAAAATTTGGGAAGTTGTTGACCTGAAATAGAATTCATAAGTGCTTGGAACATGACCGGTGCATTGCTTAATCCAAAATGCATAACTAAAAATTCTAAGTATCATTAGTGAGTTTTGAATGTCATCTTATATATGTCCTCATCATGGAGAAGTGATGAGCAGAGGCGCTGGGTACACCGCTTGGAAGTCTATCTATGAGATAGACTTGGGCGTGCAATTGACCAGAGGGAGGATGACTAAGGCTGATTGGCAACTGAGAGTTCTTGAGCGAGAATTTTGAACAATAACAAAGAACGTATCTTTTTCAGTTACGCGAACTACTAATCATACACAATGTTTCCCTCTTTTAGAGAGGGTGACGATCGACCGTTGGAGGGATATAACCGTTGGAATCAACGGTCATATTTCACTATGAGCGGGCCCATTTATAGAACATGGGCCCGTTAATACAAGAGTACATGACTATTGGGCCGTATGATCTAACACCCCCCCTCAAGTTGGGTATAGATGTTGATCATGCCCAACTTGGACACCAATGCTTGGAACTGTGGACCGGGAAGCCCTTTGGTGAGAATATCCGCAATCTGCTCCAGAGAAGGAATGTAGTGAGGTATAATGAACCCCTCGTCGATGCTTTGTTTGATGTAGTGCCGAGCCACTCTTGCATGCTTCGTTCTTTCGTGTTGAACTGGGTTTTTTGCCATAGCAATTGCTGATTTGCTATCGGAGTCATTCCTCTATCTGGAAAAACTTTCAAATCCTGCAAGATACCCTTAAGCCACATGCCTTCACATACTCCCTTCTTCAGTGCTCGGAGTTCGGCTTCTGCGCTGGATACAGAGACCTCCTTTTGTTTCTTACTACGCCACGTGACAAGATTCCCTCCTAGGAAACTGCAATAACCAGATGTAGACCGGCTGTCCTCAAATGATCCTGCATAGTCAGAATCCGTGTAGAGAACTACACTTGGCTCGCTTCCTCTGTTAAATAGTAGGCCAAGTCCAATTGACCCCTTCAGGTAGGCTAGGATGCGATCTGCTGCACGTTGATGTGATTCCCGGGGATCATTCATGAATTGACTGAGAGAGTTGACTACAAAAGCAATATCCGGCCGAGTATGGTTGAGATAAAGTAGCTTACCAATAAGACGTTGAAATGAAGTCTTGTTTACTGGTGTGTCTTTCTCGCTTTGTTCGGCTTTTAACGTAACATTACCATCCACTGGTGTAGCTGCTGGTCGACAATCCAGCTTCCCTGTTTCCTTTAACAAATCAAGGATATACTTATGCTGAGAAAGTACGATCCCTGCCCGAGAGTAGGCCACTTCAATTCCTAGGAAATATGTCATTAGACCGAGTGCCTTTATGTCAAAGGATAGTGAAAGATGTTTCTCCAAATTCTGAATTTCAGTGTAGTCATCTCCAGTAATGATGATATCGTCAACATACACAATTAAAATTGCAATTTTCCCATCCTTGCCATGTTTTATAAACAATGTATGGTCGCCCTCACTTTGGAAGAATCCCACTGCCAACATTACTGCTGAAAATCTTCCAAACCATGCTCTCGGCGATTGTTTTAGTCCATATAAGGACTTTTTAAGATGACACACATCCCCTGAATTTTGGCTCAAACAATATCCGGGAGGAGGTGCCATATACACTTCTTCTTTCAATTCTCCATGTAAGAAGGCATTCTTCACATCATATTGATGGAGCTTCCAATTGAATATTGCTGCGAGTGCTATTAAGACCCGAACCGTGTTTAGTTTTGCAACTGGAGCAAAGGTTTCGTTGTAGTCAATGCCATAAGATTGAGTATATCCTTGTGCCACCAAACGAGCTTTGTGTCTGGCCACTGAGCCGTCTGAGTGATATTTTAAAGTGAATACCCATCGACTTCCTACTAGTTTCTTCCCGGGTGGGAGTGGGCCCATCTCCCAAGTACCATTTCGCTTCAGTGCTGCCATTTCTTCTTCCATAGCTATCTTCCATTCTGCAGATGACATTGCTTCGGTCACATTATTCGGAATAGATACGGTCATCAGGGCTTGAATTACTTGAGTATACTCTGGAGAGAGCAGGGAGTACGATAAATAATTTCTGACTGGATAGAGTTTCGTCTTCGTGCAGTTTCGAACTCCCTTACTTATGGCAATGGACCAGCCAGCATTTCCAGAGTCTTCTTCTGCCGGCAGTATTGTTGTAATTGAGTCGTCACGTGGTCTATAAGGCTCCTCCTCCTCCTCAGGGGGACTTGGAAAAGTACTTATAGCCACGTCCTGATCATAAGTTTCTGATGCTGAGGAGAGGCGTCGCTGCATACTATCATTTACTTGCTCCGAAGATTCTAGACACGCTTCTGACCGTTCCGAATGAACATGAAACATTTGGGCTTCGTCAAACTTTACGTCTGCGGTAATGAAGATCTTCCTGGAACTTGGATGATAACATTTATAACCTTTCTGGGTTGACGAATATCCCAGAAACACACATCTCAGGGCTCGATGGTCCAACTTTCCTGCAAGATGAGCTTGAACATATACAACACAGCCAAACAGCTTGGCTGGGAGGTTAGTTCTTAAAGATAAATGTGGAAATTCAGCAGATAAAAGATCAATAGGAGCATGATAATTTAATGTCTTTGAGGCCGTCCTATTTATAAGATGAGTAGCTGTTGCGACTGCTTCAGCCCAATAGTTCTTGGGGCAATTCCCATGAAATAACAGAGCCCTGGCTGAAGACATTATATGACCAATTTTTCGTTCAGCAAGTCCATTTTGCTGAGGGGTATTCACACATGAGGATTGGTGAATTATCCCCTCTTCTTCCATGTAATTAGTTACTTTTCCACAAAAGAATTCTGTTGCATTGTCTGATCTAAGTATTCGTACTTTCTTTCCAAATTGTGTATGAATCATCGCACAAAATTTAATGATGATAGATGGAATTTCAGTTTTAGATTTCAATAGATATACCCAGGTATATCTAGAGAAATCATCTACAAATAAGATGAATCACTTGTGATGAGATAATCCAAGAATGGAGCAAGGTCCCCATACATCACTATGGATACAATCAAATGCCGATTGAGTTCTGTGATCTGAAACTGGAAAAGATGATCGCTTATGTTTTGCAAATTGGCAACTTTCACAGTTCAAGTTATCAACAATAATCCCTTTAAACAAGTTGGGATGAGAATGTTTCAAAATGTGAAATGAGGGGTGTCCTAATCTCCTATGCAGGAGGTTGATCCGTTCTTCACTCTGGACAATATAGGTGGCTTTCTGCTCTTCGTTCTCCTCTAGTCCATCTAGCAGGAGGAGACCTCCCTTCCTCTTAACAGATGAAATCTTCCGTCCGGTTTTCTTAAGACACAGGAAACAAGAATCTGAGTCCAAAATAAATCGCCATCCAGTATCCTTTACTAATTGAATTAAGGACAATAAATTAGCTTTTAGTTCAGGTACATGCAAAACGTTTTCCAGTAATTTCCCTTTGATCTCAATTGATCCTCTTCCTGCCACTTCTAATATTCCACCATTGGCAGTAAACACCTTGAGATTATTAGTTTCTAGTTCATAATTTTTAAATAGCATTTTGTGGGGTGACATATGGTCTGTCGCCCCAGAATCTAAAATCCAAGACGCAGTAGTGGATGTATTATTAGTAACTGTAGTAAAAATAAACTTCTTACCGGACTGTACGAGTGAAGTAGAGCAAAATTTTTGAAGAATCTTGTTCACTTCTGACTGAATAAGCTTCTGAATTTCGCCTCCTTCCCCCTTCCTGGCAGTAGATGGTTCCTCTCCTTCACTGGCCACATAGGTTTTCTTGTGCTGCCCTGGATTCCACGTTCCTTTCCTAATCTGCTCTTCCTTCCAGGCTAATTTTCTGCAGTCCCTTTTTAGGTGGCCTGGTTTCCTGCAATAGCCACAAGTAAGTTCTGAGGAGTTACCTTCCTGTGGAGTGGTCTTCTGATGCTGAGTTGACGATGTGGCTGCATTATGCATGTTGGGCCTTGGTTCCCCTTTCTTGGCCAAGTGTGCTACTGAGACGGGGGTAGACGCCTCACCATCCTTAGAGTGAAGTTTCTTCCTCCGCTCTGCCCCTTGCAATTCAGAGATAGCTTCTACTAAAGTAGTGAACCTCTCTCTGTGCAGCAATTGACTTCTAAGATTCTCATATTCTGAGTTCAACCCCATCAAAAAGGTGAGGGTTCTGAATTTGGTTTCTCTGAGATAGGATGGAGAATTCTTGTCGCCTGTGGGCCAGAGAAGGTCAAGTTCCCTCCATATAGCTTTTAATTTTGCAGAATAAGAAGAAATTGATAGATTTCCCTGCTTCAATGCTTTTTCTTGTTCACGAAGATCATAGACACGATAATCACTGTGTTTCTGCGCATGACCTCTGAATTTCTTGCCATAAGTCTCGTACATAGTCGATGAGTAGATAGTCGTCTGCCTGATCCGGTTCCATATTTTTGATCATCCAGTTTGTGATAAAGGCTTCTTCAGATTCCCAAATTACCCTTTCGAGTTTGGGAGCGTCTTCCGAAGGAGCATCTTCCGTTAGGTGATTCCCCAGGTAGATAGCTTTAAGAGATCTCTGGACTAGCGTTATCCATTTCTGTCCATTAATGCCATTATATTTGATATCCAAATCTGGTAAGAACAACCTTGGCTGAGCAGGTGTCTCAGCTGTTTTAACGACAGTTGAGGAGGTGACCTCGGATTCCTTCTCAGCTATCCTGGACTTTCCCATCTAGAGATAAATAGTCGGAGCACAAAAATAGACAAAGCTTGAGTTTCGCCGTATGAAGCTTCAAGAGCAGAAATAGGAGCAAGTCTTCACTGGAGAAGGACTTCCCCTAAAATAAGCACAAAGGCTGAAAGGGTAATTCCGCCGTATGAGACTTCAAGAGGAAATCGAGCTTCCCCCAGGGCGTAGCTTCAAGAGTAAGGGTAATTCCTCTCTTCGTCTTCACAGGAAGTGGCTTCCCCAAGTCAGACTGAATAGATACTGCCGGAGGCGGGAGCTCGTGAAATCGTGAAATCACGAGGCCGCACCGTCTTCTGAGATCGCCGGGCTCGCCGAGTCCGCCAAGGACGGCTGAGCTCGCCGGGTTCGCCGGTAGAGAAAAAATAGAGGTAGTTGATGCCGAAATCGCCGAGTAAGGAGTCACGGCCGAACTCGCAAGGATGAAATCGAGCTTGTCGCCGCCGCCGTACTCCCAAGGACGAAATAGAGCGTCGAGGAAGAAATCGCCGCCGTACTCGCAAGAGCTTCTCGCCGAGGTCGCCGAAGCCGAGAAAAATAGAATTTGTACGAAGAAGAAAGTTGTCACCTTTTGGTGTGCCCACGATCGTCGCTCTGATACCATGAGAGTTCTTGAGCGAGAAGTTTGAACAATAACAAAGAATGTATCTTTTTCAGTTACGCGAACTACTAATCATACACAATGTTTCCCTCTTTTAGAGAGGGTGACGATCGACCGTTGGAGGGATATGACCGTTGGAATCAACTGTCATATTTCACTATGAGCGGGCCCATTTATAGAACATGACTATTGGGCCGTATGATCTAACAGCAACCTGTGGCAGAGAAGGTTGAAAAATGGATGGAAGGATGGCAAGCCCAGATATTGTCCAGAGAAGATCGATTGGTGCTGGTGAGGTCAGTGTTATCATCAATTCCCATTTTTCACTTCTCATTGCTCAAGATGCCAGCAGGAATCAGTCAAAGACTCGAAGGTCTGATGTGTCGTTTCTTTTGGAAAGGTGCCAGGCCTGACCAGAGTCAAGGGTTGGCACTGGTGGCTTTTGATATTGTCTGCACACCTATCAAACGAGGAGGCTTGGGTGTCCTACATCTGCAAGCATCAATGCAGCATTATTAACAAAGTGGGTGACAAGGCTCATGCACCCTCTGGAGGACCTAGTCATCCAAATTCAGCAAGACAGATACAGTCAGGGAATAAACTGGGATGAATTAGCAGCCCCAGGCAGAGGGACGTCGCCATTCTTGCAGGGCCTTAGACAGATTTCCCCCAAGTCCGAGACTTCTTCTCTGCCCCTCTTGGAGATGGCTTCCTATTTTGCTTTTGGACGGATCAATGGTCCTTGAGGGGAGGCATTGCCTCGGCTCTTTGTGCTTGCTCGATGACCCAATGCCACAGTAGGGGAGTGCTGGGACAACACATGGATTCAGAGGGTAGACCATGCCTTATCAGACCAGAGGGTGGCGGACTTTTTGGCCATACAACAAGCCTTGAATCAGTGCAGGCCAAGACCCAGAGACTTAGACGGATGGACCAGTACTTGCTTTTCACTTTGGAAGGCCAACGCAAGGATCTGTCAGAGAAATGAGGACCAACCAACTACCCAGGCATGTCCGGCCATTTGGCGCCTAAATGTTCCGCTAAAGTTCAAGATTTCTGGATGGCTCTAACTGCGCAAGAGACCGATGACCCACGTCTTCTGCAAGAGGATGTATTCATATACATCGGCAGCATGCACTTTATGCACAAAAGGCGACGAAGACTGCAACCATTTATTCTCTGAATGCCCCTTGGCCTGCTTGACTTGGGCCACGTAAGTGCAGTCAGCGGTGGTCCTTTGGGAGTTCATACAGAGATGTGGCCCTAGGAAGAGGGGGGCCCGGTGATGACAGTGCTATGGGCAATATGTCTACACCATAATGAGGCAATATTTAGGGGGCGCAAGGTTTCTAAGGACGGGCTCGCCTCATGGCGTCATGGCTCCCTCGAGGTGTAAACACATAGAGGAGGGGTTGACCATGTATGAGTAGAGCTTTAGGGCTCTTTATATGTACCTTTGGGTGGTTACTGCTTTGCTGGGTGACCACCTTAAATCATCTTTCAAAAAAATATATATGTCCTCATTGATTCGGATTTGGTAGAACCCAGGTTTCATGTCTTGCTTAGTGAATAGTGTATAGCTCCATGCAGCTCTTCAAATAATTTGTCTACCACTGGAAAATGGTACCTGTTGGGAAGAATGGCTTTGTTTAGAGCCTTGTAGCCAATGCAAATTTACCATTCTAACTAGTCGAACTGGACAAGAGAATGTGCTGGTGAACTGTCTGATGATGTTGGATGTAACCATGTCCAGGGTTATTTTCTCCAAACATTTCCTGTGTAAGGAAGAATAATGACAAGGCCTCAAGTTAATAAGTGGGGTCCCAGGGAGCAGATACACTTAATGGTCTATGTCTCACTTTCGGGGCAAATGCAAAATTGGATTCAAAAACCAAAGGATAAAGAGCACGGAAATTGTCGATATAAGAAGACAATTAGATGGCAAATACTAAGGTTTGTGAAGGATCTGTGTGCCGTTTATGAACATGCCCATGCCATAGAATTTTCAGAGTTCCCAGATTGTAATTGCACACGAACCATTCCAGAGTCCTCAGCCATTGAGTTTCTAGTACAATGTTAATTGCTCCCATTGGTTGCTGATATAGGTCTTGAATAATGTTTACTCCTTGCAGATATATCGGAACATCCAGACAGAAGGCTAATAATGATGGCAGAGTCCCGTTGGCTAGTCAAATGTGCACCTGTATAAATCTGGAGAGATGCTGATGATATATTGTCAGGGTCTGGTAAGCCCCACTATCAATCAGAATCTTAACCAATCGCTCTACGATAGTACCCCACGATTTTATGGTGTAATTTGGTGCCGTACCCTCAGAGATATAAATGCTGTCAGATGTGCATAAAATTCTGAACCATCAAGAATTGGTATCATCAGTCTGCATCATATCTGGCTCATTATTGACTTCTTCAACTACATAAGTTTTGTCAAATATCATAATGAGACTCAAGTCTTTTCGTCACCAGTGCCCGGGCGCTCCTTTAAGAATTTATGATTCCAATAGAAGCAGATCTTTCCTCCTTTCAATGCTGAAATCAGCTTCTGTAAGTAGCAGGTTTCTCTTCCGTTCAGGTCTGTCCTGACGGTTGGAAGAGGATATGTTCTGTGTAGGAGTAATGGGTGGATTGTTCCTAACAAGGTAAGGTGTCCTCTGTTAGACGGGGAGAGGAACTTGTTTACTTGTTGATGCTGGACAGTAGGCTGGTTGGTCATAAAAAGGACACTTTTGCGAAGCTGTATACATGACTCCCATATCAATTTTAGCTTAAATCGACAAGTCCGTCATTTCCTGCAAACCAAAAGGTATATATCTCCATACTTCCATGCGCATCTCTAATTTCAACCCCCAGAGATAGCTGGCTCCTTAATATCAGGGGTTATTTTTTGGAGTTGGGCTACGAGTCGTACAAATTCTCCTCCTTATACACATACACATGTTGTCCGGCGCAGCTCAAAGAATTCTTGACATAAACTGTACAAAGATAGCCAAATTGATTTATGAAACAGAAATTTGAAGTTGTCCCAATTTCAAAATCCTACTTCCTTTTCCGTATGATTTGTTTTTCTTTTAAGAAGCAATTTTGAGTGGAATTGTTCAGGTACAGAGAAACCAGATATTTCTCGTCCTCCTGCCTCTTATTTAAACGTCATCCGCACCCTTCCTGTAGACCGAGGACGCTTAGTCCTCATGCATGTAGGCAGTAGGCTTTCATCAGAGGAAAAACATGGGGTGATCAATCTAATCGATTTCAAGCCCAATTTATCGACCAAATCCATAACAGCGAGAAAAATCGCAAACGGGAGGCAAAGTGGAGGTTCTCTGTGATAAGGATTTTACGAAGACATATCATAGAAGGCATAAGCGAAGGGAGACCTCACATGCCGACCGGGAAAGACAGGTGTGGAGGTCATACTTAACATGGAGGGAATCAAGAACAGTATAAATAAAGACCTTGCTGAGATCAGGAGGCAGTTGTTTTGAAGTTCATATTGCACGGGTGAGAAGGCTGGTGGGAGATCCTCCTGACCAGAGGAGCAAGAGCCGACTCGGCCTTGTTCTTGGCTACTAGTTCTTGTTTTCCTTCCCTCCTATCTTTCACCTCTGTTTTGGACTTCTTTCCTTATTTCTCCACTCTCGTACAAGAGATTCGCGGGATCGTGTATAATATTATTGTTCTCCCCAGAACGTTGTTTCATTTTCTTGAGAATTCTTGGGTTTTCTATCATCTACGTTGGCGGGATCTTATCACTCTGCTTCGTGCATTAGCCTATTTTCTTCGGGACCTCTAACATCAAATAACTTTGGGACTATCAAAAGAGGAAAAATTGGGCAAAATGAAGCGGAAACACCCCAGGAAACTGAACAGATTACACTCGACATCTGAAAACACAATTTAAACGATCTCAAACAGCCAAAAATTCTGCAAACAGGAAGTCCCAGCTCGCGTTTTATTTGAATATCCCACACTCACTTGTGTCTTTTTTTTGAAATAGTTCCCCCACTAAATTATAGCATTAAAAAGACTGCGCTAAAATCAAGCTGGCATCAAGGGAGCAGTTTCTTTGACATGATCGTATAAAAATCACATCACTTATTGTTTCCCATTTTCTCAAACTTCCAAACCAGCGCCTCAAACAGAAAATAACACTTAGACAATCATAACAGGAAAATATGCCAGAATGAAGCGGGCATATCGCAGATTTCTCAAACAAATTACACAGGACATCGAGGAACACAATCTAAAAAGCGTCAGCAAAAAAGAGATCCCAACTCGCATTTGAACTGAATTTCCGTAATTCAACCTTACGATTCAAACGAGCGAGAGAAAAGGCGCAACCTGTCGGGCAAGTCGCCGATAAGCGGCCTTGATCTCCTTCCCGTCAGCAGACTTGGGAACTCCAAGTACAGAATAGTAATCCGCCGAGGCCGAAACAACAAAACCCAATCGATTACGCCCCTTCCCGGGGCCATTCCGCTTCCTCTTCCTGTGCCAATAGCGGAGCTCCAGACGGGGCGAAAGCGAGATGAAGGAGATGGAACGAGGGAGAGCGTGAGCTTCCAACGCTGGACTTCTGGCGACAAAGGCGATCACAGGGCATCGATGGGAGGAAGAAGACGAGATTGACAGCTGCGAGGACGAGATTGAGAGCGCCATTGAAGCCCGTGACACCCTCCGAGCAGCAGAGAAGAAGAAGAAGAAGAAGAAGAAGAAGAAGAAGAAGAAGAAGAAGGAGAGGTCGCAAGTGTGTGGTGTGATTATCGGCACGTGCCAAAGCGGTGATCTGGTATTTACTTAAAATGTCATTTTTTGGGGGCTAAAATAAAGGAGAATCGGATGATTAATGAGTAATTTATAGGGAACTCCTGCTATGTATTAATTTACTAATTATAATTAGTTATGTTTGTCTGGTAACTTGTTTAGTTTGAAACACTGCATGAATATTAATCGGTGATGAATTTTGAGTTTTATGTTAATGTGCATAGTGTTTGATTAATATGGGTATTAAGAATTTAGTTATAAGGACACGGTAAAGCATAAAACTCGCTTGGCGGTATGTATTAGTGTGCTGATTCTAATTAGTTCTGTCTGTTTGTTAATTTGTTGAGTTAGTATGAAAGACTGCATGAATACCAATCAGTGATGAATTTTGAGTTTTATGTTAATGTGCATAGTGTTTGATTAATATGGGTTATATAATAATTTAGTTATAAGGACACAGTAAAGCATAAAACTCGCTTCGCGGTATGTATTAGTGTACTGATTCTAATTAGTTCTGTCTGTTTGTTAATTTGTTGAGTTAGTATGAAACACTGCATGAATACCAATCAGAGATGAATTTTGAGTTTAATGTTAGTATGCAAAGTCTAGATTAATATGAGTATGTAAGAATTTAGTTATAAGGAAAAGGTAAAGCATAAAACTCGCTCCGTGCTATGTTTTAGTGTACTGATTCTAATTAGATCAATCTGTTTGTTAACTTTTTTCAGTTAGTATGAAACACTGCATGAATACCAAACAGTGATGAATTTTTAGTTTTATTTTAATATGCATAGTGTTGATAAATATGACTGTATAATAATTTAGTTATAAGGAGACGGTAAAGAATTAAACTTGCTTCGTGCTATGTATTAGTGTATTGATTCTGATTAGTTCTATCTGTTTGTTAACTAGTTTAATTTGTATGAAGCACTGCATGAATACCAATCAATTAGTTTTATTGTTGTGTGTGTGGGTTAATTAATATGAATATACATGAATTTAATATGAATTCACAAGAATTCACATGAATATACATGAATTTAATTATAGGGGAATGATGAATAACTGAAATCGTTTCATGCCTTGTATAAGTGTACTAGTTCTAATTAGTTGTGTATGTTTGTTGACGTATTTATTTAATATGAAGAATGGCATGAACACCAGTCAGTGATGAATCTTTTAGTCATATGTTTGTGTGCATGTTTTAATTAATTTGAATTTACGTGAATTTATACATCATCAAATGGTAAATTATTAAATTGGCTTTGAGCCAGGTATAAGTATAGTAATTTACATGAATTTTTAGTTATATGTTTGTGTGCATGTTTTAATTCTAGATAACTCTGTCACACTAGTGACCTAATTGGTTAATTTGAAACACTACATGAATACCAATCTATGATAAATTTTGAGTTGTGAATGAATATATAAGAATTTAGTTAGTAGGAAATGGTTAATAAATAAACTCACTTCATCCTGTGTATTATTATAGTAATTGTAATTAATATTTTAGTTTATTGACATCATTAATATGAAATATTATATGAATACCCATGAATGACGAATATTGATTTTTATGTTTGTACGCTACTGTTAATTAATATGTATATGTATGAATTTAATTGTTATGAAATGGTAAACGGTTAAACTCGCTTCAGATTATTCAATAACTGTTTAATCTTTATTGTCACATTTTTATACATGATTATATATTAAGATGAAGCTACACTGATAATGAATTTCCATCAAATGTAACATACCCATGCAACATGGTTTTTTCAGGTAGCCTTGTGATGTAGCCCAGAAGCCCATTTTCTGAGGTCCACTACCAACTGGTGGCCCCAGAAGGAGATCAATCTAAAAGCTAACAGGATCTGCAGAAAAGGACAAAAAGCCCCGCAAAAATTCCTGACAAATTATTATCTGATAGAATCGTCTGACATATTCTTCTTTTGCCACGATCTGTAGAATTTATCTGCTCTAGCTTGATAGAGTTGTATATCTTCTGTTTTGTCTTGTTAGGATCTTATTGAACCACACAATATCTTCTAACAGATTCTACATGCCCCATGATCTGCAGATTCTAATTGTTATAGCAATGAAGATCAGAATCGATGCAACCTACATTGCTTGCCAAGGAAGCATCTAAGTCAATCGAACTCCTTGCAGGCTATTTGTATAAGAGATTAGGGTCCCCAAATCAGGGTAAAAAATATGTTTCCCAAGGAGAGAAGGTGAAGTGAGCATAGCTCAATGAATATAAAAATAAATATAGGAAACAAGAATACTAGGTGTATACATTTCATTCATTAATCATTTTATATTTATTCATGAAAAGGGTATCATCAATATTCAGCTCTGTGAATATATAAATTCAGACAATTCTGACATATGGCAGAGGAAATACCATAATAAATAGACAATTAAGTAAATAAACCCTTTTAAAAACTTGATAAATATATATGAAATAAATATCAAATTTCTGGAACAATACAAAAAATCTGGGAATATCAGATAGACTCATCAGAAATTCCTCAATATCAA
Organism: Wolffia australiana; assembly: GCF_029677425.1. Taxonomy (NCBI): domain Eukaryota; kingdom Viridiplantae; phylum Streptophyta; class Magnoliopsida; order Alismatales; family Araceae; genus Wolffia; species Wolffia australiana. The sequence continues at coordinate 7,435,376 of NC_135844.1, forward strand.
TTTTCATGTCAGATATCATATAAAAACATTTATTGTATAAGTTCTTAGTTAATTTTATTTTTAAAATATGAAGATGTGTAGCTATATGTTTATGCATGAATTATATGAACATGTAGAAATTAACACGGTACATGCATATTCCATAAAATTGAAAATAATAAGTAATATGAAAGGTTGCATAAATGCCCTATGTTATGTAAGTTATTATTTGTAACTGAACATAATGGATGTCGACCATTGACCCAGAAGAAGAAACCCAAAAAAGTGTATTACATATGCAAAGAGTACATAAGTAGGTATAAGTGGAAGCGATAGAGAGAGAGAGAGAGAGAATAGAAACGACTATTTATTACTCCCCCTCAAGCTAGAGCGTAGAGACTGAACATGCCCATATTGATGCACGGAGCATCATAAGAAATCCCGGCAAGGCTCTTGACAAAGATGTCTATGATTTGGTTCAAAAAAGTAATATGTTGTCTAGAGATGACACCTTGAAGAATGAATCTCAACATGCTTGGCCCACTCATGAAATGAAGGATTTCTGGCGATTAAGATGGCAGCTTGATAATCATAATGCATAGGCATAGGTGTTAGCGGAGTGATAACCAATTTTTCCAAGAGAGAGTGCAACCATATCACCTCACGAGTTGTCTCAACCATTATACGACATTTGGCTTCAACACTAGACCAAGAGACTAACTTCTGCTTCTAACGTCACCAAGTAATGAGGTAACCCCGACATAAGTACAAGATATAATGATTGATTTGTTGTCACCCTTGTCTTTAACATTTGTAGAGTTAGAATACATTTCCACTCTTATATGATCACGGTGTTTTTAGAGAATTACCTTGCTTGGAGTACATTTAATATGGGCCAGGACTCATAGTTCCCTGTTCTAGTGGGACTGGAGGAGTGCCTACATAAACTGGCTGAGGACACCAGTAATGTGCACAATGTCAAAATGTATAACAGTAAGATTCATCAATTTTCCAAATAATCAGCGATAGCAATTAGTATCCTCTAGGAGTGGGAGTAATCATCACAAAACTTTGTGCCAACTTTCATTGGGTATGCTTAAGGTTTTCAACCTGGGAGCCCCCTTTCTTAGACGAGATTAAGAGCATATTCTCTCTAGGACAGAGCCAGCTTGCCCGATTAAAATGCAAACTCTATTCCAAGGAGGTAGTGTGATGTCCCCAAATAGTGTGTGACAGAGGTAGCTTGCCTGATTAAAATTAAGACTCTATATTTTTATGTGTTTTATTGATTTATGAGATTAATCCTGTTTGACTCTAAGTAAAGTGGTTTTCCTCGCATCTTCTTGGATTTTATTTGAAAAAACAAGGCTTAAGTGAATGGAATGGCGATTTTTGGAGTCAAATGGGAGAAAAAATAGAAGCCCAAGCCACTTCTAGGCCATAACAAGAAAAACATGACATGTCCCATTGATAAGTTTAAAATTGATGTGTAATTACGTCATTGTTTGGGCTTTTAGACTTATGCAATAAAATTTATAATAAACCTTACTCACTAAATAGTATAAATAGAGCAAGCAACGGGTTGAACCACAAAGAGGCACTAAGCAATAATTTTTATACAATTTCAAATTAATTAATACAAGAATAAATTAATTTTGCATTTAATAAACCTTAATATATGTTTAATTATATTTATAATTAATCAAAATTAAGTAGAAACCTAATTTTGATTTTAATATTTTCGATCAAGACACTTGGATAGGATAATTTTGATTATAAGATCAGATTAATTCGGATTACCAATTTCCCCATCAACATAATTTTTATAAGACAATTTTTATATGTTTAAAATTGGGAATTAGTAAGCACAAAAGGGGGTTTTCAAATTGGACTTGAAGATGTATGATTTTTTTATGAAATTTTAGATTTAGGTGTTTTATATGTTTAATTGAATTTCTAAACAATCAATTTTGAAATCTAGAGAGAAAAAATAGGAGATCTAACCTAGAGAGATAAAGTAGAAGAATTTGGAGAAAAAGAGAAATTCGACCCTAATCTAAAAATCTAAAATTGCAGAATGGATCCAAATCAATGTAGAACTAAATATTAAAAACCAGATCTCGAATCAAAATCAAAATGCAAAGCTAATTTAATTTTAAATCAACTTCAAGGGCATGTACATTTTGCCCATGCCCTGACATTTTAGAATCTTTCAAGAAGAAGTTCAAAATAAAAATTAGAAACTTACAAATTTCAATGATGAATTAGGATCCGTCGACTTCCAAAACAACTCCTGTGTCCTTCCTGACCAAATTCTTGGGGAGAGCTTCAAAAAGTAAATTTCGCCTTCTTCCCAACCTCTATTTAAAAAGAAAACCATATGGATCGTAGAGGGGAAAAAGACAAACATGCCCTCAAAATTTCAGCTCAATCGGACTGCTAAATCTCAAGATATCGCCATTATACTGGCGTTTAACCTCAACCGTTGGATCATTTTATTATTTAAGAAAATGGATTTTTCTTATTGAATGATGCCTCTTTTATGTTATTTTCGTCACCTTGGATCTCGTTCTAACACGTGTTTGAGCACTTCTACAGGTCACAATCATTGGAAAAATGATGCTTCATTTACGCGGAGGAGAATGCGCCACGTCGCCCTGTTTTTTTAAAAAAGTCGCAAAAGACAAAATGTACTTTTTTTGTTAGAAATTATTACATGCGGCTTTCGATTTTCGTGTGCATTTAATGCATACGTCGAATTGATTGCCGCGTGTATTAAATACATGCGAATCTTCCTTTTTCTATAAATGTATGTGTGTCAATTCCCGTGTGCATTTAATGCACACGGCTACACGACTGTCGTACGAGGTATATCATTGTTCAATAAATGCACACGGAGATCAGTTCTCCTTGTGCATTTATTGCACAAAAAAGTTAACTAAAAAACAGATGCTACATTTATCTTCTCGCCCGTGCCACGTTGGTCCCTTTTAAGAAATAATTTGCTCATTATGGCATCGCGCATTGCGATGAAATAATGAGCCAATAATGCTCTTATTTTTTAATGCATCCACTTATTCGCCCAAATTTTGGGTGAATGACGTGGATGCCACATGATATATATATATATATATGTTATAAAATCCTTTCGAAAATGCCAAATAAATAAAATATGTATTCTTTAAATTTGTAAAATTATTTCTTGGCTAAATATTGTCAGAAATTTATAAATAAATATGGGGAAAATCCAGAAAATTAGTAAAACACTTACCAACCTTTAGCCAAGTATTCTAAGCCCTGTGAAAAATATTTATTCAATGCAAAAAGGTCAAATACCATGTAAAAGATACTAAAAATTGAAAACAATCATAAAAATCACAGTGCAAATCATTTATATCCACACACACACATACATATATATATATGATAACATGCAAATATGGCCATTAAAACACATAAAAATAATGTAATATACATCAATTTAATATTATAATTTTCAAGTTATCACCCATATCATAAAAGAGGCCCAATACACAAGAAGTTTGTTCATCAAAAGTTGCAACATTTTTTTCCACTCCTTGTTACCACCCCTTTTGCCGCCCAACGGCATGGTGCCACCGCAAATTCTGCACTGTTCATAGAAACCACCAGTGAATTTCACCATTGGAGCACTCAAAAAGGGTACTTGAACTTATCTGAATTGATTTTTTTTCTCTAAAAAATTGTTAAACTGTATGATTTTTTTAATACCTATTAAAAATAAAATAAATAAATATTTGATTTATTTAAAAAGTTTTCAGCTAGTACTCTTTCATTTTAGTCAGTTTTATAATTATAATAGTATAAATTAGAGGATTACAATGATGTATAATAATCCAAATTCTGGTTTGCCATAGCTGTTAATTCCCGGTTCATATGCCGCTTGGGCAAGGAGAAACTGGTTAAAAAACATGACTACATCTCTTGCTTTTAGGGAAAAGTTGTACGTCTGTTGATAGAAGCTTTGGAAGACTATTTCAGAAAAGGTACATGCCATTAGAATCTAGAATCCTGTTTCTAACAGAACATAAAGTGGACGGCATAGCTCAAGTTTGGAATAGAGTTGCAGTCAAGTAAAAGACAAGAAAGGGAATTTGGTTTGGAGTTGGGCTTTGCCAGTTCGCTTTGTCCATTGTCTGTTATGAGGCCGGAGTTTGTCATTAATCTTTTTATTTCACCTGCTTAGCTCCAGTGTATCCCAAAAGAGAAGTTCCAAGACAAACCAACATAATTAAATTAAAATTTGGTTTGGAGTTGGGCTTTGCCAGTTCACGTTGTCCATTGTATGTTATGAGGTCTGAGTTTGTCATTAATTCTTTTATTTCAGTTGCTTAGCTCCAGTGTATCCCAAAAGAGAAGTGCCAAGATAAACCAACATAATTAAATTAAAATTGTGTCCCCTAGAAGGTATACCAAGAGGAGATATGTCAGGCTTCTAGTGCAAAGTTGATTCCTTCCCCAAATTCCTGACTCTTCCCCCCTAACCACACCCTAGATGGAGCCACTTTCAATTGCATTCTAGTATGAAAAGGGTAACACCGAACTTGTAAATATTGCAAGAAAAGGGTAGCCTTGTCGTTTTATCAAGATTCGCCTCTCGGGAGTACCAAAGAAAAACTACTTTTGGAAATTATTACTGGAAAAGATAATAATTTCTGTCAAACAACCCCCTTTCTTTTAATTATAGAAGCATTATGTTTCAACATTTTTATGATGAGAATGAAAATGTGAAAAAGCAAAAACAAATGTATAAGTAACTAACTTGCCTTCCCAGCATGAAATCACACTTCAACACTTCCATGTGTAAAATGTGGCACTATTTACTCACATTTCTATGGACCTGTCAAGAGAAATACGGTGACTCCGAAATCGGAGAGATCATTTAATTCATGATTTACAGAGCAGAAAAATAGGCAAATGAAGACGAAGAGTGCGAGAGAGATGACATAATATGGAATTCTGTTAGGGAGAGGCCCCGTTGGGGTCGGCCTTGTCGTCCTTGAGTCGTTGATCAAAATGGGTTCCGTAAACATGACCCATCTTGGCGCGCTTTGCCTCCAAATACCTCCTGTTTTCTGAAGTAATGGGTGTCAGGAGAGGGACCCGGCCCACTACACTCAGCCCATACCCCTTCAGCCCAATAAACTTCGATGGATTGTTCGTCATCAGCCTCATCTTCCTCACCCCCAGGTCCTGCAATATCTGCACCACCATACAACAGTCCCCCAAAGTCAACCCCAAATTACCAAACTGGCTGTGTCTCTCAAGGTGTTGACTTTTTGCATCATTAATATATCTAAGGATAGAGTCACGGACATAATGCACTATTATTCTCTCTTCCTCAAGATCAACACAAAATTGTCATTATTTTTGTGCTTATACATCATTTCAGATATAGTTAGTTTATTATATGTATATGAAACAAAAAATAAATAACATTTCCATTGATGTTTTTATTTGGACTAATTTTGGCATTTCTACGAATGTTTAAAAGAAGAAATTGGATCGGTATAATCCATGGTTTAAAGTAGTCTAAGTTCTGGGAAGAACCAAGATTCCAGACGGGGACGGTTGGACCGTTTGTGATGGTTTTCATCCCATCCCACATCCCTTTTTTTGGGTCCTCTGAAACGGTCCCATCTGAGAACCGAGTCCCCTTTGGATATGTTTAATATGGGAACCCTTCCAAAGAAAAACCATGCCCTTGGCATCCCGATGCCATCTGAGATCGGCAACATAGTGGTTCTACTATTTGAGAAAAAAATAATAAAATGGAAATTCAGTACATTCATCTCGTCCAACACATGCAGATGGGATGAATTACAATCAATGGGACGGCTTTTTCATCCTGGGACGAAAAAACTATGTTCCTTTCCATGCACTAAAAGCTATTTAATTAATCCTCCGGATAAAAAAACTAGACCTGATAGACAATCAATGATCGAATTATAGTGCACAAACACCGACGGGATGGTTATTTCATCTGTGGGTGAAAAAGTCGTCCCGTTCAAAAGTCTGGATGAATGACGGGACATAATATTCTCCGCCAGTCTCCAGATGGAATGATTTTTTTTTACCATGGACAAACTAACCGTCCTATACAGGGCCTTGGACGTGCTACATGTCAAATTCCGAGTGGCCTAATGACGATGCACTGCTTCGTCCTGGACATCGGACAGGACGAGAATATCTTGGACGGGACGGGAAGCAACATGGAAGAAACTATTGGGGATGTATGAACTCTGGACGGGACGATTCAGACGGAGCTCTAAAAACTGGGACATAGGACGCGACAATCTTCGTCCCGTCCCGTCCTTCGTCCCAGTCCTGGACTGTCATTAGGGTTCGCCCGTCCCGATATCCGTCCGATATCAGGTATCGGACAACCGATATCCGATATCCGATATCCGGAAAAAATGGGACGGTTCCGGATATCGGATATCGGATCGGGCGATAACCGTCTATCAGGGGTAGACGGATATCGGTACCCGATATCGGGGGAGTGAGGACGAAGACGGTATTGGATACCGGATATCGGAAAACCGATATCCGGATATCGAAAAACCCATATCGAATATCGAAAAACCGGATGTCGACCACAATAATTTATTATGATATATTATCAATGCCCCTTATTATATAGTGTGCATTTTTTTTTTCTTCCATATGGGATAACAGGATTCAAAGTTAACGTAAACTCTGAATCCAGTTATCCCACATGGGAGATTTTAGAAACTTTTATTAGTATATATTAAATGAGGTCTACATATATTAATCATTAAAATAATAGCTATGCCTCTGCGATATGTGAGATGCCAGATTGCCAGCGGACTAAAATTTTAGGAGAGAGAAACGCGGCTTGAATGTTCTTCTCATATTTTTAGAGCGAGAGAGGCATGAAAAGCTAGAGAGGGAGGGAGAGCGAGAACGAGTGCGAGAGAGAGAGAGCGAGAACGAGTGCGAAAGAGAGAGAGAGCGAGAACGAGTGCAAGAGAGAGAGAAGGAACGAGTGAAAGAGAGAGATAAATAATTCGATGCGGATATCGAAAACCGATATCCGCATCCGATGTCCGGTACCGGCATCTGTCCCCTTGAGACGGAGACGGATGCCGAATCGGGACAGATATCGCTATCGGATATCGACACTGTAGCAGCCGATATCGGTATCGGGACGGGCAAACACTAACTGTCATGCACAATAGATCGAATACAGCCACCTAGGACGATCGATCGACCCACTCGATCAGTTGGACTGATCGAGCAAGACGATCAACGGCGAAACAAAGAGATGGGAACAGGATAAGAAAGAGAAGAGGCGTTGACCTGGGCGCCGATGCCGTACTCTCGGGAGTCAACGGGAAGGCCGAGATCCTCGTTAGCCTCCACGGTGTCGCGGCCTCGGTCTTGAAGGTTGTAGGCGCGGAGCTTGTGGCCAAGGCCGATTCCCCTGCCTTCGTGGCCCCGCAGGTACACCAGAACGCCTCTCCCTTCTTTCTCTATCAGCTGCATCGACAGGGCCAGCTGCTTCCCACAATCGCACCTCGCCGATCCGAATATATCTCCCGTGAGGCACTCCGAGTGTACCCTCACCAAGATATCCTCCCCTCCTCTGATATCCCCCTGTCAGAAGAAATCGGAACGGCTTAAGCGAGATTAAGAGTAAAAGATTAAGAAATTGGCAGAGAGCAAGGGATTTCTTGGTGTTTTATGTGGTCGGGTTTAACCGTTGGTAATTTCGAGCACTTGATCTCAGCTTAGGGGACTCACCCTGATCGGCCTGATATCGATTAGTGAAATTTTTGATTGGCATGATCCATCAAGTTTTGATCGATCATCGGTTGGATGAATCATGAGATGCGGATCAACTAGATGTGGCAAACGAATCAGTCATGATCAAGGCCGTTTAGTCAAGATCAGATCGGATGAATCAGTGTGATCAAGGCCGTTTAGTTGGTCTAATATTCCAATCAGATCTGATCAGATGAATCAGTCATGATCAAGGCCGTTTAGTTGATCAAATCTTCCAATCAGATCAGATCAGATGAACTGATCATGATCAAGGCCGTTTAGTTGATCTAATCTTCCAATCAGATCGGATGAATCAGTCATGATCAAGGCCGTTTAGTTGATCTATTCTTCTAATCGGATCGGATCGGATGAATCAATCATGATCAAGGCCGTTTAGTTGATCTAATCTTCCAATCAGATCGGATGAATCAGTCATGATCAAGGCCGTTTAGTTGATCTATTCTTCTAATCGGATCGGATCGGATGAATCAATCATGATCAAGGCCGTTTAGTTGATCTAATCTTCCAATCAGATCAGATCGGATGAATCAGTCATGATCAAGGCCGTTTAGTTGATCTAATCTTCTAATCTGATCAAATCGGATGAATCAATCATGATCAAGGTCGTTTAGTTGATCTAATCTTGCAATCAGATCAGATCGGATTTATCAGTCATGATCAAGGCCGTTTAGTTGATCTAATCTTCCAATCGGATCAGATCAGATGTGATCGCGATCATTTGTGAAATTTAACTTGGATAGAGGGTCTGAAGATAGAGGGACGTCAATTTGTGAAATTCTGAAAAAACGGATAGGCCAGGAGGAATTTGAGCTCTTGATTGAGATCTGAGTTTCGCTTGGTCTACCTTTTATTTTATTTTAATATTTTAGAGAGGCTTACCTTCACCATAGCGATGTGCTCGATCCCGTCAAGCAGTGACCTATAACAATGGGCCTGAAAGTTGCCCCACTCCAATGGTAACCTCGCATCAGAAGAACGCTCCACCAGCTTCGTTCTTTTTCTCCTGTATCTGAGAGGAAGAGAAAAAACAAGATTTTGAACTTGGGCTCGGTCGAAATTTACACAAAGATATGAAAAGATCAGTTCAAACCTGATAAGATCTTCCATGGAGATGATCTTCAGACCTTCCTGCTGCGCAAATTCAAGCAATTTGGGGAGTTTCGCCACAGACCCATCGTCCTTATCCACAATCCCACATAGAACAGCCGCCGAGGGAAGCCCGGCCAAGACTGCGAGATCAATGGCCGCTTCGGTGTGCCCTGCTCTCTTCAATACCCCTCCTTCTCTGTACCTGATCGGGAAGATGTGACCAGGTCGATTGAAATCCTCAGGTCGTGAGGAAGAAGATGATAGAGCGAGAACCGTCTTTGCCCTGTCCACGGCCGATACTCCTGTCGTTGTCCCTTCCTTTGCATCCTGAAATAAAATTTCAGATAATTTCCTCATTGTCAAGAACAGCTGGGCAACGGGTATATTAATAATAATAATAACTAGGGAACTAACATCCGATCTTATGATCGTATTGGGTCAACATTGATTGCCCGAAGGTCATTGATTAAGTGGGCTGATCCGCTCTCTACAGTCATTCTATCATGGATATCAACCCGATCGATGTTTCATCCGATCGATCTGAACCATCTTTTATCAAATTTCCTTATTGTCAAGAACAGCAGGGCAACGGGCACAATAATAATAATAATAACAATTAGGGAACGGAGATCCGATCTTTTGATCGTATTGGATCAACATTGATTGCCCGAAGGTCATTGATTAAGTGGCCTGATCAGCTCTCCACAGTCATTCTATCATGGATATCAACCCGATCGATGTTTCATCCGACCGATCTGAACCATCTTTTATCTAAATTTCCTTATTGTCAAGAACAGCAGGGCGGCAACGGGCACGATAATAATAATAATAATAATAATTAGGGAACGGAGATCCGATCTTATGATCGTATTGGATCACCGTTGATCGCCCGATGGTCATTTCATCATGGATGTCTATTTTATCTGATTGATCTCATGGGCATTGATAATGAGTAGATCAAAGACTGCGTCGGATTGCCGATCTGATCGATATTTTGATCAATCAGATCGAATCCCACAACAATAATAACAACATTAATGATAATAATTAGGGAGATGGTTAGAGAGATTACAGACCACAGAGATGGTGAAAGCCGTGGAGTGATCTTCTTCCTTCTCCTTGGACACCATTAGAGGTAGCTGTAACCTCTCAAGATCTTCTCCTTTCATGGCCACACAGACTATTCCCGTGCCATGTCTCACCGCGAAGGCCATTGCGTCAGGAGTCGCCATGGATGCCGCCATTATCAAATCTCCCTTGTTTTCCCTATCCTCGTCGTCGACCACCACGACAAACTGCAAATCAGCCAACAACTACACACTCAAGAGTTTTGCAATGGCCAAGAACAAGAAAAGAGGAAACTGGAAGATGAAGGGAAGAGACCTTGCCGCGGCGGATATCTTCAATGGCCTCAGGAATGGAGGAGAACCCTAGAGAGGGATAATCAAAGTCGAGTTCTTCGTCGTTGTCGGAGGAAAAACCATCGTCAATCAGCTCCAGATCGCCTGCATCAGTTCCTTGGACGTTGATCTTGGATTGGATCCAAGGAGAATTTGAAATGTCTGAGTTTCTGTGATTAATCAGAGCGATCCAGTCCGATCCATGCTTCTTCTTGGACGGAAAACTAGAAGAATTTAAGCGCTGAGACCCGGCGAATCGTCGGAATCTTCGGCGACTTCCTCTGGAGACAATTTAAGACAATGAAGAAAGATGAGATCCAGGATATTTGCTCTAAAAAGATTCTGCAGTAGGCAGAAAAAGATAGAGAAAGTAGCCATGAGCAACGCTGACGGTGAGAGGAAGAGATATCCTTCCAAATTAGGGGAATCAAGAACGATAACATCTAAAGAATTTGCCGGCGAAAACAAGAGGAATCATGCCAGATTTGGGAGAATTCGAGCATAATATCTAGAAAAATTGCCAACAAACAGTGAGATCTGAGAGGAAGAGATCTGTCAAATTAGGGGAATTCAGAACGATGAGATCTGCGAGAATTGTCAACAAAAATTCTGAAATCATCAAAAAAGAGATTTAGAGGCCATAGGCGAGACTGAACTCAAGAACTATATATCTCAAGCAAAATTTGGTGAACTAGATCAAAAATATTTTAAAAAGTCGCCAACAAAGACTCTGAAATCAGTGTTAAAAGAGAGAAAGTATCCACAATAACAGAAATCCTGCCAAATTAACGGAATTCGAACGAGACGATCAACGAAATTCGCCGACAAACACTTAGCAGTCAGAAAAAACAGAAAGACAGAAGCCACAAGCAACGCTGACAGCACGACGTAGGAGATCCGATCGCACACGAAATTAGCGGAACTCGGATCAGAAGATCCAAAAAATTCGCCGACAAACTTTGCAGTCGCAAAAATTGAGAGACAGAAACCGATTAAGAGATCCGATCCCCAGACTAATTAGCGGAATTCAAACGATAAAATCTGAAAAATTCGCCAACAAACACTCTGCAATCAGCGAAAACAGCTCGCGTAACCAGGTACTAACCGCGAAAAGAAGAGATCTCCGGCAACGGAGCAGGATAAGTTGCAGAAAGAGGATGAAGCAGCTGGAGACATATTGAACAATTCTCCGTCTCCTCTCCCTCAAATCTCCAGAAATCCACGAACAATCTCACAATCTACTGTACTTTTCTCACCAACTCCTCAATTCTCTGCAATCGGCATGCCAGATTTCCATGGCGACGATCCGATGATCGCTCTCCAGCTCGTTTGTTCTCGTAGAGAGATAGATAGAGATATATATACAGAGAGAGAGAGAGAGGGAGAGAGAGAGAGAGAATGAGTGAAGAAGAAGAAAAGGGGGCTGCTAAGAGGAGGATAAGAGACTGTGGGACCCACATTCCGCGAAGGCCATGCTTTGATGACGTGGAGACATCCTATTGGACCCTTTGTCGAGGGAGGATAGCCAACTGGCGAGGGTGTCGTGGCGCATTCGTCGGCTGCTTTGACTCGATGAGACGCGGGGAGCCGTTAAAAAGGAGGAAATAACGGATAAGGCTGCGTGGGGCCCCCGGCCATGTCATCATCCCTGATGTAGTCATTCTGACTACGTGGCAAGGTCTTTTGCCTAGAAGGACACGTGGCACATTTTGATACGTCTGAAAGTCTGAGGGGACAGTACTGAACCGTCGTCCATCAGTCCACATTTCGTCATCGTCGTCATCAGTCCAGTTCAGTCATTCGTCCATCACAGAGAAATTAACAGGTGACAGAATCTGAACCACCTAACTGACTTTATTTTAAAGAAGATATATATTATTAAGTATTTACCCTATCCTCCCACTCTCTTAGACTTCTTGTTGCCTCTTATATATATATACATACATATGTCCATGTTACTCCCTCTATCAATCCACCTATCTCACTTTCACTCTCACTTTCTAAATCTATGTATTTTCCCTCTCCCTCTCTTGATATCTCTTTTGATATCTCACCCTCTGACCACCTTGCTCTCTATCCCTCTCACTCTCAACCCCCCTTCTCCACATATTTTTTCCTCTCTTTTTACCCTCTCGCTCTATCGTGGTCAATGCCGGATGAGGTGGACTTGAAGGTGTTTGCGTGTTTATTCTTTTATTTATCATATTTTCAGTTTTTTTGTTTTTATTACATTAAAGTGCATATGATTTACTGATTAACATACGTTTCAATTATCCTCTCACTTTATTCTTATACACGTTGTTACTTGATCAAAATTTCAAATATTTCCAATTTGTTTAAAAAAATACAGCTGAAAATTTATCTAGGGATAGACCCTAGTGCGCTCAATGTGCCACCCACTTGCAATTTTGCTGTATAATTGGGCATATAGTTTGAAATAAATTATATATATACCAAAATTACTGATTCTAATTATTTTCTCCCTACTTCATTCAATACCAGTATATTTTTAAAATAAATAATGGTTCCAAAATTTCTTTCAATCTAAGTGAAATATCAGTTAATCTCAAAATTTCCATGTAAATAACAATTTCAAATCCATTTTCACTGCAATATCAAATTCTTGAAAAAGAAACTTGTCATTTCTTCTAGATTTTTTAAGTATCAATTTTGATGGACTTTATAATGGCATTAAGATTTATGATTAAAATTTTGGAGTAGCTATTTGATATTTTGAATCCCACCCTTCAAAACACATAGACTAAAATTGGCTCTTGATTGGTTCTTTTAATGGTCTTGGGTAGGTCTCATGTCCGGTGGGTGATTGACAGCTAATTTTGTGAATATGTCCAGATACCCACAGTCTCTCTCTCTCTCTCTCTCTCTCTCTCTCTATTTCTCTCTCCTTTTCCCCCTCACTCCCTTAGTCCATCCACATATCTCCCTTTCACTCACACTGTCACCCTCTCCTTCTCTCTCTTAGAGCTGGAGGACAGAAACGAAAGAGAAATTGAACGGACGGAACGTATTAGAACAGAATTCGTTTCGGTATCCGTTTTTCATGAAAATTTTTGTCATTTTTGTCATTCGTCCGTTCTGTCATTCATCTTTTGACGTAAACGGAACAGAATGGACGCTTTGGTGACAGAAAACGAAAACAAACCCCCCTGCTTCTCATTAAAAACACCCCTCCCCCCTCAGTTACTCACGAACTCTGAATCCTATAGCGCTCTTCAGTTTTCCATCCCACTCTTCTTGGAACCCTTCAGCGCTCTTCTTCCCCCCCCTGACATCTGTCACTGCTCTAAGTTCTCTCTTCTCCTTCGCGATTGTCGCCTTGCTCCCTCTCCTCCTCCGTATCTCGCCCCTCTCCCTCTCTCTGTTTGTCCCTTCTCTCCCCCCACCCCACCCCACTGACACATCTCTCCCCCTCTCTGCGGTCGTCTCATCTCTCCCTTTCTCTTTCTCTCAGCTCTCTTACTCTTCCTGGGCCTGCAGATCTTGCTGTGTTGAATGCCACATTCTCGTAATGCCAGATGAATTCGTGAAGAATCCGTGAATCTGGATGAATCAGGTTGCAGATTTTGTGTTTCATTTTCTTCCCAGGTATCATCTATCGGCATTGAGTCTAAACTCTATATTTGTTTTTTTTATTTTCTTCCCTTCATTTTGTTCAAACAAGATGAAGATATTGACCCCGGAAAGGTGTTTGGGCATGCATACATCAAATTAGTGTCTAGTCATCTCCATTAGAATTTAGATTTATGATGAGATGTTACGCTGGTACATGACTGTATAATCATCTCATGCCTTGTGCTTGTATTTTCTGTACATCATGTACATTGATTAAGATTTTAATTATATGCAGGTGATTGCTGGATATTTGCTCGATGGATCTTTGATTGGGCGCGGTGATTTGAGATTATATCAATTTAGATATGAGTTTGACAATTTGAATACCCAACAGGTATTGTTCTGGTTTTGTATAGCTGTTTATGTTGTCTGTAGTTGTAGATGATGTTCTGATAGTTTAGTTAATCTGGTCCGAAATTATTTGGTATTGCTAGTTGCTCATCAATTTTCTGTAGCTGTTGATGTTGGAACTACGTAATGTTTTATGCACCTCTCGAATCAATTCCATTTACTTTTCATATCTTTGGTCTATTTGGAATAGATAAGCCAGGTCACAAGATCATTATTGAAAACAAATATTGGTCTGTCTTCTAAAGCTGAAGATTATGGAAAAATAAAGTTGATAGATTTCTCTGAATGAATGTGTTTGTAAATTTCCTCAGATCTGCTATCGTTTATAGAATAAATATGTTGGAAGTAGTTGTTTATGTTGGGAGTAGCTGTTGATATTAGTCTGATAGGTTAGTTGATATGCTCCTACATTCTTTGGTTTTGTATAGTTGTTTGTGTTGTGTAGCTGTAAATGTGTTGGTATGTTGTCGTTATTTATATAAGGTGTAGCTGTTGATGTTATTTTGATTGTTGTGGTGATCTGCTTTGGTGTAACTGTCGATATTAATACTTTGGTGTAGGTGCGTATAGATGGTGTTTCTATAGATGTTAGTTGAGCTTATCTATGCCGAAATGATGTGGTTTTGTTCTTTATATTTGGTGTAGATGTTTGTCATTTTAAATACACAGCAGAGTTTTTTGTTATTTTTCAGATAATTTTGGACATTTTTCCAAGAAAAAGTATATCCTCAAAAGTTAATGCATACTATGGAGTCTAGTGCTTACAATTTCCCACAACAGACAAATGACGTTGAGCCGGCGGTGGGGGCTGAGGCTGAGGTTAGGAACGTCCGTCAATGTCGGAGTCAAAATTTGAGGAAGACACATAGAGCAAAAATATTCGAGTACTTCACGAAAACAGAAGACTCAAAGTACATACATGAACTTTGTCGTGCTATCAACCCTACAGTTAGACGCTATCTACAATGGCCTAAAGATGGGAGCACAAATATTTTTTGGCGACATTTGTTAACAGTTCATCAAAATATACAAGACAAACTGAAAGGTATACCTTCTTCGCAACGTTCTGTTGCAGAGGTGTTTTTGAATTTTTCATAGACGAAGCAATATTTCACTAGACTAACTCTGGAGGTGAAGAGGCAAGAAATTCTACGGCTTATTGCCCGTAGTGCGTTGCCTTGGTCCTTTGTCGATACCGAGCGATTCCAAAGGGCACAGAGATTTAGAGCTCAGTCCAACATAAAGATGTATGGACGATAGACTATTAAGGAGACTGGTTGGACAGTGTACACCCAACTAAAATCAGCCTTAGTGAATAGGTTTAATGACGTCCACCGTGTGGCCCTCACGGTAGACACATGGACTACAAATGGCCAATCGATGTTAGGAGTAACCGGCCATTGGGTCGATGCAGAATGGAAGCTTCAAGAGCAGGTGCTTGGCCTACGTCATATCAAAGACAAGCACAAACGCGGAGACGATGAGCGGACTCATGGTTGAGGTCGTAGAAGGTGTGATAAACATTCCAATATCAACTTGTTATTACTGATAATTATTTTAGAATATGTATCTCATTGTTGAAAAACATGCATATTTCTACAGTCACCACCGAAAACGCTACTAACAACACTACTATGATGCACTTTCTAGCAATAAGCTTGCGTGCTACGAATCTAGATTTCAGTAGTGATCGACATGTGCCATGTGTTGCACATGTCTTGAACCTGATCGTGCAGGCGGGTTTAAGAAGCCTATGTGAGACACCCAAGGAAATAGAGATGTCTATGTTTGACGAAGTCTGAGATCCCATTGACACATCGTATGAACGTACTTGTACCTCCCTGGGGGAGGCAGTGGCCCGAGTTCATGAACTAGTGAAGGCTATTTCTCGCTCCTCCCAAAGGAGGGTAGACTACCTGGAGATATGTAAGAATTTTGCGATGCCAAATGACAATAAGGTGCTAATGGACTGCCTGACAAGGTGGAACTCGACGTACATTATGCTGTGAGGTGCCATAGATAAGGGAGAGGTTCTCGATCACATGGCGTGTGTGCTCATTTTGACGAGCACGGAGAATTAAAGCTTAGAGGTAGACGAGTGGCTAATGTTGGAAGATTTTTGCAAAATCTTAGAAGTCTTTCTCGAAGTATCAAACTTCATAAGTAGTTCCAAGGTTCTTACTGCAACGATGGTGCTCGTCGTGATCAAGAATGTATCAAGACACCTCAACGATGTCGTGGACCGATTTGACAGGGATGGTATATTTGCAGTTATGGACATGTTACCAAAAATACAGAGGAAATCTATCCGGGACACATGCGTGGCCTTAAAGATTAAATTTGGCAAATATGAGAGTATCATATGCCGCAATGAATACATTGCAGCAGCTACGCTTCTTGACCCATCAACAAAAATGACTCTCATAGATCCTCGAACCCTTGAAAACTCTGTTGTGTACCTACAATCTTGGCTACATACTTCACTAAGTACTGATGAGCATCTCGATCAAATTGAGCTCGATGAGGCTGGAGGTGGCCTGGAGCTTACTCCTGCAATTGCAAAGACAATAAAAGAGGCCAAAGCTAGCATTAAATCCAAGCCAAAAGCAAGATCCGAGCAGGAGTTGGATGCCTACCTCAACGAGCCCCTTACTCAAGAAAGTGAAAGCCGTCTTAAATGGTGGATGGTAACCGGTGTTCGTGCTTATCCACATCTTGCAAAAATGTCCATGGTGTACCTCTCCGTGCCAGTGACAAGTACACCATCAGAGTGACTCTTTTCAGTCGGAGGTAATGTTGTCACGCCTCAACGACTGAGCCTGGACGTCGAGAGCATTGAGATGTTGTGTGCATTACACTATTGGATGCGCCCTACAACCCAATCCGGCAACGTCATCGACGTTTCTTTTATCCGAAAACACGGCTGAGGTTATTAGTTTTTTAATTAATTTTCAATTTTTTATGTTATATGTAACGTTACTTAAGACCATTACTGCAACATCTTTCCTCGAGGGAGGCTTGATTCTCAACCGTCGTTGATAAGTTATATAAGTTTTTCTCTATGGAGATTTCTTTCTGGCACGGTTTGAACACGAGCCCCTTTATACCTCTCTATCTTTGAATTGCTATCTCAGTATCAATCATCATTCCCCCCTGTGTAACATTTAATTTTCTTCATGTTGCAGACAATGACGATGATGAAGATGATGATGATAATGACGTAAACTGCACATCATCACCAGCCTGAGACTCATCGCTGGGGCCACTAGGATGAAGATGATGATACCAGGATGACGACGACGTAAGATAGTCTTCAAGTCACCAGGATGATGATTATATTTCTATGGTGTGCTATTTTAATGTATCAAAATTTAAACCTCATGCATTGATAGTATCTTTACATTACCTTCATTTTTCTGACTTTCTTCTTGTTCCTTCAAAACAATGTATCATTCCACATTCATCAATTTTGCATTACTCTTCAAATCTTTGACTCGTCAAATATTGCAGTCTCAACTTCTGTCTCTAAGATGCTCTTATCAGCTTCCAGCTCTCGCATGACTTATTCTCTCATCTCCCCCTCAACTGCCAACAACATAATCTCTTCCTTCATTATGGTGAAAGAATGAATTTTCTCCATCAACTTCTCTGTCTCTTTCCTTGCTGCTAATGATGCAGGATGATTAGGGGAGACGGGAGTAGGATGACGATGGGAGCTGGATACTAGGACGACTAGGGAATGGGTAGGATAAACCAGACCACAAATCACACCATCGAATCTGAAAGATTTAAATCTGATGAAAATAGTGATGGTGCAACCCCTTTCCTCGTCGAGGGTGGGAGTACTGTCTTCAACCACTGCGGTGATGCCAAGCACCAAAATCAAAAAAATTGAACGGTCGATTGTTAGAAGATTCAAATCTATTCAGTCTATTTTCTAGAAGATTCAAAATCCAAGACAAATCTGACTACGATAGACAAACACTCGAAGAATACTGGACAACGAACACTGGACACCAAAGAGTGTAGTAGTACCTCAGCACTCGATAGTGCGTGATGAGGTTGCGGGTAATTCTTGAACGTCAATGATAAGTACGGAGTAAGGCTGTCAGACGAGCGTGAGGGTGTGGATGTCGGAGTGGGCGGCGGCCTGCGCAGGTGGCAATTTGCGTGGGTGGACAGCCGGCGCGCGGGCGGGCAGCTTGGGCAGGTGGCTTGCTTGCGCGGGCGGTGGCCCGCGTGGGTGGCGGGCGGCCTTGCGCGGGGGATGACCTGCGCGGGCGGCTTGCCTGCGCGGGTGGCGGGGGGGACCTTGCGGGGGGGACAGCCTCCGCAGGCGGTGGCTCGCGTGGGTGGCAGGCGGCCTTGCATAGCGGACGGCCTGCGCGGGCGGTGGTCCGCGTGGGTGGCGGGCGACCTTGCGCGGGGGACGTCCTGCTCGGGCGGCATGCCTGCGCGGGCAGTGACCCGTGTGGGTGGCGGGAAACCTTGTGCGGGCGGCCAGACTACGCGACGGGCTGGGTGCGCGGGCGGGCAGCCTGCGCGGTGGGCAGTCTGTGCAGGCAACGGCCTGCGTAAGCGGTGGGTGGTATGTGGGGGCAGTCAATCTGCATGGTGGCAGCCGGCATGATGAGGGACGGCGACGACGGCGACGCCAGCGACAACGGCGGCGGCGGATCGGAATGGAAGAGAGTTAGGAAAAATTCTTCAAGAAGAAAGAAAACTTCAATTCTTGAAATATGATCCACCAAGTGTGTCTTGCAACATTGGCCTATGTATAGGCCTTGGAGGAAAGAGAAAATATGAATAAAGATAACCGTCATGTCGATGTAGGCAACGTGTTAGCCTGTCACGCCAAAGGGTGGTTCTGCAGTTGGCGCTGACGACGTGTCATGACGAGGGACATCTCATGTGTAAGTGGAGGCGTGCCCGATGTCGGTGCGTTGACGTGGTCGTCATCCGGGCGGTCCTGCAGTTGGGATTGATGATGTGTCATGACGTGGGACATCTTGTGTGTAAGTGGAGTCGCATCCGATGCCGCTGCGTTGACGTGGTCGCCATTCGGGCGGTCTTGCAGTTGGCGTTGACGACGAGTCATGATGCGGGATGTCTAGGATGACGGTGGAGGCTCGTCCGAAGCTGTGTGTTGACGTCGCTGCCACCATCTAGACAATATAAATTGCTGGTCGTTTCCTCTACTTTACAAATGACAATCAAAGCCTCAATAACCCTCTATATTGTAGTCATTTTTGTGTCACTTAACTCCGCATCAATTTCCTGGATCAAAACACAAAAAAACCAATATCCTTCCATCAATTATTTATTCTTTAAGGTCCTCAATCACGGCAGCAAAGAAACAGAAAAATGGATAATTGAAGAAAAAATGAAATATGTTTAAACATGATTTTTAAACTAGATAAAATAGAACTTTTTCAATTGTGGCCATTACAACCCAAGATGTAACCTTCTCGCCCAATATTTAAGGTGGAATATTATCATTAAAAAAGAAAAAAACCATGACAAAAAATATATAAAAAAACCAAACTCCAAGTATCATGTGACTAAAGGAAAAAAATTATTGCACAACTTTGTTTTTTTTAATTAAAAAATAAACCCATGCGATCACTTATCTCAACGACCAAAACATTAAGTTGAAGACAAAAAAGATTACCGATATAAAATTAGATATATTTTTATGTTATATAATAAATATATCATGTATATATCGAGTTGTTATTACAATGGGAGGAGCCTTATCGATCAACTACAAGTTTATCGTCATCAACAACATCATCATCATCAGTGGTGGCATCATCATCATCCATCATCTATATTTAGTATCAAGTTGTTCTTAAAATGGTAGGGCCCTTGTACATCACCTACCAATTCATCATCATCATCTTCATCATCATCATCATCATTATCATCTTCAGTATGAGAGAGGCCTTCTTGAACACCTACAAGTTC
Source organism: Wolffia australiana (assembly GCF_029677425.1). Classification (NCBI taxonomy): domain Eukaryota; kingdom Viridiplantae; phylum Streptophyta; class Magnoliopsida; order Alismatales; family Araceae; genus Wolffia; species Wolffia australiana. The sequence continues at coordinate 7,455,643 of NC_135844.1, forward strand.
TTCAACATTATCATCATCATTTCACAACCAGGGTTATTATCATCAACATCATCACAACCAGGGTTATCATCATCATCATCAACACAACCAGGATTATCCACATCATCATCATCACAAACAGGGTTATCATCATCATCATCCCTTTTCCACAAGAACATAATCATTCTCGAATAGACAGTAGGTAGAGAGATACATATCTATATATGAATGGAATTTCCATATTTCAGACATTTTCAATCGTTGTATATGGACAAGATATCTGTCTGGTTAGTTGAGCTAGACAGTAGACAGTAGGCAGAGAAAACTTTTTTGAGTGTTGATCTGCATTGGTTTGGAATTATGGTTGCTAGCGGAGGTGAATTCGGCATGTGAGAATGGGAAGCCCGCGAGAGAAGATGGTTGCTGTGATCATGGTTGCCGAAATTGTTGCAGAATCTTCTCTTGTTTGATTTTGGTTTCAAATTTCGAGCTGGTTGTGTTGGTTGATTCAGGAACTCAGTTCCGGCGTCTTTCTCTGAATGTGCCGAAGCCTCTTTTCCCGCTGGCTGGACAGCCAATGGTTCACCACCCGATTTCTGCTTGCAAGAGGGTATCCTTACTTCTGACTCACCGATATTCATTGATGAAATGTATGGATTGTGTTCTGATAAAGATTACCAACACTCAGGATCTGCTCACCGAACAAAAACTCTGAGCTCATTGGAGATGGGAGGAAATGTAGAGAGCAAATTCTCTCTTCTCATAGAAGCCAATGAGTTTATGTAAAAAATTAAGGTAAAAATTATACATTAATATTTTCATCAACCGATATTGTCATCCGTCATTTTTGTCATTCATCCATAATTTTTGTCATCTGTCATTCGTCACGGATGACGGATGACTAATGATGAATGACATAGGACCGTTCAGTCATCCGTCAATTGACGCGAACGAAAACAGATGACGAAAATGAAATGACGGATGACGAAACCGTCATCCGTCCTTCAGCTTTATTCTCTCTCTCTCTCTCTCTCCTTCCTTCTCACTCCCTCGCTCTATCCACTTACCTCACTCTCACTCTCTCCATCTCTCATATTTTCCGATCCTTCTTCTTTTTTCCAATTCTTTACCTTTTCATCTCATTCTGTCACCTTTTCTAAATGTATCTACTTTTAGTCTCACTCTATCCCTTTCCTGACCTCTCATCCTTAAAAAACCTCGCTCTCTTTCCCTTGCACTCTCGCCTGCTTATTTACACACACACACACACACATATATATGTATATTTACATGTACATAAATATGAGTATTCCCTCTCAATCTCTCTCATTCTCCAAATCTACAACTTTCCCTCTCTATGTGCCACCCTCTCCATTTCTCAATATCTCTCTTCCCCTCTCACTCCTGCCCTCCATCATGGTCAGCGCTTGATGGAGTTGACTTTGAAGGGACATACACACTTTTTTTTTCTTATTTTAATTTTTTCATTTCATTACAAGTGGTTATGACTTGCCTGTTATTCTACATTTAAATTGTCCCTCTTACATGTTGTTACTTGCTTTTATTTCAGACCTTATATTTTAATGAAATCCAAAAAAATTAGAAGATAAATTTTGTCTACGGATGGAATCAAGTGTGCACAATGTACCACAAAATTTGTAAATTAATTGAATATTTGTTGATATAGTTTGAAACTGAAGTAATCTCTAAGGAAATTGCGGAGTCAAAATATGTTCAAATTACTATTACATTCAATACCAACTTTTAAAACAAATATTTGTTTGAATATTAGTGTTTGCCCTTCTCTGACCCTTAGTGCTCTACTAGAGAACGGACATACAATTTTTCAATTTGTCAATGAGTTAGTTAATCTCAAATTGTCACTATAAATAACAGTTTTGTATACTCTCACTGCACTATCGATTTGTCGAGAGATAACGACATTATTAATGGATTTAAGATTTATATATAATTTTTTGTGTGGTTATTTGATATTTATGATCTTTTGAATGCCCCCCTTTTACAACGCAGGGACCTAAAAAATGGGACTCGATTGTTACTTATTTGGTAGTATGTAGCTTTCTTGTATGGTGGCGGATCGACACCAAACTGCATGAGGCCGAGCAAATACCCGCGGTGCACCAACCCACCAATTTCAGGCCAAATCTCATGAAGGGATGGCAAAATTGCAGGAACCCCCCCGTCAAAAAGTGAGGTTCATATTTGGATTAAAATTTCACAGCTAATGAGTATCACATTTTGATAGTATTATTCTACTTTGATGCTCTAATTTTCATAATTTTTTGTTTATTCCCCACCGTTTCACTCTTCACCAGTCACCTTATGTCATCCTATCATTTTCAACCAACAGTCATCTAAACACCAGTGTGATGAGTGATGACGGAGCGGGACGAAACGGATGACGATACATCGCCTGTGCTCTAATCCAATTTCTACATTTATCCAGATACATTGCTTGTCAGTATAGTGCAGGGACTTGATGGGACGGTTTTGTCCAGACAGGACGAAAAAATTGTCCCGTCTGGTAGGTCTCGGATGACCAAACTGTCCCGTTCACATCCCTGCATTGATTCCGAACGTCGGACGGGACGATCTTCATCCATCCTGTCCATCATCCACGTCCTGGACGATCCGGAACTATACTTGTCAGATACTAAATCTTTCTATTCTGGAAAAAAAATCCAGCTTAGTCGTCAGAAGAAGTCATTTCTTTCATTAGTCATCAGTCACTATGAACAGGCGACTGAACAGGCGACTGAACGGACGATAAATCAATCAAATCCGGTCTCGTTCCATCGGTTCATAACCCTGATTCGGCATCCATCCTCAGTCCATATTTATTAAATAAATTATAATTTGGAAGATATTCAAGCTTTGCAATTGGAGTAAATGTTTTGACCTGCGAAAGATATTTTTTTTGAGAAAGGAAATAAGTAAATAAATCCTTGGCGTACGGATAGGTGCAAAGCGAAACGCACGGGGTATAGTATGCGAAGGCGATTTTAGTTGTAGTCTCGTAGTCAGAAGAAGTCAGAAGAAGTTGGTATCGGCTTCGTTTTGAGGATTGGATCGGCGTTTGTTCTTCGATCCGTGATCTTGATCGAGTGATTGATTGTTGATTTGGTGTGGTTTGAACCGGCAATGGCGGCGGGATCGAAGCACGTACTGCTGCCAGTGTCGGATTCGCCGTCGAAAGGGAGCGGATGGGATGAAAGCCTCTTCAGAGGATCTGGAATGACCAAACGTGGCACGGTCGCCGCTGTTTCCTACATGAGCTGCGCAGGTTAATCTTTGAAAACCTACAATCTTGTTCTCTTTTTGTATTATCCTTTAGACGGATTATTGTTTTTTCTGTTGCATCGCGTCATATCATTAATCCGGTGTTGGAAACATGACTCGAGGTGATAATTTGCAAATAATACGTGAAATTTCCCACTTGTAGTTCTCGATTTCTGCGGAATGAGGAATTTATTGTATTATGATTTTTGAGTTTAAACGCGAGAAGAATCGGAATTTATCTCCGAGGCTTGAAGTTTTGTTGTATCAAAGGGACAAAGGAATAAGTTGCATCTTTCAGCAAAGAATGCTGACAGAAGGTATAACCCAAGGCGTGGTCGAGAGTATTGAACCGAGTTTAGTGTTCTCGGGATATTCCAAGAAAGAAATTGGAAAATGAATGTTTGCCAAGAAGGAAACCGAAGGAAAGAATCATTTTTTCTGCATATTCTTGAAGTAATCGGGCATACTTCTGTTGGTGCCCTCGTTTCTCAGTTTCAATTTTTATGTTACTTTTTTCTCATTTTGTATCTTTCTTATGTTGAATCCCTCATATGAATGTAATAAATGTCGGAAAAACCATTGACGTGATAATTTACAAATGCTACCCCCGATTCCACATTTAAATGAAACAAGGAAACTGTGGCAATATGATTGTTGAACTTCGATCCCGATAAATGAAGTTCATTCCGAGGCTTGAGATTTTCGTTCAAGCTCAGGAATTACTAAATAAGCGGAATCTTTCAGAAAAATAAAGCTGACGGAGGGATAACCCAAGCGGTGGGCGAAATTATTGAACTGAGTTTCTGTGTTCTGGGGTTATTCAAGGAATACAATGGAAAATGAATGGTATCGAAGAAAGAAAAATTATGGAAAAACTTATATTTTCTGCCTATTTCTTAATTTAGTGGCCCCTTTTCTCAGTTTAGCTTTTAGTGCTACTTTTTCTTATAATTCTATGCGGGCATGTGCAGTCCTGTTGGTACTGTTCAACAAAGCAGCTCTTTCTTCATTTAATTTCCCATGCGCAAATGTCATCACCTTATTCCAGGTAATTTCTTCTCTATTCTCGTTGGTGTTATTAGTTTCAACCAGGCCCAGTAATGCCGTATCAATGACGTTTGTACCCCTATTAATGCAGATGATATCTTCCACAGTGATCTTGTTTTTGATGAGGCGCTGGAGACTTATCTCCTTCATTGGGGGTGAATCCCGGACTGTTCCAGATAGTTATGGGTCTTTATTTGTTCCGCTGCCCACACTTATTCACACTCTTCCCGTCTCCTTTTCATATCTTCTTTACATGGTATTTTTTAATAATTTTACTTTAGAAAAAAACGCTTTCCTAGTCTTAGAATATAATCTCGTAATTATTTCATCACCGCAGCTGGCTTCAATGGAATCTATACGCGGCGTGAACGTTCCCATGTACACTACCCTTAGGCGCACTACTGTTGTTTTTACAATGGTTGTTGAGTACTTCCTATCTCGACAGAAATATTCGGGTCCAATTTTCGGCAGGTAATACTTGCTTTTCCTCTATAGTTTAAGAAAAAAACAAATAAAAATATATTTTACACATCTTCTAGTTAGCACTAGCACGCAAACACCAACACCTTGGAAAGTTGAAGGCAATATTCTACCAACATGATTCTTCTAAAGATAACCAGAGGTTTTTTTAGCTGAACTGCTGCAATGGCTTGGTTTTAATCACTCTTCTGGGGTCAGCGTAGTGTTCGCCATCGATGACAATGAGAGGATGATGATGAATCTTCATCTTCCTCATCATTCGTCCAAGTTAGGATGATGACATAGTTATTATCATCATTGTCACTCGTTTGCAACTAGGACAATGGTGACAAAATCATCATTGTCATCTTTGTGGCAGGCAATGCCAATGACCATGATGATGGAGGGGTGAATCCCTACTTCGCCTGCCACCGCAAACGTCTCTTCCTTTTTTAAGCTGGCATGTTGAGATCATCACCATCACTTGTCCATGATTGGGATGGTGATGATGAAATCGTTATCATTATCATTAAGCTTGCGATGACAATGATGACTTCATTCAGGGACTGCAAAAACTAGATCAGAGTAGAATTTTTTTCCTCAAATACTGGGGACTGCATCATTGATGTGACAATATTTTCAAGCCATATTTTTTATAATATGATTAATACAGTGCCATTCACCTTTGTTTTCTAATATTTTTCTGTGTTAAATAAATAAACCAAGGACTTCATCAGTGTGGGGTTGATCGTATTTGGAGCATTTGTGGCTGGCGCTCGGGACATGTCATATGATACTTATGGTTACACCGTAGTTATATTGGCCAACGTGACCACAGCAATATACCTTGCCACCATAGCTCGCGTTGGTAAACTTTCATTTTTTCCCTAATGTTTTCTCATATTTGTCCCCCTAGATAATATACTAAGCAACAATTCCCATCTTCTTTCTGCCCTTCGTTATTTCAGGAAAGTCTAGCGGCCTCAATAGTTTTGGTTTAATGTGGTGTAATGGTATGTATGCACAATTTTGGTTCAATGTGGTGTAATTGTCTTATGATTGTATATTGGTATTAGGTGGAGTAATTGATGAGCAATATTAGGTTGGTAAAAAATGATATCCTTTTTTTCAGGATTAGTTTGTGGACCAGTCCTCTTACTTTGGACGTTCCTTCAGGGCGACTTGTCTAGGACTAAAGACTTTCCCGATCTGTATAGTCCTGGATTTCAGGTAAGAGACATTTGTTATTATTTCAATCGTTACTTCTGTCATCTAATGTATTTTCAATTATGGCCTCAGAATACTCTCATTTACAAATTTTGAATTTTAATGTTTTTTAACGAGATCAAGAGTACCTCATCTGTGGTATACCCACTAGATATGGGCCATGATGATTAATATCTAGGTCGGGATCCAATAGCTTAATGGGCTAAACTAAATTGCAAGAAAGCTGCGATGTCATTTCTCTGTTTCGATTCGCCTCAGTTGCACATAAATTATGATAATCTCACCATCCTTTTTGTCTTTTTTTCTTCAATCTTGTTAATATCTTGTAAACTTTCAACTCCCTGTCTCCCTTACAGGTTGTGATGCTCTTCTCCTGCATCCTGGCCTTCTTCCTAAACTATTGCATATTCCTGAATACCTCCCTCAACTCTGCGCTCACCCAGACAATGTGTGGAAATCTCAAGGTCAAACCTCTCTTGTCAGTTTCAGCAATGTCTCATGAGACAGATAAAACATTCTAACAAATTTAATCATTTTTAGGATCTGTTCACCATTGGCCTGGGCTGGTTAATCTTTGGTGGCCTACCGTTTGATCTGGTGAACATTTTTCTCTTTGAACCCTCTTTCCATCTTCACTATTTTCTTGCCCCATTTTTCCTTGGAGATTTACTTAATCTCTGTACATATCTCTCTTTGTGATCATTTCAGCTGAATGTGGTCGGGCAGGGCCTCGGATTTCTTGGGTCTGGCTTATATGCCTACTGCAAGATCACTGGTACATAGCTTAGAGGGGAAAGAACAATTATTAATGTGTTAGACTTAGAAGAGAGGGAGAGAGAGAGAGATTTCCTCATCTAACAGTTGAAGAGAGATAGAGATAGAGCCCCATTGGAATTATTGGCATCTCTTTTCCAAGTGGAGAGTCTCCCTTTATCTTGATCATTATTTCTATGTATTTTTGGGACATGGTATCTTAATAAAATCATTTTCAACAATCTGACTCATCCCAGTGTTTTTTTTTGTGTGTATTGCAATGGTTGGTAGACTGAGGCTCACATGTCTGCATGCTGATTAGATCACTTTGTTTAAGCTGGAGACCATGGTAGTATGTTCAGGTTCAGAACAGAGGAGAAATAATTTTCTAGAAAGCCCCAAGAATTTATGGAATTGGACTAACAGTTCTCTTAGTGCGCATGGGGTACGTAATCTTTGGAAGTCTAATATTTCTCTGCGTGGCATTCTGATATTGGCCCAAACTTGCCTGCCTCTTGACCCTCTTGGCAGGTACATAACACTGATCTCCATTCATAAATGAAGTCTAGAATGTATCTCGTGGAATGTACATAGTCTCCGTGATGAGGGGAGACGTGGTGTGGTGCGAGGGTATTAACAACAATGGGGAGCTGATGTGTATGCCTACAGGAGACAATGCTGGAGAGGTGTGATGCCAAAGAGTGGAACTTGGTGGGGCAAGGGTTCTTGGAAGGTTTCGTGGCAGTCAATGCAATCGGCAGATCATGGGGCTTATTGGTGGCATGGAACATGGTGACCTATGCCAAGGAGGGGTGTTGGACAGGGCAGTATGTGCCTGCAGTTAAAATCAAGAGAAGGTGCGACAACCGCCACTATGCGGTGGCATCAGTCTACGGCCTAGTGATTGCGGCACGCTGGTACGTGCTATGGGAGGAGCTGGAGGCCGTGCCCTCGCTCTTCCAAGGGACCGCCATGCTTATTGGAGGGAATTTCAACGTGACATTGGAGTCGGGCGATAGGCTAGATGGGACGGGAGGGCAAGATCTGGGTTCGGAGGAGTTTTGGTCCTTTATATCACGAGCAGGCATGCAAGAAATGGGGCCAATGAATTGTGTCTACACATGGAGAAGTATGAGGGGACCTAATACTCTCTCCTGTCTGGACAGGTTTCTATGCTCAGTGGAGCTATTGGAGGAATACCCGTTGGCCGATGTGCATGCACTCCCTAGACCGTTGTCGGATAATACCCCAATTTTATGGCAGAATAATGTCAGCCAAAACAGACCCACATACTTGAAGATGGATAAATCGTGGTTGAATGAGAAAGGGTTTAGAGAAGAAGTGATGTCATGGTGGTCCTCGCAAACCGACCAAGGCACAGCCACGGTGCAATTGGCCACCAGACTGGCAGGCTTGCGCCTTCATCTATCAGAATTCAAAAAAAAGATCCGAGAAGAACATCACCGCCGTAGAGATGAAGCCGTGGCACGAGTTCAGCAGACAGATGGAAGACAATACGGGGCTTACCTGATACGGAGCGCACGGAGAGAAAAAACTGCAGAGGGATAGTTGAAGACGAAGACAAGAAGATAGAGCTTGACTGGAGACAGCGATCTCGCCAAGATAGGATAGGGACGCCAATACTCGATTTTTCCACTTAGCGGCAAATGGATGACGACGCTCGAATCAAATACTCCGGGTGAAAGTTGGAGCGCAATAATTTGTCGGGACACAGATGATTGGCGAAGCGCTGGCAAACCATTTCAGAGAAGTGACTAGAAGAGGGGCTCGGAACAGTGAAGATGGAGCGGTAGAAGAGCATCCAAGTTAACACAAGTCCAACAAAATGAGCTGGTGAAGCCATTCCTGGTGGAAGAAGCGAGGAAGGCAATCAAGGGCTTGAATGAAGAGGGTGCACCGGGCCCCGATAGATTCCGAGTAGTCTTCTTCAGCGAATTTTGGGAGGTGGTCGGATCAGAGGTGATGAGTACATTGGATGAATTTCGGTGTGGTAATTATGGCTTGGAGAGACTAAATCGATCATATTTATTTCTGCTGCTTAAGCGCTCTGGTGCCATCAACATGGGGGACTTTAGGCCCATTGAACTCTCGAATTCCATATATCTTATCATCGCCAAGGTGCTAGCGAACAGGCTAAGGATGGTAATTGGAGACATGATTGGACCTTCCCAATCAACTTTCATCCCAGGTAGACAATTGGTGGATAGTGCGGTGGTGGCGGGGGAGATCGTATCCGCAAGGAAGGCAAAGAAGAGTAAGGGTTTCATATGGAAAGTTGATTTTGCTATAGCATACGACTCGCTTGACTGGAGATTCATATGGTCTGTTATGCACAAACATGGGTTCCTTGATGAGTGGGTGACTAGGGTGAAACGGTGTGTTACGTCTCACTCCTTCTCGATATTGGTCAATGGTCGAGCTGCGGGGGGATGGATCGGGCCACAAAGGAGAATCTGACAAGGCTGCCCGCTAGCACCACTGTTGTTTCTACTTGCGGTGGACACCCTGGCGACCTGCACTGTCAAAGTCTGCGAGTAAGGCCTTTTCAAAGGCTTTCAAACAGCAAGCTACCCTGAGGGCATCCCGCTTCTGCAATATGCGGATGACACCACGTTTTTCATTAAAGTCTTAATGACAGATGCTCGTATTCTATCAGCATTACTGATCTGTTTGCGGACTTCTCATGACTGCAACTTAATCGAGCTAAGTCTGCATTCGTAGGCTTCGGACTTACTTCAAAGGAAGAGACTCAGTGTGGCAAAGCTTTAGGCACACCTCGAGGATCGCTCCCTGTGTTACTTGGGTCTCCCATTAACATGGCAGCGTATTCTAGCAGCTGAATGGCATTCGGTGGTGGAGAGAGTAGGAAGGAGGCTGGAAGGATGGCAGAACAAAGTACTTTCGAAAGGGGGACGACTGGTGCTTCGACGGTCGGTGCTTTCTGCGATTTCGATATTCTACTTATCGGTATTTAAAATACCAGGGGAGTGGTGAAGCGTCTAGAGGGGGGGATGAGGCGGTTCTTCTGGGGCGGCAATGGAGAGGAAGAACAAAAGGGGGTGCCGCTAGTAGCGTGGGAGATTCTATTCAGACCTGTAAAGCACGGAGGGCTGGGGATCCTACATCTGGAATCAATGAATTTGGCACTGTTGACCAAGTGGGTGGAAATGATTGTGACTTCGGCGGAGGGGCTGGTTTTCAACATCCTAAGAGACAGATATGGCTTCGAGATAGACTGGAAGAGACGCTGGGCTAGAGTCAGAGGAGAGTCCCCTTTCTGGAGCGGTCTGCGTCAAGTCATACCTCGCATTCTTGAGTTCTTTGAGCCCAGATTGGGAGATAGGGCAATATTTCGCTTTTGGACCGACAATTGGTCCAACCACGGCCCTATGCATTTGACGTTCCCACGGCTATTTGCGCTAGCACGAAATCCAGAGGCCACGGTCAGGGAATGTTGGGACGAGGCTTCGGTCCCTATGTTGACAGAAGCTTTATTAGAGCCGCGGTTTGGGGAGCTGATGGAGCTGCAAGAGTCACTTCTACCTTTCAGACCGATAGCTGATTCCCATGACGGTTGGATATGACGAGGGTCGTCCTCGGTGAAAGATGTATATTTGAAAATCCGAGGAACAGCTCGGGACGACGAGACGACCAGTAAAGCCTGTCATATGTTGATGATGCGCAAAGTCTCCCTTTAAGTGCGGCTCTTCAGCTGGTTGTTGAGGCGTCGAAGGCTTGTCACACGAGTTTATCGACGGAAATGGACCCATGCGACTCCCATTGGCTGCCCTATGTGTGACAGTGGAGAGGAAAATTGTTCCCACCTGTTCTTCACATGTCAGTTCGCACATGGCGTCTGGGCATCGCAGCAATTATTGGGGGTGGATATCTACTCAGACGACAATGATAAACCACAGTTCTATACGAGGAAGAATTCATTGCCCTACAATTGGCGTGGCGACGATGATAAACCAGAATTCGGGTTAAATAATTCGTTTAAGGCTCTGATTTATGCAACAATATTTATAAAATTTTCCTTACTTAGAATAGGGTAAGTAAGGGTCGAATCCTCAAGGAGCAAGTAACGAGAAAGTGAATTGTAATTCAAATATATTTTGAAATAACTTTCTTTGGTGATTTTGTATATTTTTGGATTTTTAACTATTTTTTAAAGAGAAAATTAACTAAATGATAGAAAACTAGTGGCTTAATGTTCATTACTTTCTCATTGGCACATTCCTATCGTACCTCTTACATCAATGTGGTGGAGGAGGTTGTTTTAGTGTGCTGGCTGCAGAGGTTTCCAAAGTCGTGAGATATGGAAACAGGAAACTCTGAATTAGGCAAGCTTAGCTTTTACTTAACATCTAGCTTATTTAGACTAGTAAAGACATCATTTTGGACATTATGAAAGCTCAAGAAGTCTAAGCTTGAACCACAATGGCTCAATGTTATTAAATGACTTGGAATGGGGAAAGAAGCTCTAAATTATGATTTTAATTAACCCTTCAGGCCAATGTGTTTGTCCGGTATTGTTGGAGCCTAAGAAAAAGGTCTCCAATGCTGAACTTCAAATCACTTCTAAATTTGTTGGCTTGAGACTTCAGAATGCTTGCCCTTAATACAGATGGGTTTTGAAAAGATACATGGCTTGATCACTCTCAAGTAATAGCTGCTCCACAACATTTGTTGGCAATGTTGAGGATACACTAATAATAACCATATGTTGACTATGTATGCATACCAACATAAGAAATATGTGATACCACCCCATTCAAGTGATTTGAACTTTGGTTTATTCAAATGAAAACTGTCAATGATGATCCAAGCACTGGTTCACTACATCAGATAGTCTATCAGTAAGCAAGTGATAAGAAGAGATCATTCTTGATTAGATACCCTAAATTGAGTGAAGTTCCATCTTTATTAAACTGGTGAAGATGTTAATAAAAAACAATACAATTGGCATTGCACACCATGTCAGAAAATAGTTTATTCTTAGAACATTATTTCATATTTTTCAATGGAATGTCTAGAGCAATTTTCTATCTAGAGAAAACACATTTCCAAGGCATCACGGATCAAATCCCTTGGAGTCCTGGAGGTTGGTCTCTCACTAATCATTGATGTATTTCCTTTTCAGTTGACACAGCTATTATTCTTATTCGGTATTCGAAGACGCTTGATGGATTTGACACTTTTTATAATCAACTTTAAATCCTTTCTCAACTTGGCAGAAACAAGTTGGAGTTTGGCCAGACATAAGTTGTGTAGTAGATGGTGATATCATAAAACACGACTTGAAGAAGCAGAATCATAATGTTACAAGACTATTTGATAACCCTAATGGCATGTAAATCTCAAAATGATGGTACTAGTTGAACATTTCTTTAGATGTAAAATTATTCAAACTTATTTGAAATATCCACAAATAAGATCAAGCTATGAGAATATTCACATGCCATATAGTTCAGCATGTAGCTAGTCTTCTATGTGAATTGGCTAATATACATAAAACCCCCACCTTCAGTTGTGTTGTGTTGTATAATCTTGTTTGAAAATTTGATAAAGCCAAGGGGATCCAAACCATTTCCCTTCATACTCTGGAACAAAAATCCTTATGTGGTTTTCTTATATTTCAAGTGTCAAGCACATGATATTATGAGTTCAAAAGATCAAATAATACTAATAGAGTAATTAAATTACCCAAAATTCTACACAGTAATTTTATCACTCAATAGTGAAATTGAATCTCAGCATTGATAACTCATATATCGTTAATAATGTTATTGTGGGCCAATACTAAGCATCGCATTCTCCAGATTCATTATATTCCTCTTTAGTTATGAGGGTTTCTAGCTCCACTTAGCAAATTATTTAGTTTTGTGCTTTTTATTGACATGAAACCTGAACTGTTCGCAAATTTGAAAGTCTATACCAGAATTTTGGCAGATCATAAAACCAAATGATCAAATCATTTAAGCGCAAATCGGATCCATGATTTCTCAGCTCTTCATGTGAGACATGCTGAGTTGCTGAGGTGTGCAACCTCTACACTTATCTATAAGATCTTCAACACGTCAAATCTCTTCCTTTATCTTGATGATCCCCATTGTCATTCACCATCATCATTACACTGTTTTGATTGCATTAAGAAATAGAGGAAAGCCAAGGGAATAAGGGAGAAGGATTGACACTTGAAGATTTCTAGCGAATTTATGGCTGGCCTTCTCCTATTTATAAGTTTCAGGATCTTTTTCTTAAAACCCTGAAATTTGTGTGAATATATCCAAAGGCCTCTAAAAGATCATTTGTGTGTAACCGTCTAAGTCCATGTATAACCCTAAATCTAGTTAACGATTCCAATGGCCCAATAATCTTTATTGTGTAATTTAATTATTTATTTATATCATCATCTTGATTGAATGACTACATATTGCTTTCACCCAATGAAAAACTCAATTTTCCAGCCTATGGGATGTGAAGCTACAACTTGAAGATTTCAACCTTGGGTATGGTTGAGAAGATACAAATGAGTGTAGACTCACTCATTGAACCTTTCTATCATTGGTTACCGTGTATACATAGTCTCTCATCTAATTGATGCTCCTAGGACGACTTAGGGTATGGTCAATTGTCAAACCCTATTCTATGGTCTAACTTATTACTTGTGTGTTGGGAACTTATTGGAGAACTCTTCTGTGATATTGCGCTACATTTTTTAAGGACTTTATTGCATCATGTTCCTTGAGCAAACTCCTCTTATGGGGAGGGCGAGCGATTCCATATGACCACACAATTACCTTTGGAAACCTCCTGCTGAACACAATTGAAGTCATTTTGGAGTTTTATGAATATGAACTCTTAGGACATAGGTAAAGCCCAAACATCCCTTTACAAGATGTATTTGATGTCTTAAGTTTAAGGACTATTTATACATCCTTCACATGAATCACCCTGATGGAGAATTTGGTATAATAAAATTCAAGCATTCATACATATCAATTTAGTGAACTCTGTTTCCTTAAGATTACCCACAATCTGTCTAGCGTCTCCATACTATTGGTCAGGGGTTGGCCATATTCATCATATAAATGAGAATATTTACTTTTATTTGAACTAGATATTTTGATGTCCTTATTGAGTACCCTTTAACTATGAATATTCCAAAGACATATTTAAATACAAGTAATCTTTGTGTTATGATCTCATCATAATTCGCTTAGTCCTTTTTTGGATTTATGGTGCTCATTTATAGTATCATACATGAATTTTTATAAATATTTATCTTATAAATGAACATTGACCTATACATGAAATATGTGATTGGCTTGCTGGATTTACCCAAAAGTACGTTAACTAATTAGAAAGTACGTTTAATAAGAATTTTCTTTATATAATTAGTAAAATTTATTTTTTGGATCTCATTTTATAATATTGAAGAACGAAAGAGTCATATAATTTAACAGAGAAAGCCAGTGATGAGGTAAATTAATTAAAGAAACATGATCTAGAGGATTACAAGGAAAAATAAAGTATGAAATATTTGAAGCAAAGATCAGATGAAACTTAGAAGGCAGGTAGAAAAATAGAAAATTGAAATTAGAAATCGAAGAGGAGTTTTGAGATGAAGAGAAAAAATATCAGTAGATGCCTCCAGAATAAAGTGTATTAACACAGATTAACATACTTCAAACAACAAAATGACTCTGGGCATTGAAGATCTTCCAGTCCTTTTGTATCAAGAACCTCTTATGATATTTTTTTATGAAAATGATTTTTTTAAGGATGTAGTACACAAACCAATCGTTCCAACCCAAAAGAAATAATCATTTTTACATAAATGGTTGGTAAATATATATATTGAACTTATGGTCGGTAAATATATAAATTTTAAAAAATTAGCTTCTGATGAACACCCTTCCTGGTCTCTAAAACTTATAAAAGTTGTCAGTAAACAAAAAATGTGATACGCCCAATCTTGGAGTAGATCTGAGGAGCCCAAAATTGTATAATTTGATAGATCTCATTTTCCAAACTTCATAAACAATATAAAATATAAAAAATAACTATAATCTGCTAAAATTTCCTCCATTTGCTGAGTATCAAAGCTCATTTTCTTAACTCAACTATCAACATATATATAAAAAATAAAAACTGTCATTCGCATTTGGGTCGTGTCAGTTTGGTTGGTTTTCCCGGGTTCCCCTTGGATGGGTCTTTGAGCTAGTTAGACCAGCTGTCCTACCCAAACCTTGCAATCTAAACCAGGGTCATGCAGAACCCTAATGGGCAAAGCATATAACGAAATACGTAAAATATGAATCACTTGGAATCTGGTCTCTCCATGTCTCTGTTATCATGAATAAACATTGACAGATAGTCAGGAAAGGTCCTCAAACTAATAGCCAATGTAAAGAAGATAGTGAAATCCTTCATCCAAGTTCATTCCACTCCTTAAAATTATCCACGGGAGTTCATCATGAATGGACATCTCCTTCAAATTATCCGAGGGAGCTCATCAACAATGGACAACTGTTATGTGTCAGCTCTTGGCTGATCGGAGGAGAGAATGAGAGGCACGGCGACGGGATTCCTCCCACTGCCCTGGGAGCGAGGCAATGAAAACCCTAGAAAATAAGTGAAATTGCCCAATGTCATTCATGTTCTATCTGCCTTAAATAGGGAGATAAACTATTACCTTTTTACACAAAAACCCCTGAGAAATTAAGGAAAAACTTTTTAACCCTACGATCAAACATTATGGATCTCATTCTTGCATATCCCCGAGAAGAAGATGGTGGCATGTGAAAGGCAGCACGTCCCCATTCCCTTTGAATTAGTGGCGCAGTTGCTTAAAAGGAAAGGGAACAAGAATTGCAGGTTGCCCATTTACCCGGGGGGATTTCTTATCATCAAGTTGCCCATTTTTTTTGAATCTTATTCATGGAGAGATCTTATCAACATGATGAAGAGAGAAGATATGGAAATATCATAATAAACCTAACAAAATCTGTGTCCGTAAAAAAATATTCGGGAAAAATCAAACAATTGAACATGATGCAATTATAAACAAATAGAAGGTTCCAGGTAAAAATTACAGGAAAATAAGGCTAACTAATCAAGGTGATAAAACAGCCCAAGGTGAGGATGTGACAGAAGTTAAGTCACAGAAGCATTCAAATATAAAATTTTTTTGCCCCATTGATTATTGTAGCAGAAGAATTTATGGACAAACATACACGGAGACCATGTTTAAAATTGAGGGGCAAGAAATGCGTACTGATCAACCAAGAAAGAGATACCAAAGGATCACCATCCGCTACCTGGTATCATGGAGTCATATATCATCTTGATCTTGCTGGGTAAACAAAGATGAGGTAGCCTCCAAAGGAAGGGACGGAGGGGTCCCAGGCGGGATGCAGGCCTCACCATTCTCCCCTGCACAAGCACAGAGGGCCTCGGCATCCCGAAGGGAGTCTTCAAGATGGATATGACCACTGAGCTCGTTGATAAACTTGAGAAGAGTGTCGAAATCCATTTCTTCAGCCATTATCTTATGGCGATACCGTTTGAGTATGGCCACACACAGATATAGATGGAAGTGTTCTGAGAGGTAGTGAGTCCATAGAACCTCCCATAATCTCATAACTTCCTCATACTCAAATTCCCTGGAAGCCGAAGGAAGAATGATTTCATAGAATCAGCTATGCTTTTGAATTAAGTTTTTTTTATGTACATTAATTAGGGTTTTTTTTGAAGGAAAAGAGGGAAGATCACCCAAAATCGGTGATCAACCCAAAATTAACAGATTGATGATGACACAGTGTCAACGTCATCCTGACTGCAGACGAATGATGATGACACAGACTGCTTGTTATCATCATCTTGTCATCTGAGAGAAGAGATAGAGGGAATAGAGAGCAATTTTTATAGAAAAGAAAAGAACAGAAATTTTCATCGTCATTCTGACCATGGACGAATGACGATGAAAACTTGCCATATTCCTTTTGGATGACATAGGAGAGAGTCCAGATAGAGAGTCGAATTTGGAGAAGAAAAAATCTAATTAGATAGAATATACTCGTCATCATCATCCTGGCATGGACAAATGACGAGGACATCAACTGGAAATGCTCAACTTCTCAGCTACGATCTTGGGTTCACTTGTAGTTTAATGCGAAGTCAAAAAACTTGGGTTTTGCCGTTATGATTGAGATTTAAACTTTATTTCAAAACAATAATTTAATTTGTGTTACCTTTTGAACTGTATAAGAAGCCACCGGAAGCAGAAAAAATAGTTCAAGCAATCTTTCTTGCTGAAGTAGTTATGTAATGGGCTGTCAAGAAGTTCCACCAGCTGCCAAAAAGTACAAAGAACAAAAAATACCGGTAAATATCTCCGAGTAAGGCAGCATGAAAACCAGTGCATTTTTTACCTTCAAAAGGGAAAACAATTGTGAGTGCATTCCACTCTGATCTCTGTTGAAGTTTGGTCCAAGACGGTCCATTAGTGACACAAAGCACCAAAATGTCTCAGATTCGTCCCCCATCACGAACAATATAGGAGACAATAGATCACTCATGCCCTAAAGACAGAGTTATATGCATTATTATAATTACAGATTAAAATAAATAGAAAATTTCTTTTTAAAAAAAAGCAAGAAAAAGGCGTACATAAAATTACGAGATAAATAAAAGAATACAAGGACCTCTTATATAATACATCAGCGAGTTTACACTCGGCAGACCCGACAGCGGCCCATGAAGCCCATCCAGGCCCGGCCCACTACGAATCCTACTTAAGCCAGGCTACGATTGGGGAAGGGCAGGAATTAAGTGCTAATTGTGAGTCTCTCTTTCTCTCTCTCGTCATCTTCATCTCTCCTCTCTTCTGAGTTGTGATTTCGTCTCCTTATTACCAGCAGAACGACGTCGTCCTCCTGCGGCCACAACCTTCTTTGACGTTCTGTCGTCTCCCTCCTTTCCCTTCCCGTTTCTTCCATCCTTATCCACTGGGACCTCTATCTTCTCATTTCTCTCTTCTTCGCCGCTCTCTCTGTTCTCTCAGTCAACGACATTTGAAAGATAGAATTGGTTTATTGCAATAGGAGTTTTATTTTTGAAATACAAGTGTCGATCCCGGTCAGGACAGGCTGGGATCTAATCAACCTCAGAGACAGCGAAAGATAGGTCCTACAGTATTTTCTAAATATTTAACTCTAAGATATAAACTCCAGATGAAATTTTCACAATTGTCAGAAAACATAAATAAGTGTAGATGTTCCCGAACTTCTAAACAATTGTCAGAAAATATAAACAAGTGTAGATGTTCCCGAACTTCTAGAAAGCCACATATTAAATGATATTACAATATAAATTTATAAAATAAAACCAGAAAACTGTACATTACCTGACAGTAGCCGAGGTCAAAGTTGTAAAACGAGTAAGTCAATAATATGTCATGAAGGACTGTGACATTTGGATTGTCATCTCCATCGTAGAAGGAAATGGATCTGTCAGTTCTTACCTTCATATAACAACCAATTGGGCAAAACAGAATCAAATATTTATCTCGTATACCATAAAATAGAATCGGTAACGAGCCCAGTGAGTTTATCCTCACCACGTCTTTCTCAATCAGGCCTTTCCTCTCCCTAAACTTTGTAAATCTTTTAGCTTGTGCAGGAGAAATGCTCTGAAGCAAACAAAGTACTATGCGTGAGTGAACTCCGGCATGAACATCAAGAACAAAAAAAAAATTGACAGAAAATTTCTCAAAGAAAATAACTCATACTTTTCTTGGCGGAAAACTTTGCAATAAGCAAATCTATAATTAAATTCTAAAAAAATCTTGAAATGAGTTTCACAGATATGACTATTTCCCATGAATATGTTTAAACAAGTGGGATAGTGAGGCGAGTCTTCCTCGGACATACATGGAGAAAAGGAAGAAAAGAAGAAGCTTGACCAGTGCCACGTCAGACAACGGGTAAAGTCATTATAGTTGGAGATCCAAGCCTATAACTAAGGAGCAACTAAATCATCGGGGGGCACTTCTTGAAGTTTGTTGGTGACACTATTGAGCTGAGCGGGAGATTCTCCTCCTCAGAGACAGATGAGAGTGATCCGTCTTGTCTCCACACCTCCTATCCCTTCCACACAATCTTCTCTGTTCTTCTCTCTATTTCTCTCTCTGACTGAAGCTACATTGTCCGTGGATCGACTCTCATCCTTCGGTAATGTTGATTCTGGTAACTCGTGGCATTTTCTTGGAATTGAATTCATACATAAGCTGTCTTGAGAAAGACTTTTCTTACCCTAATCTGAGATTTATGCCAAGCCAACACTTTTATTTCTTCCAGTGGTCACTGATCTATCGGTGACCGCCTTAAATTTTTTCTAAGAAAAAAACAATTTTATTTCCTTCAATTGCTCTGAAGAGACCACAAATGGGAGTCAGTTTAGGAAGCTGGCTCTATATCCGACTTGACTTGCCACATCAGCTTATTTAGCAGGGTTGCGTGACACATTCTCCTACCCTCGATGGGCTTCCTGAGTTGTTATTTTTATTTGTCAGACAAGTTATAAGAAGAGTCATCTAGAAAAAACATCCCAGGGAAATATTGCAAATGAGACAACAGCGCCAACAATCTGAGTTTTTGCATTCTTAAGATGCCTTCAGACAATGCTTTCCCGCCTATTACTATAAAATGGGTTGATTTGCCCTGATAAAATACTATATGACCGTAGGCATGACAAATTGAAATCTAAATTGAGCTCATCATGATTACAATGAACAAGAAGTTATCTTAGTGGCAGCTGTTGACGGGTAATAGCCAACAATATGACAAGAAAAGTTCAAGACAAAAAGTGGCTCCCTCGCTATCAGCCATAGCTTTTAGCATATCGATAGGTTATTCACTCTTAACAGTAACAAAAATCAAATGAATTATGGGAAAATAATTAACAAGTATTGAGCGAGGTAAATCGGTGTGAACTTCATACCCGGCAAGCATATGAGACTAATCTGAAAGGTACGCACCTGCCATTGAGATTTGAGGATTTCATATTCTGACTTCTTTACAGAAGCAAGGTACTCTCTCTCAGCGTAGGTTGAATCATATGGATGATATCCCAACAGAAACTTCCACACCTGGCATGATTGAGAGAGAAAACGAATGAAAAGCTTGGTAAAAGTTCTGCCATGCCGGCAGGTGATGTTAGGCAACAACTTCTGGTCGAATGCTGTGATCCACTCCGCCATAAAAGATTCTTTTCCGTAATGCTTTAGAATCTGTTATCCTGCCTTCGGCGTCCATGAAAGAGCACCACTGTCAAAGAATTCAATGTCATGTGATTAACAATATAATACAAACACTGTATGAACAATAAATAAAATTTATATTCTGTCTTATCGCTTTATTATAATAAACAGGATTATATGTATCTTTTACAGTGAGATAACAAAGTAGCAGTGGTTTTCAGCGATCGCTACTACAGTATTCAAATATGTAGTAATCCGACACTTAGGTTGGAAACCAAAACCTAACAGATCCATTGATCTCCTATTTTTCCCTTTATTCTTCATGGTTTATGGTCAACATGCAAGAGAAGGTTCAGACATTCCAGATACAACTCAATATGTTTCTAGAGCAGGAATATGCAGTATGTTTCTTTTCACTTATATTCTGTAAAAAATACATTTAACAATTGATATTACTATCTGTTGAAGTACAACATCTTGCTTAAAGATGAAAAGTAGCGCCCTTGCTATCAGCTTTAGCTTTTAGCACAGTTGGTAAGCGCTTGATTCCGACATGGTATCAAAGCCATGTGGTAGATTCACATCCCAGAAACAACATACTGCACGCTTGAGCCATAAAAAGGCCACGGCAGGTGTGGCGGGGGAGTGTTGAAGTACAACATCCTGTTTAAAGATGAAAAGTAGCGCCTTTGCTAGAAGCTATAGCTTTTAGCAAATTTGTTAAGCTCTATCCCATTTTTCCCTGACGATTCTATTTACCGGTGGATTATATAATTGCGAGAAGGTAGAAAAGTGAGAGACAATAAAAGCTTAGAAGCTGACTTAATCTGTTATACTAAAAATAAAACCAGAGAAAGAACATCAAAGACCAACCTCCAAGACATTCAATGGCTGCTGCCGTTGTTTCCCCCATACGAGAGGAAGCCTATCAATCTGCCATAATTAAACAACTTAGACAAAATATGACAATATCAAGAAGGCAAAAATCCACATCTGATGTAAGCAGCTGAATATTGCACATCAAAGAGATTAATACGATGCCAAAAACCATGCACCAACTTAGCAGAAAATCAACTTCATAATTGGGTCCAAGGAATGATCAGATTTGCGAGTTTCAAAAGACAACTGACTAACACACATATTTAGTGCCTAGCAATACTGTTGTGTCTGATCTAGATAGAAAATTACCATTTAAACCCAATTTTCTTCATTCAAGCAACTAGAGACTAAAAAAGTTTTTAACAAAAGAAAATTTTATTCTGACCTCCAAAGGATCTGGTGCGACCGGAGCACTAGGTACTTTTTCAGTTTCGGCCAATATACTGGCGTACTTATTCTCAAGAGGCCTTTTCTCATGAAAGCTAGCGCCATTACTTTGATTTTCACGAAAAAGTTGGGATGTCGTTTCCCGTGCAAATTTAGTGACCAGAGAGAATTTTTCCAAGACTTGAATCGAAATATCACGAGCCGGATCATGAAGTTTATGCCTATTGCGTCCGCTGTACTCAGAGCTTGAATCCCCAATATGGAGGCCAACTTGTCTTTTTCCAGGGTTCTCATCAGAAGCGAGAATGTCCCCAGAACCTTGCAAAGCAGGAACTACACGGGGTAACTCCAATGATGAAAGGGTTTTCTGCAAAAGGGGATCACAAAGGTCATAGCACAGACTTAATAAAATAATTCCACCAAACAAAGCACAATTTACAACTTTAAAAAAATTATAACGAGACTTTCTTCAAAAAAAATAAATTATAACGAGACAAATACCACAGAAGGGCAACAAAGTGAACGGAAGAATCCAATGCTTGCTCAGTTACCATTTAAGCATGTAATTTGGAAATGGCCCCCTAAAAGGTATTAAGACAATGACAAGCACTGCATTTCTTATACAATGTTTCCAAGGGCTCATGCAACTGGGCAGATCTGATTCAAAAGAATTTATTATTCAATGTTTGTGTAATTTTGTCGTCTGAAACGTTAATAAAACGTAAATTCAACGTTTTGCAACTTACATGTGCATTGGGAAGGAAAATTATTAAGTAGAATCTATTAGAACTTGTGATTTCAAATATAAATGATATCATGATGAAACTTGAACGAACATAAACGTAAAACAATTCAAGTTTGATTATGAATCATTGAATTTCATTGAACTCTGAGGAGAAATTTAACAGAACAAAAAGGAAAGATCTCAACCTGCAAAGGATCTTGGATGTTATTCGCCAGAAAGACATTGGCATCATCTGCAGATCTACAAGGTTAAACATAATCGTATTACCCCAGCAAACAAACTCAAATACTGGTGAATAACCTCATCAAAACATTTTGCATTTCTTAATAAATTTTGCATTTCTTATGCCCTATAAATTAACGCGTAATGACCAGAACAGAAAAATATGAAGAAATTAACTTATGAAAACGAATATAACCTTGCAAGAATAACATGATGCTTCAGAGTTGCCAAGAATTCTCGAACGCCTCCATTGTAAAAGTAAAATGTCGGGAAGGCAATTCCTGCAAGACTCCCAATAGAATAAGATAAGAAACTGGAAATACATAAAATGTCATATAAAAGATTTCAAACTCGATGGAATTACCAAAAAAATCTGGAAATTTGACAGTATTTTGGTGATCACTGGAAAATTTTATTTTGGTGAAAGATCGTATAATGCAAGAAAAGAGAAACCAGGGCAGGCAGAGACGAGGATAGATAAATAAATGAGAAAAGGAGAGGTGAAAACATGCAGTAAAAAGGTTTGACAGCTGAGGAAATAAGGAAATGACTTATGTCACCCTCGGGCAGATGAAAAAAAAAGGTTACAATGTATGGCAGTAATGTGACATGATCCCGTTGTATCTAGGTCTATTCCATTATTCCAGCCTACCAGGAGCATTTTAATCATTTGACCCTTCTGTAATTCCTTCAAATAAGGCATCCCTGCCTTTAGGAGGATGATATAGATGGAAACTAACCAACGAACTCCACGCTCTATCGATCCTTAAATTGACAATGTAGCTTTGATTGAGAATGTAGTTGAAGAAGTACACCAGCGTTGGATGAACAAAATGAAAAGAAAGAAGAAACGATAAGAGATCCGGTCTGATCTCTTCCCCAACTGGACGCCGGGAATTCCCTTCTGACTGCTCCAGCTCCCACTCCTGCGATGGGCTTGAGAGAAGAAAAATGTCCTGATTGCCCCCTCTGCGGTATTATTTATAGCCTCCTGTTTTTCAATTCTCTTCTGTTGCTCCTCTTCCCGCCTTTTTGAACCGCCGTCTTCTATATACCTTACTAAAATACTTATCAGAGGACAGCCAAGACGTATCAATAGATGTGCTTGGCTCCCCGGGGAAGTCCATCCAATGTCTATCTTCCCTCCAGCAACGTCCACCCAGTTGGACTTCCTCCTGGGCGACGTCCATTCCGACCGCCCTCATCGTGCCGAAGTCCACCCTGGCATTCCCTCTCTGTGCTGATGACCATTCCGGCATCTTCTCCCTCCCTTCCTGTACTCTCCCTGGTACAAACTTGCGGGTTTGTGTTAGAATGTGGACCTGTGACCCCTCTCCTTGCTCTCAACTCAGTTGTTATTGACTTTCTTGGATACTGAATGTATTAGAGTGAGGTACGCATTTTTGTGGACAAACGAGGGGAAATGCTAGCACCTAATAAGTGGCATCCTGATGACACAGAACTTTGCTTTATGCAATGTCCCACCCAAATGATAATCAATGTTTTCTTTTACATAAAAAAAAAGACTGATGACACTGTACTTCAGGCATGCAGAACAATCATAATAAATCCACTTTTGTGGGAAGGCCCTTCCAAAGGAGGAAGAGATTCAATGCTCGGAGGCTTTGGGGATGCCCATTGGGATGTTGATACGACCCCAACGTATCTATGTCTCTTTCATCATTCAGCCCAATAGGGGCATTTAGGTCATTTGGACCTAATGCAATTCCTTTAAATAGGACAACCCTCCATTGAGGAGTCAACTATTACCACTTGTCGTCAGCTGTGGAAGCAAAAGGTTCCATTAAAAATCAGGATTTTTCTGGCTACTTCTTTGACGGCGCCTTTTTTGGGAAAGGTCTTAGATGACATTTGATGATACGAGTTCTATGTAAGCACTTGCTACCAGATACATCGGCCGTACGCCCCATGTGCCATAAATAGGGGAAGAGTTTTGTGGGGAGGTCCTCAAGCCCGCCTTTATTCCAAACTCTGATAGGATCCTCAACCTATCTAAGGGTAGGCTCGTCATGTTAGCCCACAACGGCTTTTCAGTCATTTGGTCATCATGTATATCCTTTAAATAGATGTCATGAGTAGGCAGTCTCCAGGGAGAGTGAATGAGAGAGGTAGAGAACTTTAGGGAAGAAGAAAGAACCCTCAAAATACAAGAACGACCCTTACACAACCGATTTAGGGTTCAAAGTTAAATAGAAGTGTTATAGGGCCAAAGAAACACAAAAAAGGCCCAATAGCAGTATAACGGCCAGGATAACGGCTAGTGCATTTTCAAAAAAAAAGCGGCTAGTGCATGAAACTGTGTGCCAATGGGCCAGGCCCATTGACCAAAACCCATTTGACAATAGGGATGCTCGCCGTTGAGGACGGCAGAAAAGAGAATGAAGTAAAGTGTCTTGTCTCTCCTCTCCATGTCTACCGTCCGTCTCTCCCTCTATGATCCCCATCCTACATGATCGTCTCTCTCTCACCGCATCTTCAGGCGGCTCATCCCCAGTGGATCCTTACTTCATCAGTTCAACCTTCCCTTGGATCATTCCTGTTTCTCCTCTCTACGCTGGGAACTTCTCCACCTTCTCGTCTATTCCCTTCCCCGATACGAGCTTACATTAGGGATTGTATCAAAATCTCACATGGGGCTATGTTTGACTTGTAGAGTGGCTTTGTCTCTTCTTTGAGCTATAATAAATCCATAAGGGGATCTTATCATTACTCCCATGCTTAAGGACCAATTGGTCCCCAATTGGGAAACTTAGAAATTGTGGATCTCCTTGTATATGTAGATGATATTATCATCTCAGGTGATGATGAGAAAGAGATTCAGCATTTGAGCAGCTAGCTGGGAAAATTATTTCATATTAAACCACTGGGCTTCTGCGCCACTTTCTTGGAACTGAAATCACCTAATTCTGAAGAAAAGGATCTTCCTCTCACAAAGTATACACTTGATAGATCACTTAAAGGACAGATGATTGAGTGCAAGTCGTCGGCTATTCCCCTTGACCCGAATGAGAAACTAGGCATGTGTGAAGAAAAATGAGAAAGATCTATTTCAAAGACTAAATGGAAAGGTTATTGTTGTAGAACACACTTCCCTTGTGCTGTCTCCCGAAGATGTTGCAGACGAGCTCGTTTAGGGCAGCAACGATAAGAGAGAAAACGAGCCAGAGAAGAGGGAGAGGAAAGGGCACAGGGTCGTTCGCCCAAAAAAGCCTAATTGTTCCATAGCGAGAGACCCCCTGTATAAGACTACATAGCAGGATCGGATCTTTAAAACCAAATCCGTTCACAAGGATCGGATCTTAAAAAGCCCCCTAATACAGAACACAATTGTGTTTATCAAGTTATTTAGAAAATCGAGAAAAAGTAGAGGGCCATTCCAAATGGCCAAAATAGGAGAAAATCGGAAAGCTGAACGCAAAAAGATGAACATGAAAAAGAGTGAAAGGCAATCGAAATGAGGCACCTGATGACAAGATAACAATGATGTACTGCCATCCAAGTGCAGGTGTATGTCTACGAATGGAGTGCACATCAGCCAAAGGCACATCCTTTATTGTATATAACTTTCTATCTGCAAGGACAAATTAAGGGTAATGCAAATATCAGGATCTTACTTGAACCACCATAACGCAAAATGACACAGGCTCATATCAACACATTAAAGTTCTAAGGAATAAATTTCTCAAAAATATACTCTCCTCTTCTGCACATGATTGCTTTTCCTAGGATTATAATCATAATCTAGACAGATTCTTTATCCATTATTTTACTCCACAAGCAACTCAAGAAGAAGAAATTAGTCTCAGTAAAGCATCCCAGCAAACAACACAGATGAGACAGTAATTTAAGTCAAACATCACAGAGAAAGAAGAGAATATAGGGTCTGTACAAAAGATAAATATTGCACTTTCGAATTTATGCACTGCGTATGGTTCATATTATGACATCCGCATCGCTCTCATCCTGATGCACCGGGATTGGGCGACAGAATCGATGAATTAGATCATTTCCATCCCTAATAAAAGAAATAAATCTCGACAAACCTCTTTCCAGTATTCCTGAATTCGAGCTGCGCCCAGCGGAGTCGACCCCAGCAACCCCATGTTTGTACGGAATCCATGTCTAAAAAAACGATTAAAGCAAGTGATATCAACACATCGAATTCAGAAAACCGCAAAGTGTCAATCCATCGACGAAATTCCGCACCATAAACAGTGACGGACCCCTCTTCACGAGCATCAGACGCCCGCTGATCCTCTCCGAAGCATACTGAGTCGGATGAATCGCAACATTATCCTTCACATACACCGTCTCCGAGTCGCCGCCTCCCATATCAGCCGATTTAGCCGAGTCGCTCCGGTAAAAACTCCTTCCCAAATCCTTCCGCACAAATCAACAAATTAAAATTCGCAAAACAAACGAGAAATCACCGTAAAAAACTCAAAAAAACGTGAAATTGAAACCGAAATCGGCGCGCGTTATCGATACCTGCTGCTGAGATGCGGCGTAGTCTGAATCGTCGGAGAGATCGTGCTGATCGCCTTCCTGCATCCTGGAGGAGAGCGGGGAAGATCGATGGCAGACCAGCCAAAGCCGTTGAAGGCTTCCTTCTAGACGAAGGAAACGCGTTCCACGTGTGCTCCACTACCCCACACGTGTGAACCTGAAGGGCACAACAGTCATTTCCCCTCTGGTCCACCTGGACAAACTCTTACTCGAGTCAAGTTGTTTTTCCCGGTGGACAATTGAAGCCATAGTAAACTATAACAAAATTACTGTTTGAAGCGGAGTTTGACATGTCCTGGACATGGCCAACAGGATGTTGTGAAGGGACGAATGACGAGTGGTATCAGGAGGGAGTGTGACTAATGGAGGACCATCCAACTGATCGCGTCTAGACTCGTCGCCAGCCCCTAAGAGGAGTCCGAACCGACGTGAAGAACCAACACTTCCACTATCGAGCTTGAAGCAACAGTCGCGTCGTGTTGGAGCGTGCCGAGGCCTCTTTGTGTTCTTTCCTTTTCGTTGTTTTTGGATTGTCAGAGGCCCCTCCTGCGCGAGTACCGGCCTCCTGCGTGTGTTTTCATTTTTTTTAATTGTGCTTTAGCTATCTTCTTTGGGGGAGGAAATCCATATTCGGCTTCTTCTCCCCCTAAAAGATCCCTTTAAAGGGGAAGCCCAATAGGCTTTCTCCAATTGGGCCTCCCACAACTGCCACTTCCTCTCTATAATGAGGAGGAAGGGCAGACGTGGGAGGCTTAAGGCTTGTTGAATTGTGAAATCCAGATCTTGTTTTCTTAGTGGCAGTTATTTTGGTTGTTCATCGTTCTACCTTGTTGCAAGAGAAGGAGTGTATCAAAAGAAGAAGAAGAAGAGCATGTGCGTGGGTGAAAGACGATTCTTTATCCCCTGTCTTAAACGACATTGGTGGACTGCTCCTTCTACAACAAATTCGGAGAGGATTGCTTCCTTCACGATCATCAGTCGATGACCGGTCTACCCGGACTATCTACCTGAAGACTCCGTGCCAAATCACCTTTTCTTCACGGACGACTTCATCAGCTTAATCGAGTTGGGAATCAGAGTCTTCTCACCGCCGTTTATTGAATCCTCACCGCTATTGTTTTGAAAATCAGATTCATCTGGCAAAACCACCGGGAACAGTCCTGATCATGAATTTTCTTTACCAGAGTCGCCCCCCCCCCCTTCGGTCATTCCTCATTACCACCCCCCCCTTCCCTCCTCCGCTACCGTTGATCTTCCTGATGACACTGAAGTATTCAGGAAACTGAATTAGCATTTCCTTGCTATAAATCGTGGATCGGCTGCCTCAATTTGGTGAATTGTGTTAGCACTCATCCACCGTACGGCCATGGACCTAATCAACCGTGAGGAATCAGGTGCCCACATTTTGTTATTCGACTTGATTCTACTCCGACTAGCAATTGATGACGTCCCCTTTGCCAATCGTGTTGTGCTGGTCTTGATCAAACTTCTTGGTTGGAAGTCACCTCCGTTCCCCACCTCCTTCCGAAATTTGTTTCTGACGACGGAGATTCCTACGACAGTTATTTAGCTGCTTATCAGAAGTTAAACTCTCAGCATCCGAGTTGAACCTGCAGTCGGCGCCATTTTGTCTCTTACGATGGACCTTCCTTCGACGGTTGTTCAGCCACCTATCAGGACTCAAATCTTCAGCACTCGAGTTGAACCTGCAGGTTACATCTTCCCCTCTCCTTAATCTCCAGCCTTATTTATATCTTCTAGTGCCGAATTCTAAATTGCTCATCACCGTGAGTGAATTTTCAAGCATGATTATAGGATTAGCCACCGTATTTTGGGCCAGGGGTTTTCTTTGTTGATATCGGATCTGCTTGCTCACATTGGTGGCATGGACATCCTTGAACGAGGGTCGTTCCCCACTATGTCGATCCAACAAGCCGATCACGCGGGTCATTTGGGACTTGATCGTGCAAAAACTCGTCACGTGTCACCTAATTGAGCTGCGTCTCAAGTCATTCGACAAACATCGTATTTTCTCGTTAATTTATTTTTTTGTTTCTCTCAAATCATATACAATATTTCACGTCATTCCATTGCATTTAGAATCCACCTTACGGACATAACACAACGTGTCAATTACGACCATCTTGTTACATCAAATTGGTATCATATCCAATCATGATAACCTCCGTGCTTAGCACCGTTGGTCTTAGATTAAAAAATTTTCATTTTTGCACGTCTTGCACGCATTTATTTCTCAAAATTCATTGCACGTGCATTCATGCATCGCATATTACTCGTCATTGCATCATCTTAGATAGGAAAACCAAGAGAACTAGATAAGTGGCCATAGGATGGTTCAAACACGCGGCCAATTATGGTCCGCCATGGAAAGTGCATCATACAACGAGGATCCACTGTTCAATCCTGAATTCCTGGATCTCCTCACGGGTGATCCCATTTTCGCACTTCCTCAGGCCGCTTTGCCTGACGTCGACGAGGCCGAGTCATCTATTCGCGCTTGTAGGGAGTCCTCACCTAGGCACCCTACTCATACTATCGAGGCACCAATGACGACAGCCCTGCCACAGTCCGAAGACCTAGGGCAAACGATAGTGCCCACAGCGCCAACACCAACACCAAACACTCACTACTTGCCATCACAATCTGGCGACGTTGTCCATCGACTCGGGAAAGCGCGAGCCAGAGATAGCTCAGAGTTCTAGCCGCCTCCCAATGTGCAGCCTCAATCGTACACGAGCCACCGACTCGCCCCTATCAGCCACCTCAAATGCCATGGGGACAACAACAACGAAGACAACCTTCGATCGGCCAAAATTGTACTCTACGATGCAACGAGGGCCAATAATACTATCAGGGACGACCACAAAACTACCTGGATCTGTGATTCCCGCCCTGACAGGAGGTATCCGCAGTTACCGGATATCAGCTGAATGGACCACTTCAGGATTACCAAGGCCGATCTTACAAACCGGCCCCGGCTTAGTACCCACTATGTGACCACTATGTGCCATCATTACGCATGGCCATCCACCAGCACGGGAGGAACCCCACTACCCACTGTCGCCCCAAGCGAATCCGACACTGTACAGATCCGCGCCGACCCATGCACCTTCGTATGGCCCCCAAGGCCACTACAGGGCATCTCTTGCGCCTGCGGCGATGATACAATCGATTTATGCCCCGGCGCCAACCTACTCGTTGGCACTGACCTATGCGCCGGCACCAACATACGCGTCGTTACCGACCTATGCGCCACCGCCAACCTATGCGCCACATGAACCCTATGTTACCTCGGCTCCACCTGCCTCACCGCCGGTTGCTCCCGCAGCCTATGTACCATATGCGGCCCCCACCCAGCCTGGCAGTATACGCAACATGCGCCACCAGCCCCGAGGATAGTTGATGTGCCACCGGGACCTCCTGCGCTGTCGGATTATTGTCCGGCTCATCATGTCCCAGCTCCCGCCCTGGAACCCTTAGACCTATACGGACCGCACGACGTCCGTCGACATCAGCGAGCTCGTCATCATTATGACGATGATGATAGAGATCATAGACGGGAGGCCCATCGAGCCATGATTCAAAAGAGTGTCCGAATAGAAGTTCAAAAGAGTGTCCGATTCAAATGACACGTCTCCTCCTAAAGTGGATGGATCTCAAGCAGGGCAGGCGCAAGGTTAGTGATTACATCGAGGACTTCGAGGAGTACCATATGTGTTGTTGCTTTGTCGATAGCCCACATGTTCAGATTGCGCTCTTCGTGCACGGACTATGTCGAGAGCTAGGAGCTAAGATGTTGGAGCAGAACCCAACATCAGCAGATCAGGCGTATAGTATAGTGGAGAGCAATGAGTTCTCCATTGATGATACACCTACGGTGACAGCCCCAATGACTCGTACTCTGTCCGCTGCCACATCTCAGATTGTGAGGCCTACATCGACTACAGGTGTACCGAGAGGGGCTCTGCCTTCCACTAGGAGCACTGCTCCTCCAGCAATGATGGTTACCGCAGTCTCAGCTGCCTCATCCGTCGTCTCGACCGCTAGCGCCCCAATCGTGAACCACGAACAACTACAGTATTTCAAGTGTAACGGATTTGGACATCGAGGGTCTGACTGTCCATCCCTACTTTTTATGGACGTTAGTGGGAACCCAATCGATCCACCACCCGAGGATGATGTAGAGGTAGATGTCTATCCAGGCGAGTGCCCCGAAGACGAGGCCAATGGAGAACCATTAGGGTATATCCAGATTACCCCCGCGATTCCCGCGTGCATTTCACCGGTAGTGAACTTTGGAATTCAGTAGAACACTACACCTTGTGACATCCGTGGAGCATCGAGGCTTTGATGCCGGACGTCATCAAGACGTCGTCCGGTCGTCACCGAGGGTAGTGGCTCAGTATCGAATAAGGCTCTCTATCGGGCCACGACGGGAAGTGTCATCCGATAATGACGATGAACAGATATGATAAATGACGGAAATGCAAAAATCCTAACTGTGGTACGTGCAAGTGCCGATTCGCGGTTATGCCGTTCTAGAGATTCAACGGGGTCACCTAAGGTAGGGTCAACCAGGCCAACCGAACCTCGCCCGAGAGGGTCGAGGACAAATATGTCACCGAACGGGAATACCCCGCTAGTATGCTCATACTCGTCGGGCGGGCTCGACTCGTACCAGCCAGGTAAGACTCTCGAATAGATCGTCGTTGTTTTCTCAACCTGTCTCTCTCACCTGCGTCTAACCTGAGCGCGGAGGAGGCAAATCGAAAGTATACTGAAGTAGATAAGAGACGTAAAGAGCAGTAAAGAGGGGGTACCTTCTTCGCGTCCAACGACAGATATCTCGTAGCACTTTGGAGCCGGAGGGGCAGCAGCTGCACGGCACGGCGGATGTCACAAGGTGGCGGATCGTGGCAAGGCGGCGGTGCGACAGTCGGTTGGTGGGGCGGATGCGTGGTGCAAAACGAGCGTCGGCGTCGACGCACGGGCGCGACTGAGCGCGGCCAGGTGCGGCTGTGGGCGTGGCGCGGGAGCGGCGCGAGGCGCAGGGGCGCAGTGATGGGCGCAGGGCACGGCTCGACCGGACGAGGCACGGCGCGGTGCAGCATGGCGCGAGGCGCGGCTACGGCGGCGCGGGGCACGGCGACACGGCGGCGCGGGCGCGCACGGCGAGGAGCGGTGGTCGGGCGCGCGCGATTGCGGCGAGGCGCGTCATGAGGGCGCGGGTCGCGGCGTGGCACAACCGGGCGCAGCACGGCGGTGGGCAGTGGCTCGCGGTCGCGACGTGAGCAGCACATGGGCGCCCCAGGGCGCGGGCGACGTCGGGCGCGGTCCAGGGCAGGCATGGCGGCTCGCGGCGCTGCGTGAGCGGCGTACGGACAGAGCAGAGCGCGGGCAGCAGGGGGGCCGGTGCGGGAGGTGTTCACTTCCTCCCAGTTGCGACGGCGGCGGTCGGTGATAAGTCCAAAATGAGTCATGTAATTACACATATTTTAACAACATTTTGGGATTATTTGGTGTGTATTTTACCCTATTTTATGCAATATTGCATGTCATGCACTAAATAGAGCAAGTTGCAAAAATAATACATTTTAACGCCAGTTTATGCATGTTTTACAATTTAAATAATTCTCAGCAAAATATACATTTGATACGTATTTAAATTGCTAATGTTCTATTTAGCATATTGTCCATGAAATCGCAGGGAGAAAAATCGGTATTTAATTTGCAGGAAGAGATGGAGAAATCTTCTTAAAAAAAAAAAAGAGAAACAAATATAGATGTGAAAGATAAAATAAGGAGTTGTTTTTATTGGGCCGGATTTGGAGCAATTCAAGGTCTGGGCTTCAAGCAAGCAGCCAAGGTCAGCGAACACGCAGCGGCCAAGCCAACTCAGCCAGCCGCCTCCGAGGCCCATATGCTAGGGAAGCCCAATACAGTGCACTAGAGGCTCACATTCGATCGCAAGGAGAGAGGTATGTCAATTATTTGGATTCACTTATTAAAAAGCATCGAGATTTATATATAGAACAATATTTCTGAATTCTTCAATATGGGATTGTGAAAAACCCAATTTTTAAAGCTAAATCCCATCAGGCCGGGCCGTAGAGTAAAAGCAGGATCGCGGCCCGACGGGCCGCGATCTGAAAGAAAATTAGAAGAAAACGATACCGGGCTTCGAGCCAATCCAGCCCGAAGCTCGTATCATTTCGGGCTTATTTAAAGAGGCGGATATGATCTTAGGCGTCCAATCTGTTAAAAAAGATTGGACGGTGGAGATCGATCGCGCCAAATTTAAAGCTTTTATTTCTTTTTTTAGGCTGACGAAGAGCGGGGCCCGGCGACGAACGAATCAGAGATGGTAAAGGTGACGCGGAATGCCTATGTGGACGGTGACGAGGCGCTGATGTGGCGGCGATCGGGGCACACCGGAAGAAGGGGTCCACGGCTGGATCGCAGCCGTTGAATCCTTATGAGCCGAATCTAACGGCCAGGGGCATTTCCGTCCACCTCCACCCCTGGTCGTCGACTTCGCCGGCTGGAGGCCGCTCTCGGCCGGCGAGGGGGGACCAGAAGTGATCCAACGGCTCGAGAGGGCTACCAGGGCAGCTCTCGACCATCGGACGGCTCCTGGGAACCCTCCCAAGCCGTTAAAAAGGGTTGAGATCCTCCACTTTCTCCATCTCCGGCCGCAAGAACAAAGGGACGGCGGAGAGCTCTCGCAGGTGACCCAGTAGTCGACGAGGTGCGGTGACACACCTCTAAAGCTCAGAGGACTCTCGAGGAGGTCTCGGAGATCAGTTCTTCATCGAGTCGTACCCGGATGGAGGAGGAGAACAGGTGAACGACAAGACGGAAGCTCCGCAACATCGACCGGCGCCGCTATCCCTGTTCTCCGAATCAGGGCGTTCGGTGAGATCTAATCTTCGTAAATAGATCCCTTATTCAGCCGCTTTGAGCCTAGCGGAAAGATTTATCAAACATTTCATCATATAATTGCAGTTTCGATTTGTTTTGATTTAGTTATTTCTTAGGGGCATTTCATCGAACTCCTAGTGTGTTCGATGAACCATATTCGATCTGCCTAAGTTCAACCTTATAAAAATTTTAAAAACTATATCTACGTCTCTACCGGGCATTCTGTCAAACACCTTGCGGTCGTTCGACAGAATCACTCGGTTACTCTTCTCTCCCCCGTCCTCTTATTACTACTACTTATATTAAGCAACCTGATTCCATCACTCGCTAAACTACTCTCATTCTTAGAAATAGTACCTAATAGCCTAATCCT
The DNA here is from genome assembly GCF_029677425.1 of Wolffia australiana. NCBI lineage: Eukaryota > Viridiplantae > Streptophyta > Magnoliopsida > Alismatales > Araceae > Wolffia > Wolffia australiana. Next base: position 7,489,771 of record NC_135844.1, read on the forward strand.
TTCTTCTTCTTAGTAGCTATAAAGGTATATCTATATATATCTAACATTCCCTTTTCTATACATATCTTATTAAACTAATATCCTCTATACTTCCTTCTTACTCATCTCTTCTCATTCCAATTATCTTTAGTATTATTATTACAATTTAATAAAGATAACTCAACTATTGAATTTAAACCTAAAGGCCAGTCCCTGTGGAGACGACCTTGCTCACGCTATACATAAGTTTCTATTTTTATAAATTTTATTTGATTGTAGGCAAATTAAAATTACAACGACCATTAAAATTTTTATTACGCAATTTGCCATCGTCAGTCGGCAGGCGGCGGAGTGGCGCTGAGAACGGCGGCGTGTGGCGGCGGTGGCCGGCTGACGGCAAGGCGGAGCTGAGGACGGCGCTTCTCCTCTTCTCTTCTCCTCCTTCCTCCCCTTCTCCTTCTTCTTCTTCTTCCTTCTTCTTCTTCTTTCTTCTTCCTCCTCAACGAGAGTGACTCTTTGACTTCCAACGTTATAAACTTTCAATAGAAATTCAAGAGTAGTAGGGGGGGGGGGCACGCCCACCCCTCCCTTTTATAGGAGAGAGGTAAATAGGCCCCTTAAAGTAAAAAGTGAGAAAATAAGACAAAACTATGGGGACTTACTAAGGCCCACAAAGGGAGGAGAAGATATCCTCATATGGGAACTTCCCCTCTCTACAACGTAGGTGAGACGACAGAAAACTACGAAAGGGAATAAAACGCAAGAAGACGACAGAACTACGAAAGGGAATAAAACGCAAGAAAATAAAGTGATAGATGGACTCAAAGAGGGCACGCCGTTACCCGGGATATCTGAATCCTGGTGCACGGGATGCGAGTCGATGGCGAGATTGAAGGCGGTGCCGACTCCTCGAGCGATGGTCCTGCGGTCTTGGACGGTGCCGCGCCATCAGGTTTGCTCCGGTCGCACCAGCAGCACCAGCAGCTACAACTCAGTTGATGTTAGCATTGACACAACGAGTGTTCCATGCGCGTGCACCTTTTCTTACGCCCTCACGAACTCCTACTCCGGCGGTCACCTTACTGCCACCGCAGACATAGTCGTTGTCTAACTCTAACGAACTTGTGCAGCACACCTTGAGCTTTTACGTCTACGTAAAGATCTGTGGGCGTACGTGCAAGTTGATTATCGGGAGCTGCATCAATGCAGTCTCCAAAGATACTGCGGCCAATCTCGGCCTTGATCGTGCCGAAACCCGTCACATGTTGCCTAATTGACCTGCGTCTCATGTCATTCGACGAACATCATATTTTCTTGTTAATTTATTTTTTTGTTTCTCTCAAATCATATGCGGTAATTCACGTCATTCCATTGCATTTAGAATCCACCTTACGGACATAATGCAACGTGTCAATTCTGACCGTCGTGTTACATCAGTGTCGGGGTTGTATGTTTTGCCCAATGGACAATTAAAGTCATATTAAACTATAGTGAAATTTTTGTTTGAAGAAGTGTTTGACACATCTTGGACAGGGTGAACAGGACGCCGTAATGGGACGAATGACGAGTGGTATCAAGACAGAGTTAGACGGGGCAGTATGTCTTGGCCAGTGGACAATTGAAGCCATAGTAAACTATAGTAAAATTAAAACTTGAAGAATTATTTGATACGTCCTGGACGGGATGAACAGAACGTTGTGATGGGACAGATGACGAGTGGTATGAAGACAGAGTGTGACAGGGCAGTATGTTTTGCCATGTGGACAATTGAAGCCATAGTAAACTATAGGGAAATTACTGTTTAAAGAAGAGTTTGACACATCCAGGACGGGGAGAACAGGACGTTGTGATGGGACAGATGACGAGTGGTATGAAGACAGAGTGTGACGGGGCAGTATGTTTTTCCATGTGGACAATTGAAGCCATAGTAAACTATAGTGAAATTTCTGTTTAAAGAAGAGTTTGACACATCCAGGACGGGAAGAACAGGAGGCCGTGATGGCACGCATGACGAGTTGTATCAAGATAGAGTGTGAACGGGCAGTATGTTTTGCCCAATGGACAATTCAAGCCATAGTAAAGTATAGTGAAATTACTGTTTGAAGAAGAGTTTGACACATCCTGGACGGGGCGAACAGGACACCGTGATGGCACGCATGATGAGTTGTATCAAGATAGAGTGTGACCGGGCAGTATGTTTTGCCCAATGGACAATTGAAGCCATAGTAAACTACAGTGAAATTACTGTTTAATGAAGATTTTGACACATACAGGACTGGGCGAACAGGATGCCGTGATGGCACGAATGACAAGTGGTATTCAGACAGAGTGTGACCAGGCAGTATGTTTTGCCCAATGGACAATTGAAGCCATAGTAAAGTATAGTGAAATTACAGTTTGAAATAGAGTTTAACACATCCTGGGCGGGGGTAACAGGGAGTCGTATTGGGACGGATGACAAGTTGTATCAAGACGGAGTGTGAGGGGACAGTATGTTGCGTCTCCCGTAATGTCACACGTACTTGATTTTTTAGAAAAAAAGTAGTCTCTGTTTATGACATGTCATGTGCCATCAGGTCATGTCGTCCTCATGTCATCTAGACGGCATTACTAAGTTCCATATTAGGGCGCTGAAACTAAGAACAAGTCTGTTGTTCAAGTGTTTGGGTCTTTTGAGAGCTAAGTTCGTGTGATTTACTTTATTTTAGTTTTTGATAAATTTTCGATGACTCTCTCTAGGCCTATGAACAAATGAAGAGAAGTTCATGGAGAGGGGGAGAGAGTGAGAGATAGAAGCCACCCTTAAATGAGAGAATTTAAAATTAAAATTCATTTATCCAATGGTTGCTTAAAACAAAAATGTCGCTGTATAAATCAGAAGCCTTAAATGACATAAATAACAATTACATTGGGGTTATCACTCTATGATCCCAAGATCTCTTTATTGTCTAGCTCAGCTACGTAACTATATCAAACATATGTATTAACTTATCATAGACCGATTTGACCCAGTCAATAGGACGAGTCACCGTCACATGAACTGCCTAGCTATATTGGATGCTACATAAGGTGAAAATTTATAACTTTAATTGTAGTAAATAAATAATATCTATCAAAGATTTAAAGGAACACTTCAGATAATTAATATAGATTAATAGTGTCTCACCCAAGATGGTGTTAAAAAGGAAACTAATCTTAGAGACTTATTTCATGATTAAATTTAGACTGGTTTGTCTAAAGCCTGGTAAAAAAAATTCGGTTAAACCTCTTTAGGTTTATGTGAGAATCTTATTGGTCAAAAGTGAGTGAGTTTAAGTTGAAAAAATCTTAACTTGATTGACTAAATAGTGGGGAAATGGGAGGGAGATTGATATTTATGGTAGAGTTAAAGACTCTGATTTTTAATTTTATTTTCATCCAGCTTGATCGGTATTGATTGATTTTGCAACAAGGATCATATTCTGGAATGCTTTGGAGTCTAGACGTGGAGGATTCTTTGAGGTTAATGATTGTGTTCATTGCCGTGATATTTTACTACCCTAACTGACGGGGAGTTGGCCTAGGGTGTGTAGAAATTTTATAGCAAGATGAAATCTGAATTTGTTTTTGGGGTTGGAAAATACCATAGATGAGATTAAGGATTATATCAAAAATATTTATCTATATCAATGCACTGTGACATCCCTAAATAATGCATCTAAGATCCCTATTTTATATAGTCTCTATTTTATATTTACTCGTAGCTTTTTTAATCCCTAATCATTACATTATTACTTTATTCCATAGCTATATCCACCCAACTTAGACTAGATAAGCAAACACAAATAAGTGGATGCTCGTCAAATTGATATAGGGGTTTAAAAATCCATTAGAAATTAATGATATACTCATTAAACATAGAAAACTTACCGTTATTTTTGATGTCCGTCCATTAGGCCTTTTAATGAATCAAATTATGTTTATTATCCTGGGAAGATAAGTAAATATAGAAAATCACAATGCCTCCAGGTATTTTTAAGATACTGAACCTGCTTAGATTTAACTACTGAACGGTCCGAATGAAAGCAGGAATTTGGAATATGATTCCATTCAATCTGTGGAACACATAGGGATATCATTTTTGGTTGATCTAGAGGTTTATAATTTATTAAGGTTGATAACATGCATCTTTAATAGATTAATTTGATGATATTTGCAAGTTTATTTGCATTAAATTGATTATATGCATGTTGTCAAGCTTAAAATGTTTAAACCATTTTAGAATAATTTTTGAATTTAAAGATATTTTAGACATTTTAAAGGATTTTTCTGACATTATATTCTGAAAAAAATAAGGTTTGCATTAAAATATGCTTTTTGGCATTTTTACATTATATTCATGAAGAAATGTTTTTTCTAAGAAGATTAATTATTTTTATTTTTCACGTATATTTCATTTTATATGAATTGATTAATATTTTTTGGTTTTCATCATTGGCCATGCCATGTGACATTATCGAAATCTTTGAAAGATGATGAATAACCATTTTCTATGATAATTAAATAGCTAATTATTGCCAAAAAGTGTCATTATGGCATTCCAATTTGTGATGCCATAATGGCCCATGATTACTAATGGTTTTATTTTTTCTAATTGCAATATTGTCGTAGCCAAGAGGGAAAAGCACTGGACCTGCTTTGTCCTTCCAAAAAATGAATAATGTCAGTTTAAGGGACTTATTAATGTTGGAGGAGACAGTTTTATCTCTTTCTAACGTGGGTGTCCCTCCGGGGAAGGGTTTCTCCTTTTGGGGTTCCCTTTCCAATCGGGTTGTCTCCTATTAAAGTTCTGGCGATTTTATAGATGGAATGATGTTGAGGGTTGCTTTTCCTTGGTGATTTTTTTGCAATAAATTCAATACTGAAAACGGAGAATAAAATATCAACTTATTTTTAATTTTAAAAGAGAACTACACTGACCATGTGTCACATAGGAAAGTAAGTGCACAAACATGGCATGTGATGTGGCATCCATGTGGTGTTATTTTAGTGGTAGAAGAATGTCACGTGTGGACATGTTGCGATCTGATGCACGGACATGTCACACAGATCTCATTTATTGTTACTCTTATTATTTGATCATATTTTTCCTGTAAGGACACGTGGCAGAAGCAGAGATGATGATATAGAATGACGCCAGGGAATCTGGGCCTAAAAGAAATATTTAGCTTAAATGTACTGTCAGGAATCGTCCAACTTCATGGCTGATATTTGACGATTCAAAAGGCAGATCAAACTGAAAATTTGAGGGCAGCTTCATATTTCTCTCCTCTATCCATTCATATGGTTGGATATATCAAATGAGCCCTCATATTTGTAAAAAAAATCTTTGAACTCACTTCCTCCAAGAGAGACTGATTGAAAGAGAGTGTGGTTTTTGAGGATCCATCAAGGCTTCTTTGCGTCTGTCTGAATGTTTAAAGAACGTCAAAGGAGAAGTAGGTAGGTTTGTCTAATGTTAATATCTCACCTTACATTGATGATTATTCAACACATCCACTAGTTAGATCTTTACTGTTTCATCACTTCCATTCCAGTCTATCATCACATCATGTCACTTGATATATTCTCCATAAAAATCATTAAACCTTAAATCACTAATTTCTTCACCTTTCCTTCATACTCATCTTCTACAACCGGCATCTCCCCCTTACATCTTCGTCTACCTTACTTCCACATTTTCATTCATCCTATTCATGTCATCTTATCTCCTTCTCTTTTTCTCAATCATCACATCCTTATTAAATTATTAGTACCATCCATCTCATCACACAGTCTCAATCACATCACTACGTCATACCCTATATTGTATTCCTTCTCATCCTACCCGAATCACTATCTAGAGATAGTGAAACCCCTAAATTATGTTCCCTATGGAGATGACCCATACACATCCACTATCTAGAACTATTGAGTACCATTTTGTCTTTAATTGACTAAAATAAAAAGCAATGACAACCTAATTTTAACCCGAAATTTGAGTTCATCAAAGGTCCATGTAGCATATTCATGGTTGATATCATTGTGATATTGAATTAAAATTAAATTTCATGATTGAGTGAATCTTGAAATCTTAAGAAAAATAAGTTTTAGCAATTGGCTTAGAAAATTAAACATAAAGGTATCCTACCTTGGGAATTCCTAAGTTAAACATTAGGGATTCAAGACAACTATCATTGTTTTTCTTCAGAAATATATATTTCTTCTCCTAGATTATCCATTCATTGTATACTTTATGCTTCACATTTTTCCTTCAATCTTATTCGCATTAGTCATCTAATGCATAAATCACATTTCGTCCTGATTTGTACCCTTTTTCATCTGACCGCAAAGATTTTTGTTTCTGCTGGTGAGTCAGATGAGAAGTAAAAAATCCTTCTAATAGTTATGCTCAAAACCTCATTCACACTAACACACATGAGTCTGAATCTTATTTCATCACATCAAAAGCTAAATTCCCCTATCATTCTCTCTCCTACAATTTCTCAAAGCCTTTTTCTCTCTCTACATGTCAACATAATTACATAAGTTTGTCTCCACCTTTCTCCATCAAACCTATGTTTCCAAGACAACTCTTCGAGGAGGTTTATCTTCTTTCCACATAATCCTTCTCCATCCACATCTCTTTCATACCCTCAAGCTTCTCCATTTAACACCTCCTGCTTTTCTACAATACCCTTTTTTTTTTTGGAATAAAACAATACCCATCTCTCTCTATCTTTGAACCTGCCACCTGGTTCTAACACCATGTTGGATTTAAGGGCTTACTAAATTTGCAAAAAGCTATAGCTAATAGCAACATACTTAAGCAGGATGTTGCACTTCAACACTCTGAATGAAGCAGATGTTCTCTCTTTTTCTCTGGCTAAAAGGTAGTTTTTTTCTTTGAAGAATTTAGCTAGAAAGTAGTACATCCAAAATGAGGAGAATAAAGAAGCATTTAAGAGCAGATGATTTATTTAGTTCATACCTAGATTCACTTCAAATTAGGGAGCAAAAAGGTAGACAAACCGTGAATCTTTTTAGCTCGCCTCAAACTTGGGGTCGGCCATGACATAATGATATGCAATGACCAGCATGAAGACGAAGATACCCAAGAAGTTGCAGAAGAAGCCCAGATCCTGATCGTCAAACATCTGCCACCATGAAGGAAAAAAAGAATCAAGAACGATGGTGAGAGAGTTTTTTTTTTTTTTTTTAAGATGGTAAGAGAGTTTTGTAGATTTCAGCAGCTTCGGAGTGAATCTTTGGATGGATCTTCAAAAATCAAGCCAAATCTCTAAGAATATTGTCAGATCTTCACCCAAATCGCAATTTCTAATGAACAAAAATGCAAGATCTCATCCGGTACAACAAAAGATTGCAGCAAGCATATCCAATACATGATAACTCATTAGAGGCAAACACGTCGCCGAATGACAATTTCAAATAAACAGTATTCAAGAGCTCATTCAGCGCAATCGAGCGAGACAGGACGTTTTAAGAGATTGCAGCTGAGATCTCCGATGTACACATCGCCGAATGACAATGTCAAAGAGACTGAACTATAAGATCCCATCACGAACAATCGAACGAGAAATGATGTTTTAAAAGATCGCAACTGACATCTCAGTAAAGATGAACACGTCGCGGCAGAAATCAAGATAAAAAACAGATCCTTGTCTGTGAAATTACAAAATCACTAACCCGAGCACAGATCACGTCGCGGCATAATCCTATGAAGCTGGATCGGGGAAAACAAGAACTGGATCGGTGAAGTGAAGATTCGCCAACGAAATTCGCCCGAATGAACAAAAAAACTGAAATTTCTGGCACCAGCGGATGGACTAAAGCAATAATTTCTAGCATATACCTCTCAGATTTCGCCTCTGCGCGAAGACGACTTGAACGCGAAGAACTTCGATCCTGTCGAAATTCTAAACAAAAGAGATTAATTGGCTCTGTGCCCTAGCGAATACTTTAGGGATTACTTGTATGCATTTATTTATTTCATCATACATTTATTGATTTCATCTAATCCTATTACTTGCGATTATAACCAGTCGATGATTTAAATGAACATTGAATTGGTAAAAAGGTAATATGGGAAGATTAATATGGAAAAACACAAAGTTTGTCAGCAATAATTGAATCAAATCTATCAATAATACTTGAATCAATGGGATAAATTATTGATAGACCTTGAGTGGTTGCTATTAAACAGCAAAGGTCTTATCTATAATATTTATATTGTTAGAATTTGATATAGATTAATTTTGAAGTATAATTTCAATGAGAGCTTGATTGACATTATTGCTTTTAATCTAGTCATTATTTCTTTCAATCCACTCATGCCAAAATGAAATTTTGTCAAAGTACTTATAGTAAAAACTTTTGACTCAATACGCATAAAAAAATTCATTTGCCTGGTTGATATAAAACTCAGATCAATGATACAAGTACTATAATGAATGTTTTATCTGACTGACACATTAAAGTTTTATCATGAAAGCTGTAGGTTCAATATTGGAGGTTTGATCCATAGAGCTAATAATTTTCATAATCATGAAGACACCAAACATAGACAATAAGTACTCAGTCCAATTCATCCAAGAATGATTTCTTTCTGTTCCAGTTATTATGATGTCAAAATTTATTATTTGTGCAATTATCAAAGATTCCAAGCATTTAAATTACAATTATTGGCAAATAACTTACTCTATTTACTAGATGTTGTCTTGAGATGGAGTGCATGTCTGACAATGATTGAAAACGAGTTCACCTAGCTCATACTTCAATGATCAAGGCTTGATAGGTCTTTTTTCGTCTTCCAAGTAATAAACTCTAACAATAAAGATGCATCAAAACAGTAATTTAAGGATTCTATTTCAGTAACTTTTATTTTAATATTCACTTGTTACTTCTTAACTGTTTTCATAGATGTTTAAAATCATAATACATTTTTAGAAAAACTGATTCAGCTTCTTAAGCAATCCTTAGCCATCATGAGCCACCAAGAACTAGGTAGAAACTAGTAACAAATAGATTTTTTCTGGATATTTAAAAGATGATTTGTTGCATTTTAATTATATTTTCAAGCTAGAATCTCATGGCTATTATAGGCAACAAAATGTATAAAATCAGAACAAGTGCCCAATGAATCTCTGTTTTAGGCTACCTAGACAAATGTAAAAGATCATTTAGAACTCTGCTTTGGGAAACCTTACCAACTAAGGAAATACACTAAGCCAGATGCAAGTTGTAGCGTCACATTTACCACATTACTTTGAAGATTTAATTACAACAATCTTACTTGGCACTTACCATGACAGGTTTTTATTTTCAGAGAATTTCTACAACTTAAATGGAATGACAGACCTGGTAGATGTATTTCATAATCAGTTCATAGTGTAAAAACTATCTAATGAAACATATGTTGCATGTGTTAAGATCAGTAGTAATCATTGTATAGAACATCAGCTTGAATTTTGGCATTTATTGAAAGTATATCTGATCTTGGCTTCCCTGTTTCTCCAGTGTAGTGGGGAGGAGGGAAAATCACCTTGGCAGCACCTCAATCCAAGGTTCCACAGAGTATAAATATTTCAACAGCAAGTTTCAAGCTTTTGAAATTAGTAAATATAAATAAGAAGTAACATTCATGATCAAACTTACCAAAATCCTATCTTTAATGCCAAAATTTTGCTTTGCTTGTTTCAAATTAGTCCACCAAAAAAGACACCTCAAATGGCTCTAACACATCATATGCAGCATAAATATCTTCCATATGGTGATAATGTATACTAAACCAAGATTTAGATATGAATGGGCTCTTAAACTAATGCATATTTTGTTTCAAAAAACCTTTATTAAGGAGGTACTTGGACAACAAATGTTCTAGAATTATGATTGGAGACAAATTGTGAAAAATCGTTGTTTAAGTAACATAACGAACCGAAAGAGTGGTGATAAGATTTTTGGGAACAACAACACCTTTATCATGAACAAATATTAATATTAAAGTAATAATGAAGCTTTGGGTAGAATTTTCATGCATGATTTTTTCCCCAAACTTACCAGCCGTTGATCAATGAAGGGAAGACGAATCTGTGAAATCACAAAAGATTGAATAAATTTAGGGGGATGATAAAAATACGTATCTTAAATTATTAGAAAGCAATAGGATGGTATATGAATATATGTATAAAATATGAAATGAGATCGAAAATAGATGTATTACATTTCTTCAAAACCTACCCGGCATATTATAGCTGTTTAAAATCATAGGCGGCATTCAATAAAAAATAAACACGTGACAAAAGTAGGCAACCAAGTCATTCTCATAGAAAAGGACAGGGAATACTTTACAAAGTGACGTGGGTAAGATCATCTTCCAGCAATGATGCGGAGGCTAAAAGACACCCTCCCAGAGCACAAAGAACTTCAATAACATTCCAAATCAAATGCCATAATGAACAAAAGCATGTTCTACAGAGAATATTTTATTTGCAAACTAAACATCAGAAGCGAATTGAGTGATAAAACCGAAACTATGCAGGGGAGAGGAACAAATATGAGCACCGATAACCTCAGTTCTTATGGAGACTCCGGTTATAATCTCTTCTTATCTCCCACAGTTGATGACCAACTTCATTCATTGCCGGACGAATATTGCGAGTAGAAGACGCACATCTGAACGCCAGATTAAATAGCTGTGACAACACGTTCTCGTCTACCTCTTCTCTTAGCAGGGGGTCCATAATCTCCTTGATCCTCCCCTCATTATAACTCTTAAATGCCTGAAATATGAAAATCCTAATCATCCACTCCATCTTTTAAAGAAATTCAAACACAATTGAATAAGAGGCTTCAAAGGAAGAGTCTCTCATTTAGGATTGAACATCTAATTAACTTGGCAAAATGATGATAATAAAAAAAATAATTCCAATGCCTCCAACATCTTATATTACTAAGCATTATCAATTTACAGAAGCTGCAAACTATTCATGAATAAAATAATGTTTACCGCACTAGAGGGCAATTCAAAAAGTCGAACAAATTAAGTAGAAATATGGTTAATAGAGAAGTGTTTTAAAACTTTTCAAAGTTCGAGAAAATGTTTTGAAAAATGATAAGAAACTTAAAGTTTTTACAGCATGAAAAAACAAATCAAAGAATTAAAGCAGAAAAGAAAAAATCTACTTGACAAACTGATACGACTCTTCCACGCACTAATGTGCAATGGAAGAAATGAGCCAGGGACGTGCAGAGCAATACAAGAGAGACAACTAACAAGATCGAGGTCAACATTATAAATGACGGGAGATCACGCTGGAGAGTTGGGAATTTGTAATGGACTTTCTTGAAGAGGAGCTTTTGGAGATTATCATGCTCCTGCTTGGCTGGCTTAGGGAGATCCTCCCTACCAGACGACAGAATGATCTGGTCCGTAGTATCGTTTTTTCTATTGCATTGTATTCTTTAACATAAACTCCATTCTTCAATAAATTTATCCAAGGTTGCTCCAACTTAGGGTAACCTCTTGGAGTCATCGTTCCTAATTCTCTCTCTCACCGTCTAAGACATTAAGGAGCGTATCACAAACCATGTTTCTGCACACTTTCCAAAATACAAGAAATGTTTTAACAAATGAAGAGAAACTGAAAGCAAAATCACGAGATTATAGATTTTATGACAGTTTCATACCATTCGTGAGAGTAAAAAGTTTTTACAGCAGGAGAAAAAAATTTAAAAAGTTAATCAGAAAAGTAAAAATTTAGCTAACATACTGGAGTTTGCAAACTTATCAACTTCAAGAAAATATTTCTAACGAATAATAAGAAAACGAAATCATTAGATTATAGATCTTATTCGAGCTTCATATCATTCACTAATATGCTGCAATGAAGTTGTGTTTAGGGAAGGACTGTATAGAAGGACAGCAAGGTGCATGATATGGAGAGTTTCATTTCAAACTGATTTCGGAGGAAGTGAAGGGTTGGGAGAAGGCCAATAAGATCTTTCATGGATTTCACATTCATTATATTACTAGCTTCAGGTTGATCACTATCTCGGATGATCTTTCCTCTTTTCTAAAAAAAATCAATCATGAATTAATGTCTTTGGAAAAATTCAAGAAAAATTATCGACGAATGATGAGGGAATGAAGGCAAAACCATGAGATTATGGATCGTCAAAAAGATCAGTAATCAGGAATGAGTTTCAATCTGGCCAAGAGTAACAAAATCCTGCTCACCCATTTGACCGTAAGCCTTTCATCAGGTGGTTTTGTACGCTCTACAGGCCGCCTTCCAGATAAGATTTCTATGAGCAAGACACCATATGAAAAAACATCACTCTTCGGAGTGAGCTGATTGGTCCGGAGATATTCTGGATCGAGGTACCCAAATGTTCCTTTGACTTTAGTTGAAATATGGGTCTGCTCCGTATCATTATGGCTGACCTTTGCAAAACCAAAGTCGGCTACTTTGGCCCTAAAATTCTCTGTAATCAGAATGTTTGAAGACTTGACATCTCTGTGTATAATCATCCTCTCTGCACAAAGCAAGTAAATTGTAAATCACCAAATTTGCAGCAAGCATTAAGATAAGAGAATTACAAGCGCATCACCTGCAAATAAATGGAGGTGAGTTAAGCCATGAGCAATATCAATGGCAATCTCCATCCGTTGGCTGAAGTTCAGAGCTTTACCATCAGGCGCTGACATTCAGTGAAGAACCGGAAAAAATCAACTCGGTGAAAGAGTTTGAGCCGCCAGAGAGAGAGAGAGGAGAGAGAAAAAGAAAATAAATAAATAATGTCTTCTTAGATCAGGCGAAGATATCAGTATTTATACAAAGGGCTACAAATGTTAAGAAGGGAAAATAAATAAAGAAAATGGAGAGAGAATATAAGTCAATTAAAAAAATAATGTACCTACCATCAAGATGCTCCCGAAGGGTGCCATTGGATACATACTCGGTGATGATAAGTTTCTCGTTTCCGGTGTCAATAAAGCCAAGAAATCGCACCAGGGACATGTGATCAATCTTTGCAAGAAGTTCAACCTCATTAAAGAAGTCGGACAGCATAGCTGGAAAGTGTTCCTGAAAAGCATGATGTGATGATGCAAAAACATCAGCTATACGGTATTGACAACCTTTTTACCAACAGTCAACATACCCCGCTGTCATCGGCGTTGGTGTTTTTGGGTTGGCTAAAATTAATGTTGAGAGGATAACTGGTTTTGTTTCCAGATAATGACTAAAAGCATCCAATACCCTTCATTGTCCCCACCTTGAGTGATGATAACAATTTCAACATCTTCATCCTGGTCGCAGATGAAGGGTGATGATGTTTATTCATCGTCTATCACAATCTTAGTGAGGTTGACAAAGGGTCAGTGACAAAAGGAAATGACAAGAGAAAGTCATCATCGTTGTCGTCGTCATCATCATCATCATCCTCATCCTGGCCAGGACAAATGACAGGGATGATGGGGATAAATGACAAGCTCTGGAAATTGACTTGGTCATCATTAACTCCTCAAGATCCCCTCAACGTCCACCATCAACCCCAACAAGAAGTTCCAAATCCTATTAGCGAAGCCTCACCCCAAGACTTGCTAGCTCATTTTATTTTAATTATAATTTTAACTTATATATTTTAATACTATATTATCTCAATAACACACTTTTTCTCTTCTCATATCTTTTGAGACCCATCTCAGAATCCTAACAAGTGTATTTGTTAGTATCAATAAACAAAGAGGCTTGTAAATGGCTACCTTTGTCGCCCGTTTAACAGCCACCACTTCCCCATCTGGAAAGACTGCCTTGTACACAGTTCCAAACCCACCCTCCCCGATCTTGTACACCGGAGAAAAGTTGTGGGTTGCCTTTGCTATCTGATGGAAGGATAGATTCTCAGAGCTTACTCTAGAAATCTGAGATGAAAATGAAAACCTCGAAGGGCTGGATGGCACACGCGAAGAGCTTGCTGCCCCTCGTGATGGACTGCCAGGCAAACGATAGGGGCTGCCAGTTGGATGCAACGGGCTGGCATGCGTTCGATGGGAACTGCCAGATGGATGCAATGGGCTGCCAGGTGGACGTAGGGGGCTGCCAGGTGGATGCATGGGGCTGGCCGGTATGATCTGCAGGGGTTCAGACTTCTTCACAGAGCTTGGTCTTTCATGAGAAGATGGAGCTGAAAAAAAAGGAGGTTGATGATTGCCCAGAGTTTTGATAATTTGTAAGGAATGGGTGTCAGATTCACTGTTGCCCATGCCCATTATTTGATTCATGGAAGATAGTTCATGAACAGATGGTGCTCAAGGGTTCCTCTCAGATTGAATTTTCTTCAATTTGGTATAATTCTGAAGTGTAATAGGTTGTCTTTTTAGGCATAGATGATAAGCAGAGTGAAATGATACGAATTTTATCACTGTTTCGGAGGGAAAACACAATTTAAAAGAAAACTTTGTTGGTGAGTAATGGATGGCAGGTCCAGGGTTTCATGATCACTATTTGAGGATGCACACTAGTTCCATCACCATTGAATTTGGCGTCAATTCTGCATAGTTCCGAAGTTTTGTGAAATGATTCCCTCAGTGAAATGATGGTTTTTCATGAATTTAACAGCAGTTTTAAATGAAAAGCATCAACTAAGAAACCAACCAGGAGAGTCACTCATGCCCATTATTTAATTCCACGAAGATAGTTTATCAACCAACGATGCTCAAGGATTCCTTTCCCGTCGAATTTCGCTTCAATTTTGCACATTCTGAACTTCTATGGGCTTAAATCTCTTCATTCGTAAATGCTTAGCAGAGTGAAACGAATGAACTATTCATGAAATTCATCACAATTTTACATTAAAAACGCCCATTAAAGCAAAGTAGGTGACCCCCGTTTCAGATATCACCCATAACGAAGAACAAGAGAATACGGTGTAAGCATATCATCATAGAAAACTCACTCAATTTTACATCTTTCCTATTGAAAGAGATATCGCGCTCCTTCTTCTTCGTGTAGAAGCAAGGACACATCAGAACGCAAAGAAAAAGCAACCACCACGGATCCATGAACATCTCCTCCGGCCTAAAGGCGAATTCTTTCCACTTGTCCACTCAATCTAGAACTCGACAGAAGCTTCATAGGCGTAAACCGAAAACGAACATCCGCTCCTATCCCTGGCCATTGAACTTGGAAGTAGTCTGAAAATTTAATGGAACCCTAATCAATAGATCGAGTGAAAATCCCGGAAAGATGATTGTAAACTCTTTTCTCGTGGCGATTGATCCGGGGAGACATCTGTATTGCTCGAACCCAAGCGAATACGAGTAGGGCGGCGAAGGCCTGAAGTTAAAGACCCAATTCATCTTCGACCGAGACTGGGAGGAAGACTTCATGACAGATCGCAAGCTGGCGTGGAAAGGTCAACTCAGATTCAAGTTCACCACCTTGGCTGAGAGAGAGAGAGAGAGAGACAGAGACAGAGACAGAGACAGAGACAGAGACAGAGACAGAGATATATAGAGAGAGAAAGGATAAATAGATAGAGATAGAGAGAGATGGAGACAGAGAATTGGGACTTAAGAATAATTAGTAAACAATTTTAGTCAACAGTATAAGAGAAAGTGGGACTTACGAGTATAGTATGTTTAGAGCTAGGGAAGGTCCAAATGTGCAAGCGAACTTATTTTCGTGCGTTTGTGCGGTGCAGTGCGAGTTTCGCACATCGCACCGCACACCGAACACAGGTCCGTGCGGTGTGGTGCGACTGTGCCAATTTTTTGAAGGTGCCCCCCCTCCCTCCTCCCCTGGCCGCTCGCGTTCCCTCCCTTCCGCCCGCGGCCCCACCCCCCTCTCTGCTTCCCTGCAGATCGCCCCCCTCCTTGCTTCCCTGCGGATTGCCCCTTCTGCCATGGGAGCTCCTTGGAGGAGCTCATGCTCATCGTCAATTCTCTCTTGGGGACTCTACCGGAGGGGCTGGCAAGCTGCAGAACGCTCCGGCGGGTTTGGCTCAGAGGAAACTCGCTCTCCCGCGAGGTCCCGCCGGCAATGTTGGCGCTGCCGAGGGTCAGCCTACTGGACCTCGAAGGGAACCTTATCTCCGGCGAGATCTCCCCCACCATAGCCGGAGATCGGAACCTTTCCCTCCTCGCCATATCACACAACCAGTTTTGTGCCGTTGTCCCCGGTGAGATCGCCGTGGTGAAGAACATATTCGAGATCTCCACCTCCGGGAACCGCCTTGCCGGGCAGCTGCCGGCGTCGATCGGGAGGCTGGCCAGGCTCCAAGTGCTGAACCATCCACGACAACGCCATCTCCGCTGAGCTCCCTAGAGACGTGCTCTCATGGCGACGCCTGACGGAGCTCAACCTGGGGAGCAATCTCCTTACAGGGACGATCCCGGTGGAGTTGGCTTCCTTCCTGTTCTCAACTATCTCGATCTCTTGGACAATCTCCTTCGCCAGCACCGCCCTGGCCCGGCGACAGTGACCTGTGCGAATTTGTGCCATGTGCGGTGCGGATTTCGGCACGAAACTGCACCCCACATCTCACAACCCCTATAGTGCGTGCGAAAATTCACACAGTTGGTGCGAATTTTTGCACTGCACCGTACACCCTTCTCTATTTAGAGCTGTTGGACGGATGACGGCTTTGGATGGACAGAACGGGTCTGAACGGACTTCTGTTCAGTTATCCGTCCATAGCACTTTATTTTGTTTGATTCATCATCTGTTCCGGTTTCGTCATCGTCACAAGTCCGTCATCAGTCCTGTTCCATCATTCATCTTTTACAGACAAAGGAATGGATAATGGATGAAAAATAGACTGAGAGGGCGGAGAGAGAGAGGGTGAAAAAGAGAGAGATCGAGAGAAAGAAAGAGAGGGAGAAGGGGAGAAAGCAATCGAGAGAAAAAGAAAGAGAGAGGAAGAGGGAGCAATCGAGAGAGAGAGAGGGATAGAGATAGAGATAGAGATAGAGAGAGAGTGATAGAGTTAGAGAGAGAGAGAGAGATAGAGATAGAGAGATAGAGAGATAGAGAGATAGAGATAGAGAGAGGAAGGAGTGATCAAGAGAAAGAAGGGAGAAGGAGAGGAAGCGATCGAGAGAGAGGGAGAGGAGGAGGAGGGAGTGATCGAGAGAGAGGGAGAAGGAGATGGAGCGATCTCGAGAGAGAGGATGAGGGAGTGATCGAGAGAAAAATATATGAAGAGGGAGTGATAGAGAGAGACAGGGAGAAGGAGAGGGAGCCATCGATATCCAGATCGACACACACACACACACACATGTATATATATATAGATAGATAGATAGAGAGAGAGAGAGAGAGAGAGAGAGAGAGAGAGAGAGAGAGAGAGAGAGAGAGAGAGAGAGAGAGAGAGAGAGAGAGAGAGAGAGATAAATATTTCCGTCACCACCCGAAAGTCATACGTCTGTTCTGTCATCAGTTTGTTATTTCCATCATCTAATCATCTGTCACAGGTGACGGATGACTCAAAGCTCTCTGTTCAGTCATCCTTCAGTCTCTCCGGACAATGACGGATGACGTTTTTTCCACAGGCGAATGATGATGCGTCATCCGTCCTATAGCTCTAAGTGCGATATAGTTCTTGGAGACGGTTAGGGATGGTTATCATTATGTCCCATCCCGTGCCCCATTTTTTTGGGTCATCTGAAACTGCCCTATCTGGAATCATCTCATCCAAGATCCATTTGGCTTGACGCATCCACATCCTGTCCCACGTCCGTGATAGTAAAATATAGGTCACTGGTGGTTTTTATCGGTCTGAATTAGAACAACATTGGACTATCACATGGTGATCGTCAATTGGCTCTTAGTTTCTTGCCTTCTCGGCTCTCATTTAAAACAAGTTGTTCCGTCGGGCTCTCTCCTTTTGATTGTCGGCTTTGTGCGCTGCAAAATTTCCTCTCGGCTGTTGGCTTATGGCTGTTGGCTCTTGGTTCTTGGTTCTCACTCCTCTTGACTCTTGGTTATTGTCTCAATGTTATTGCCCTCTTGGCTCTTCCATTTTCAAACATGACCATGTTTACAAGTGAGTAATTATAATTGGGTTTTGGGCCTTGATCTGGATAAGACTTACGTTTGGTAGAAGAAGACTGAAAATGGAATCGTAACACCATCAAAAAACAACGATAAATCAAATCACCAGGGCACGTATCACATCTTTGGTTTCTTGGATCCTCAAGTGAGTTGTGTCGAGCTTCTGATGTGTCGAGCTCTTGGTTCTTTGTTCTCACTCATCTTGACTGTTGGTTACTGTCTCAATGTTATTGCCCTCTTGGAGCTCTTCCATTTTCAAGCATGACCACGTTTAGAAGTGAGTACTTATAAAAGGGTTTTGGGCCTTGATCTGGATGAGACTTACGTTTGGTACAAGAAGATTGAAAACAGAATCGTAACACCATCAAAAAAACTATGAGTCGAACCATAAAAAAAACTACGTACCACATCTTTGGTTTCTTGGATCCTCAAGTGAGTTGTGTCGAGCTTCTGATGTGTGAGCCTCTAAACATATCCACGTGATGCTTGACAATTCAAATCTCTTCCTTCGTCTTGAGAAACATTTTCCATTCTCTGTCATCATCATTTCGCTATCACGATTGCATCAAGAATGGAGAGGAACTAAGGGGAGAAGAGCAAAGAAAACAAATTTTCATTCGTTAAGAGCTTTCCCCTATTTATACGAAGTGGGTATTTTCATAAAAATCCTAAAACTTTATTGGTCTTTCGAATTAATTATATATATTACTGTATGGATTAATTCATGTCATATTGATTTAACCCAATCGATAGTGATGCCGGAGGTCATCGGGGTCATCGTCCGGTTGCATATTGAGACGATGTTTGAATACCAAGAAGATGTCGGTCGTCGTCGATGTTGTCGTCCGAAGGATAATTCCCTAAGGGGAATTTAACTATGTAATGCAATGAACCCTAGGTGAATTTACATGCAGGCCCCGACTCGTGGGGTTTGCCGAGCTCCTAGTTCCAAGGTGGGTGACCGGTGACGGTGACAATGACCTTTTGACCCTCGTCGGAGCAACGATGATGACTACGTCATCGAACATAATATTTGTGTTGGCGCTCACATGTAACGGATGGGCTTGACCCATACCTAAGAATCCACTCATGATATAATCTCAAGATAAAGCCTCTCACCTAAACTAACCAGAGCGCGGTGGAGGCAGCCAAAAATATACTGAAAGACGTAATATAACTGATGAACAAGGAGAACAGCGTACCTCGTCAACAGGTCATTCGTCGTTTGAGTCTTTGTCGACGCAAGGGGCCGATGCGGGCAGGTCGGGGAAGGCGTGCTGTTAACGTGCACGTCTAGGATCGACTGGCGGCGGTGACGCGGCGCAAGAGCGTAATGTCGGAGAGTGGAGGTGAGGAAGAGGCTTATTGCATGCGCGTGCCCACAGGGCGGGTTACTGCATGCATGTGGGAGGACTAGAGCTGGGGGATTCAAGGGTGCAAGTGTGGAGCCGGTGATGGGGGACCATCCACTTGCGAAGCCCTCATTCATCCACTTCATCACATGAAGGTTCACGCATATGATCCAGTCTTCGGAGTACGCGGCCTCGTCAACGGCCCAACAAGGTTTGACGTTATCTTTACTTTTATTTTCTTGTTTAGTCGGCCATGTACGTCGGCCAATTGTTTGCTTGTTTTGTTTATTCGCGCTTGTTTAAACCGTTGTAAAACCTGCACGTTGCGTGTGTGTTAGCGCACATGTAGGTATAGTCGTGTGACGCTCTCCCTCTCTCCTAATAGGGGGGGCCCTACTCTTTAATTGGGCCTTTCTCTCCTTTATTTTTAAGGGGACAAGGCCCATATTTGCCCCTACAAAAGATGGGGGCCGCCCATGGGAAAGAGGAAGAAAAAAGACCCAAGAAAATGTGATTTTTAGTGTTTTTTTTGGTTTTCGACATATTTATGAAAATGCCACTGCGAAATTAGGAGAGACAGAGGAAACCCTAAAGATCGCCGGAAACCGCCGCCGCCATCGCCAAAAACCGCCGTCTCCGCCACCGTCGCCGGAATTCCGGCGACCCTTCCTGAGGCTGCCTACCGCCGCCGGCTGACCCTCCGGGCCACCAGCGGCCGCCGAGGGCCACCAGCGGCCACCGAGGGCCGCCAACGGCCGCCGAGGGCCGCCAACGGCCGCCCATTGTCGCTAAGGCCGCCAGAACCGACCGCGGCCGCCAGGGCCGCCGTTCTCTCGCAGGCGCCGTCCAATCCTACGGGCGCCCACAGTCTCCCTTTGGACGCCTCGCGCCCGCCCCCGCGGCCGCGCCTCGGTCAGCCCCAGCATCCAATCTCGGTTGATCGTGGTACCGCCGCACCTTGCTGCTCACCTTCCACGGCTGCCGAAGAAGACACCCCCGAGCCTATCATTCCTGGTACGCTCTTTGACTTCCCCATCGTCGTTATATTATTTCTTTCAGTGCCTCCGAACGTTTTCTCTGCCGCCGGGGTTAGGCTAGTGATAGATAGGATTCATGCTTTGCGCGTTAGGATTTCCTTCGAGACGTCCTTGGTTGGGGCCGTCGAGGGTGTGTGCAAAAGCGGCAGTAGCCGAGCTCGCACCGTCGGCCTTCAACCCGATATCCGGATCATCAGGAGCCTAGTGGCATTCCCAAGTCTTGCTTGCCGTGGCCTAGTGGGTGTTGGCGCTTGTCGACACCGAGTTCATACTTCTCATCGAGTTTATTGTCATATTATCACTATCACGACATCATCGTTACTCGTCTTTGCTCTCTGATATGACCGCATTAGCCCCTCCTTTGGTGTAACACGAGTCGTTCAATCCGAGAACCCGATCGTGTTACATCAGCCGGTGGCCTGTGAGTGTGCGTGGTCCGTGGTAGACTGGGCTAATGGGGGAACGGTAGGGCCGGGGTGTGTTCCCTGCCTTCTTCTCCTCCTCCATTCTCCTCCCCCCTCTTCCTCTCCTCTTCTCCCTCTCCTTCCCTCTTCTTGGTGAGACCAAACTCTGAACAAACCTTCAAAATTTGATACTCTGGTCTGGTCGGCTAGGGCTCCATTGTGCCCCTTATATACGGGCACGATGGTGATAACATGTATTTCTAGTGCCTTCTATTATTATATTTATGTGTCTTTATGTATTAAATTACTCATATTTTCATGTTATCAAGCTTAAAATGATTAAATCTATATTTAGAACAAATTTCTGAATTTTCTGTATTTTTTAGGATTTTTCTAACAATATATTCTAAAAGAATATAACTTTTGAGACAGAATATGATTTTTCTGGAATTGTTTGATATTAATTTTGGAAATATATGATTTTTATGAGTCAAAAAATATATTTATACGTATTTTTTGGGCTTTTATTTTATTTAATATGAAATTTTAAGTATTTTATTTTATTTGATGGCATAAGGTGATGTGGCGCGCTGATGTGCCGCCACGTCAGCATCAAGAAATAGATTTTTTTTCTTTGTTTTTTGTCCTTTTGTCATGTACATGTGGCATGGAATGCGAAAAGCCACGGAATACGAAAAGCCATGGAATACGAAAAGCCACGAAATATGAAAAGCCACAGAATATGAAAAGCCATGGAATACAAAAAGCCACAGAATACGAAAAGCCACAGAATACGAAAAAGCCATAGTATACCAAGTGCTTTGACTTATTAATTGGCATGAAACCAATGACATTGATGAGGAGAGAGAAGAAATTAAAGGCTAGGATTGCTTCTACTTCCAACAGCCATAACTTTTGATCTTCCCCTCCTCTTTCTATCCATACCCTCTGATCTCTAAGTAAAGGCATGGATCATTGTAAAAATCATCTTGAACTTGCTTCCTACTTTTGTGGGCTGATTGAAAGAGAGTGAGTTTTGAGATCCATCAAGAGTGTTCTTGGTGTCTTGGGTGTGTGGAAAGAGACAAAAGAGAAGAGGGGGAGCTTATCTGCACTCGCAAATCACCGTGATCTTGGCGGAACGTAAGGGTCTAAGGTAAGTGTCGTCGCCTTACGTTGTTTCTCTCCCAACATCATCGTTATCATAGTTAAAGTTTTTTTATCAATGTTTCATTTATCACTTCACTTACTTACGTCCCCATTCTCTCATCTCTCCATAATTGCCATCGTACCACTCCATATCCAACCACTATCCTCGTTCATACCGTCGTTCATCGTCATATCCATCACAATCACTTACTCTTTTCTTTAAGTTAAATTAGCTTATAATCACATATCTTTTATCGATATCACTAGCTCACGTCCTCAAATCTTGCTTTTGTCGGTCCTCTCGTCTATCATCACTAGCATAAGAAAGTAATTCCTCAATCATCGTTCCCTGTGGAGACGATCCGTACTTATCACTAAGTATTTCTAAGTACCGTTAAATATATTTTATTGAATAATCTCAATCACCTTACTAAGGCCTTTACTAAGGGTAGGGGAGCCATTAGTAAGGACACTAGTGCCCTTACTAGGGGGGTCTTATACATAAGACCCCCCTTTAAAACAAAACAGCAATATTTTTGACATGCGTTTGACAACATGAACACGACACACAAAAACACGACGTACACATGACAGACACAAAAAACAACACGACGAAAATAAAAACACAAACACGATAAACACAAAACTGAACGATCATGGTAAAATGACTAAAACAAGCACGAGCTGGCGAACATTTCAAAATGATTGATGGCGTGGTCGTGCTTTCACCTAGGGTGTTAAACTTGGATGTCTTCACTGTTGCCTTGGCATGCCGGTCGGGCAGGGTGCGAGCTGGCGGGTTGTCAACGACGATGATGGCGGCTTCGATGACGTCCCGATGGAGTAAGTTGGCGCTCTCCATCAGATAGGTTAGGTTTTGATCATTCGCCCTAGTAATAAGAGTAGACAACTCACGAAAGATGACGTGACAAAGTCCTTGATTGAGGCAATAGAATATCATGTAATAGTTATTGTATTATTTTCTGATGCATCAATTATAAGTTTAATGACTAATTAAGATTGGAGAGTTGACCATACCCTAACCATCCATGGAGTATCAAGTGGATGAGAGATTTAACACCCATGGTAACCAATGACAAACAAGTTCCACGAGTGAGATGATATATACTCCTTTATTTCTTCTACAACACAAAGTATAGCTTGACACCTTAGGCCTAGAGAATCGACGTATCAATTGGGTTAAATCAATCCAACATTAATTATTCTTTATGATGATATTATTATTAGACCATTAGAGTCGTTAACTAGACTGAGACATGGGCTCAGAGGGTAACCCACAAATGAGTTTTTGGACTTCGGAAGATATCCCTAAAGTTTCGGGGGTTGTATGGAAAATCCCCAGTTAATATAAATAACAGAAGGCCTGAAAAAATTCACCTAAGCCAGAGTTTATCAGTCCTCTTATCATTCTTGTGCTCCTCTCCCTTTGGCTCCTTCCCATTCCTGATGCGATCCAGAGTGTATAACAACAATGTTGGAGGGTAAACATTGCTCGCTAAGATGAAGAAGGAGATCCAATGTACCAGGGATCGTTCGGATATGTATAGAGGCTGCACATTTGAGAAGCTCAACACATCTCAATCAAGATCCAAGATATCATGAATTCAATTCATGCCCATGTGGTTTAATCATTAGATTTACAAATGATATTTGATCTTTGTTCACAGTCTTCCACTATGTGAATTGCTTTAATTCCATCTGAGTCAAGAATATATTATAAGAAATCATCGACTTAAGTCTATGGTCAAGTAAGAATAATTATCTAAGACAAAATATTTTTATGATATCTAATCTCACCAGCTATGACATGAATGACCAAGTAGGATTTAAAAGTTGACAATGGTGAAATCGTTCTAACCTCTTTTGAGCAAATGATGACACATCATTGCGATTGTCGATTGAATCCCTCCATGTGTGGGTAACATCAAAAATTAAATTCTAGGAAATGTGGCACAACTTGGAATCTAGTGTATGGATGATTCAGACTATCACATAAATAGTTAGTTCATATGCATAAAATATAATTAAATGAGTTTCCATGAATTTAATGTTCATAAGAGAATATGGCCAAAGAATTCATGATTTCAAATAACTAGAAAAGAATTATAAGGCCTAGATTATGATTTTTTTCCAGATTATCTATCAATTTTTTTATAACGACACTCATCCAAAATTTTGGATCTCAGATTTTGAATTTCATAATATAAGCACAGGCGTGATGGATTGTGTAAATTGTTTGGATTATACCTTGTGAAATTGATGCAGGATGACTAGGAATGACGCAAGTAGGATAGGCTAACTCAACCAGGGATGGATAAAATAGACTACAAATCAACATGATCGACTTCGAACATTTAAATACAGTGAAAATGTTGATGGTGCAGCCCCTTTCCTCGGTCGAGGGTGGGAGGATAGTTTTACAACAACTGTGGTGAAAACAAGTTCTAAATCCATTATCTCGAACGGTCGATCACGAGAAGATTCAAACCTTTTCAACTAATTCGGACGGCGGTAGAACAAACACACTAGAAACACTAGAAAAGTAATACTGATACCAAAGAGGGAAGAATGGACCTTTGACACAAGAGTAGTGCGAAGAGGTGATGCAAAAAATTGTCGACGCGTCATTGGTGGGAGCAAATGACGTGCGCTGCGAT
The DNA here is from genome assembly GCF_029677425.1 of Wolffia australiana. Classification (NCBI taxonomy): domain Eukaryota; kingdom Viridiplantae; phylum Streptophyta; class Magnoliopsida; order Alismatales; family Araceae; genus Wolffia; species Wolffia australiana. Next base: position 7,514,465 of record NC_135844.1, read on the forward strand.
AGGGTTTTGCGGATCCAACTACGCAGTCAGTTGGCGGGGGGTCAAGGGGGAGTCGCCTCCTTGCAGGGTATGGGGCAGGGCCCCGAAACCTAAATGGTAAAGGGGGCGCGCAATTGCAGAACGAGTGGTGTGAAGCATGTTGAAGCAGAATGGGGGGGGGGGGTTTGTGTGGACAGGAGGAAGCAGAATGGGGGCGTCTGTGCGGGTGCACGGCTGTGCGCGACGGCCGTGCGGCTACGCGCAGCATCCGCGTGGGCAGGCGGCTGCGCGTGGCAGCTACGTGAGCGAATACCTGCACGCAGGGGCCGCGTGTGTTGGCAGCTGCGTGCGGTGGCTACGAGGACAGTTACTTGCGCGTGACAGCCACATGGCAGGCGCCATCCAGGAGGCTGTGTGTGCGGCGTCGTGCGAGAGACTGTATGAGCGGTGGCTGTGTGCGGCAGTTGTGCTGATGCAGCTACGCATCAAAACCGTGCGAGTGGCAATACTGGGATGGAGGCCTCCTCTAGACGGTGGCAGCAACAACTAGTAGTGGTGACGTCGCGGCGGAGAGGAGACTAAGGCAAATTTCTCTTAGAAGAAACCTTCAATTTCAAAAGAAAATCATCAAGTAATTCAGTACAGCATCGGCCTATGTATAGGTCTTGGAGGAAAGAGTAAATTTAAAATAACTGTAAAATTCAAATCTAATTTAAATGATGCTCGAATCCTCAGTCTGAAGTTGACGTTGTTGACGTGTCATGACATGGGGTGTCTCCTGCGGTAGTGGTGTCACGTCCATGATGGCGTGTGGTTGTGTGCGCCACCTTATAGTAAAATATCTCATCATTTGATTTTATTAGAGAAAAAAAAAGACATCCTTGTGGCCAGGAAGTACGTATCTCATTTCTCTATTATGTGAGATCTGAGAGTGTTGGCATGTAAGTCAGCCTTTCATGAATGATGTATTTGCTCCGCCCTTGTAGAAACACAGTTATGATACCTTGGCATTTCCATAGAGGATAGTTTACCCCTTTTGAGGTTTAAGCTCATTAGAGAAACATGGCTTGTGACACCTTGCATAAAAGGAGGATGTAGTGATATTGTCCATCTTTGACATTTTTGATGGAAAATGTTGTTTACCGAGTGTCTTCACACCAACAATTTTTGTGCTCTAATACCATGATAGCAAATGAGCCAACACAACAAACTGACATCCCAGATACAAAATTATAGAATATCTCATTATTACTATGCACGGAGACATGCTCATGATATCATATTACATCGTCTAGAAGCTTATGTGATTCCAAATATGAATGAATCACTCAAGTACCTGGGATGTCAGTTTGTTGTATCTGGGATGTCGGTTTGTTGTGTTGGCACATGGACAGAATCTCCACAACTTGTCAAAATTCCATCAGGAGCGACCAATATAGGCCAAAGAAGATACTTCACAGAAATCTGATTTACAACATCTCTCAATTCCACCATGACCTTCGAGTAATGCTACTCATCCCCTCTAATGCAAATGCCACAACTTCTCAGCTTGTTTCTGATTTTAATAGTCCAAACCTTGAATGATGGGAGAGTTAAACTTGACCAATCGAAGGATTTAGAAAAAAAAACTTGACCTAATTCATAGGAACCGAATAGTGTTAGAGGGGTTAAACTTGACCTAATTTATATTGTTTTCAAATCATAAAGAAAATTTTATAATTTTTTTTAGTAAATCAATAACTATACGTTAATCAACTATGGTTTATAAAAAAAAAATTTAGTACAGTCACATTTCACTAGGACAATAAAATATTAAGTTTATCTACCACAACATGTACATTATTATGGAAGTTTAATTCAACAACAAAATATTTCCTATGGGACTGAAGTTATTGAATTTGTATCATACTGGCAGTAATTTTTTTGGAATTTCCATGTGAATATCACAAATTTCCTCCTAAGGACTATTTTTCCAATGACTATCATTGATCGGTGTATCATTTTGATAGCACACATTATTATTAGGTTACTATGATTATATTTACATTTTTATTCACACATTATATGGTTATATATGTTTTTTATCAAGAATAAAAAGATTAAATACATTTCTAGAAAGATGTTTTGAATTTGTATTTTTTAGTATTTAAAGGGACTTTTTGATGCCATATTCTGATTTTTTTAATCCAAATATGACATTTTCTGAATTTTTGAACATTATATTCATAAAGATGTAAAATTTCTAAATTGGTATACATATTTACTTATATTTTCTGGGCTTTTATTTTATTTCAATATGAATTATTTGAAGACTAAGAGGGGGGTGAATTAGTCTACTTTTGTATTTATGTTATCTAATTCTCTTTTTAAGATTCCTTGTTTAATATTGTCTCTCAACCACTCTTCTCACCTTAACACAATCTTTTACCCTGCTTGGGGGCACAAGTGCCCTTAATGCAGCCGTGGGAGATCGTCTAGATCTCAGGACAGTCACAGGCTCAAAGGCCCAGTGAAAGTCCTATAAAAAACCGCAATTCACTATATGGGGGGTGAGCATCACTCTCGCCTTACAATTACACTTAAGTCAAGAATAGGAAAAACTAGAGACGCCTACTCCACACCACCACGGAGCTCCTAACGTCAACCCTCCTTGTCCTGACCCAAGCTAATCTTCTCAGCCTCGGTGACCACCTACCTGCAATAGAACAAAGACCTAGCTTCCCTTGTTGGCCCTTGGTCAACACACCAACTTCCAATGTTCACCAATTTCAGTCCAAATATATTTCCTAACTAGATTTATCAAAAAACACTATACTATCAACTTGAGAGTATCAGAATGATAAGTCACTTAAAATCAAGTTCAATTTGATATTATCTAATGTAATATGGATCAAATCTTGAATCTGAATAATCAATTTCAATCAAATCAGAATAGTAGAATGAAATCTGAAGGAAATTCAAATTCAATTCAACAATACAAGTCAAAGCTTCTAAGCTCAGTGTGAACAAACTAAATCAAATAACAATCTCAATTTAATTCAATTGTGTTAATCGTATTCGATCAGTTATGAATAATCAAAAGTAATTGAGAAAGTCAAAGTCAAGTCGATTTTACTGATTGATCAAATTTTGATCACAAAGTGATCAAACCAACTAGATATATTGGATATGATCAGCTATGATTAAATCAGTGATAACATCAACTATTATCAATTGAAATCAATCTTTAGAATTAAATGAGATCAATTTAGAGTAATAGATGTAATTGATTTCAATTTACTTTATGAGAGAAAAATAATGTTGGTTGATGCCAATCAAGGTTATGATTGATGTATTAATCAATTAATCAGATGTGATCAAATCAAAATTAGGTACACCAAATGAGATGAATTATTATCAAATCAATGACCAAACAAGTATGATCAATTTTCAATCAAATTTATGATTAAACTGGATTAACAAGCACAAATAAAATCAGTTGAAGAGTACTGTCACAACCAGATTAATTGAATTGATATGAAATGATTAAATTCAACTAATAGGTAATACCAAATCAAATTATGTGTTATGATCAAATTATATGAATGCACTGATTTGATGTAGGCAAGCAAATTCGATATGGATAAAATGAATGATTAATAACCAATCGATTATTACAAAGTCGATTTAACAAGGATGTATTTCAGAAAAGATAACCGATCATTAAATATGTATAATCAACTCAGTCGTCAAGATATCGAATCAAGAATTGTTGAATCAAATTAGGAAATCAATTTCTACTTTCAATTATAAGGTTTTTGGGTTAAAAATAAAAAAAATCAATTTCAAATTTCAGATTAGTGATCCACCAAAAATTCAAATACCCACTTCTGAATTTCAGATTAAAGAATCAAGAGTCAAATTAGAATTGCCTAATTTCAGATTTCAGAATAGGAAAATCTATTTGAATATTCAATTTTGAACTAAAGATTGAAGAATCAAGAATTATAAAATGAGTGATGTCTAATCTGAAGTACTAATATCAGAATTTCGATCCAAGATATAGATCACAAGTTGGAAGTATTATTATAGTCTCAAGAAGATTATCAGGATTGAACAAAAAAATGAAGAGCACTTAGTATGAAAAGATCTCACCAGTTTTTATGAATGCAGATTCCCAAGAATGAATGTTGCATCAAACCACCACCAAAGCCCCAATTTCTTGAAGCTTGAAACCCTCCAGCAAGAACAGATCTCAGATCTCAAGGTGAGCACAAACTTTTGGAGAGAGAGTGGGCGCACAAAAAAAAAGTGAGCACGTTTTCCAAAAAAGATGCTTTTATAGTCACTTTACCGTAATGGGCCGAAAAAGGTATTATATATATAATTGTTTCTTTTACATCAAAAAGATAAAGTACAAGGAATGGTTAAAGGCCCTCCTTTTTAAAGCAAACTCTTGAGAGGTCTTGGGTTCAAAACCCAAACAAACCTACATATATATTTAATATTTTTATGCCAATTTTACATTGATAAAATATTATTATTTATAACATCAAATACTATTATTCTTTTATTTACTCTAATAACCTGCATCAAGAAGGATTAATTACTCATTAAATTCAAAACGTTGATAAATCATTAAAAAAAACTTACCTGATAAAGGTTTTATTCTCATGAAGATCCAACATTATTGATGTAAGTTTGTATTTTATTTCTGCCATGCCACATGTCACCATTTGATTTGTCCAACAACGACCATATATTACCCCCGATAATGATTGGCATCAGCCAATCCTTCACTCTCGTTCATGATTCATGCCGGAAAATCATTAAAATGATACAGTGATTATAAATGTCATGATGACATTAATGACTAATGATTCTCTTTTATATTTTTTAATCACGGGGATGACGTGGCCCAGAAAAAAATAATATATTTGTTGCACAATAAATGTGCATGTTGATCGAGGCCAATCACAGGACACGAGGCCCTCATGTGTTCCTCTTTAAATGGTCTTTCTTAGATACACATTTACATTGTGCGCACTGATGCACTGTCGCATCACACACATATCTCTCTTATTATATAAATATTAGTATATATTATTGTGATGCAGTTATTTCAATTTTTGTGTTTTTCCTTACGGGACACGTGGTGCGACAAAAGCCATTAGTTGAAGATGAGGTGTGTGAACCCATACCAATTATGGCATTTAAGGCAATGTTAAGGACAAACCCTAAAAAATGACATGATGGCGCCGATGAGGATGAGGAGAGATAAGTCTTTGGATCAAATCGATGGCTAGGAATTGTCCAACTATAGAGCTAGACATCCCAAGATCCGAAAGGCCGATAACACTGAAATTCTGAGGGTAGCTTCATCTTTTTGTCCGCTGTCCATCTGTTTAGTTGGATCTATAGATTGAGCCCACAACCTTTGTAAAAAATCTTTCAACTCTCTTTCTTCTAGAGAGGCAGATTGAAGACAGTGAGATTTCGAAGGCCCATAAAGGGTGTTTTTTGTGTCTTGAATACTTGAAGAAGTGATGTCGGACGTCGTCGAAGTCGTCTTCTGACGGATAATTTACTAGGTGAATGTAACTACGTGATACGATGTGACCTAGGAGAATGTATGTGCAGGCCCCAACTCGTGATGATTCACCAAAGTTCAAGCTCTAAAGCAGACGATCGGTGACGGTGACGGTGACCTTCTGACCCTCATCAGAGCGACGATGGCGAATATGGCGCCGAACGGAACAAGTCCGTAGGGGCTCGCACGTAACGGATGGGCTTGGACATGCCGAAGAAGACGCTCAACTTCGTAGTTTTCTTGATAAATCTCTCACCTAATCTAACCCGATCGCGGTGGAGTATAGTTGAAAGATATACTGACGAGCAAGGGGAACGGCATACCTCGTCGGTGGCGGCGTTCGTCGTTGAAGTCATTGTCGGTGCATAAAGCGATGCAGTAGATGCGGTGGAGACATGCCAGAGAGGGTTGGCGGCTCGTCGCGCGGTGTAGCGCAAGACCGATGGCGAGAAGAGTGAAGGTGATGGGGGACCATCAATCCTTAAGGAGTTATCTTCCTTATTTTTTTTATGTTTCTTTGTTTTCTGTTTTTTTGTTGTTTCATCTTCCCTAAAACCTCTTGGGCTTCCCCTTTTCCCCTATAAAAAGGAAGGATGCCCATTGTAAAAAGAGAAGACCAAGAATTGAAAATCGAATTGCCAAAATGTAGCCCCTTTGTTCTTTTGAGTTTCTAGTCATTTTTCTGAGAATTTTGAGAGTTTTTAGTGTATTTTCCGAGTTGGAGGAATTTACGAGAATGCCATCAAGATTGAGAAGTTAGGGTTTCTTCTCGTCTTCGTCGCCGGGGCTCCGGCGCCGACTTGGCCGGTGCCGCCGGCTCCGCCACCTCGTCGGGTTTTGAGGCTCCTTCGGCCACCCTCGTCGCCGCCAGTCCAGCCCGGCCACCCTTTGGCCGATTCCGACTACATTGGCCGCAAATGGTCGCCTCCGTGTCGGGTACCTCCGACCTCCGTCGCCCATCGCCGACCCCCTCCTACGGTCGTCTCTAGTCACCAAATGCAGTTGGCCGCGTACGGCCATCTCCAGCCTTCTCTGGTCACCTAATGGTCGCTGATGTTCGCATATGTCCGCCTCTTGCTGCCGTCATTCGCCTCCGGCCGCCTACGGCCACCTCCAGTTACCGGCGACCCCTCCAACTGCCTACGGCGGCCACCATCTGCCAGGGCCTTCCTGTGGAAGGAATCCGGTTGCCCCACGGCCGCCCAGGTACCACGGCGCCTCCTCAGCCGTCCGATCGCCCGTGGTCGCCCGGCCGCTCTACCGGCCTCGATCGCCTAACAGCCTACGGCTCCCCGGCCGCCTCGGCTGCCTCGGGCGGACACGGCTGCCACGGCCTCCGCAGCCTTCACGACCGATCCGGCCACCACAGTCAGCGACGGCCGCCCTGCCGCCAACCGCCGTCGGCCACCCGACCACCGTCGACCGGTCCGCCTCCTGCCCTCTAACGACCTCCAGGCCCTCCGTCGGCCTCCACCCCTCCGCCGGCCTCCAGTCCTTCCGCCTTCATCCGGCCGACTACGCCTGCTTCAAGCGGCCTCTGCCGCCCCGGCCGCCCTCGGTGGCCTCAGCCACCTCGACATCCTCCGGCCAACCCGCACCGCCTTAGGCCAACCTCAACCGCTGACAGTTGTCGGTCATCCCATGGCCCTCGACCACTTCGTCCGCCCCTCCGCCTCCTCGGCCACCTTAGTTGCATCTACTACCCACCTCTGCCTCGCCCGCCCTTAGCCGACCCGACTTCCATCGCCTGCCTCTGTCATCCTAGCTCATCGTGCGTCGCCTCCGCCATCTCTGCCGCGCACGAAGTCCGAGATCCATACTCTCGCATACCTGCGCCATAGAGTCACCCGCGCCATATGCGCGTCTCCAGTCCCTTAGTTTAGTTCCGAGAAGAGTAGTCGCAGGATGACATACTGCCGCCGATGCTCACGCTCGTTCGTAGTTGCAGCCTCCTTGGTCCTTCGATAGGACATAGATGCAGCCGCCTTATGCCGCTGCCTTCGTAGTTTGTTCGTAGTCAGTACATTCCCTCATGTCGAGATTACTCCGTGAGTCATCATCATGCATTCTCACGTCGAGATCACTCCGTGAGTTTCCACCTCGCTTCCTCGTCGAGATCACTCCGAGGACGTGTTGACATCTCCGCCATCATACCCCATTTTCTTCCCGAAAGTCGGCCCACCCCGTCACCACCGTCAAAGCGTCCGCCCCGTGCTGCCGCTCCGCCACTCCGCCCTCCACTCCCTGTGATGTTTACGCGCGCTGCTCGATCCCGGCAGGTCATATTACATCAGAAGGCGAGGAGTAGGGAGAGAAATGTCATGATCCTCACAGCGTCACAGGTTCTCGCCGTTCGAATGAAAGAGTACCGATATTTTCCTCCTTTGTGCGTCCACAATGTCGGTGAAGAAATTCCCAGCGGGTGAACTCAGTCGTCCACGTAACGGTCAACTCTCCAGGGGGGGGGTTCAGCCGTATTTGCCTGAGGGGATGATCTGGTCAACTCAAGGTACCAGCCTCAATCATCCACAAAGGGAATGGTGGAGAGATCAAAACAGGCCAGGAAACACTATCCCGTTCATCCACAAGAGTGTGGTCAGAACAATCCGCCGCGGACTGCCTGGCCGTCCACAAAGGTTAGTCAAACTTCTGTGGGGCCCAGCCATGTTCGCCCTCAAGGGGTGACCGGGATTCCTTGACGCGCTGACCTGATTGGCGAAGGGCGTCACCCAGGTGCAAGGGGAAAGCCACGGACCATCGCAGATCCGGTGAGGACGGGTTCAGATGCCCAGCGAAGGCCACCGCTTAGACGGTGAAGACAACGGCTTCGGAGAGGAATCTCGTTCCCTTTCGGTCATCCTCAAGAAGGTAGTCAAAATTTCCTATCGCACTGATCTGATCAGGCAAGGTGCTTTGTCCAGGTACCAGGGGCGCCACAAATCGTCGTGGTAAAACAGTGCGGCCAAGTTCAGACGGCTAGAGAAGATCGCCCGCTCGGACGGCGTCAACAACGACCTCTCAGGGGAATTTTTATCCCTCCCGTCGCTCTGCCGCAGACCCCTTTGTCGGCTCTAAGCCGGTGGTCGGATGAGGAGAACAGGTGAAAGTCGTCGGGCATTGCTCGGGGTGGCAATTCGTGGAATGGGACTGAAAGAATTCTCTGATAGAGATCGCAGAGATAGAGAAAGAAAGAGGAGAGGAGAAAGAGAGAGAGGGAGAGAGAAGTACGCCAAGAATAGGTGAAGAGTTGATCGTTGTATTATCCTCAGACATTTTGTTTACATGGGTTTTCGTATTTATAGTTTTATATCGTAGCCTAAATATAGAAAGTATCCGTTTAATTATATATCCGTTGTAACAACCTCAACGGATATTTAATTTGAACTAGTCGAATGAATCCTGACTGTTATAACTAATGGGGTCCACCGATCACCACCGTTGATCGGTGTCGTGGTCCTTTAGATATAATTGATAGAATCAATCCTGACCGTTATAACTACGTGGGTGCATTGATCGTTATCGTTGATCTCGTGCTCCCTCTGTCTAAGGTTTGAACTTATCGTTCTAGATTTAATCCTGACCCTCTATGTTGAATCCTATCTATCTTTGAACCTGTATTTGATCCTGACCGCTAGTTCTCTAACGAGTATAGAGTACTTAAATGATTCATTACTAACTAATCTTGATTAATCCCTATGTAGGTGTCCTCTGATTCCGAGCGAGTTGGCGCACTTGTCCGGTGCTGACTCCTTAACAGGGACGTTCTCCTCCGACTTCTCACAGAGGCTGCCCTCGTCCAGATTCACCTCATTTTTCCCGTTTGTTTTCTTCTCTTTCTTCCTTGATCTCCTCTTCTCTTCTGCTTCCTCCTCCTCCTTCCTCTTCTCTTCTGCTTCCTCCTCCTCCTTCCTCTTCTTCTTCTTCTTCTCTCAAGATGAGACCTGCACGTGGGATAACTGCAACACAAATTCCAGATCTAGATTGTACGTGGTCCATCATGGCCTTATATAAGGGCCATGATGGACCCATTACACAGTAAACACAGGGGCCCAAAAAGGGACCCTTTTACAACACTCAAAATTAAAAAAAAAACATGGGGAAATAATAAAACGACTCAAAATAAAACAACAGATTTAAATGCGACGATACGGACGCGTCATGATGAGTACGGTGAACTCGTCATGATGAACACGGACAGGAAATCACACGACTGAAAACAGGTAACGAAAACACGATGATACGGGCACAGACGTGCTCTACCCAGGGTATTTAAACTTGGGCGTCTTCACGGATGCTTTGGCGTGCCGGTCGGGCTGGACACGGACCGGCGGTGATGCTAATGATGGCGACGACGGCTCCGCTGATGATTCGTTTGCGTCGTCTGGATACGCTCCATCAAGAAGGTGAACTGGGAAGTGGGGAAATTGATCTGCATCAAGAAAATGCCTTGATCCCAACAGAACATAGGGATCTAAGGTTAGTCTCATGCCTTCCATTGATCTATAGTCAGTACATTCTCATAGGTAGATCATATCCATTTCCTCCATCTTATTCCTCGTTCATCCCTTACATCCACCGCCTTCATCATTATGTATCTTCCCATTATCTCCATAAATCTACTTAAAATCCTCATTCAAATCATATACTCTAATTTCAGTATTTTTTCTCATCATTTTGCCTCATTCATCTTCTTTTCTTGTCATCACCTCTTCTTGTCTTCCTCTATCTCACGCTCTCATTTTCACTCGTTTTGTTCACATTCCACTATCTACGACTCAAGGTAATAATCATCTTGATATTATTATATTTTTTATTATCCCCATCTCATATCACCATCTGAACTTATCCCTCATCATTCTCCTAAAACCATCATATCGAGAGCGAGTTATTTCACCAAGACTCATTCACTATGGAGACAACCCATACTCATCCACTGGCTCATTTATGTGAGTGTTGGGTTATAATTTATATTGATTAAAATCAAATCAACAATGGTGTAATTTTTAACCCTAAATTTGAGTTTATCACATTGGTCTGTCCTTTTTTTATCAGCCTAAACATGTGATCGGGTCATCACTTTGTTCAAATATATGCCTTTACTCATATCAAATGTACCAATATATAACCCAAAAATTTTTAACATCCTTCATTTTAAAACCCAAATATGTTTTTACAAATATCAAACATGATTTTAAAGACCGAAATACCTAAATAAGTATACATGCAATTGAAAAAAGGCATGGCACTAGATTGTCATAGTAACTAGACCCATCTTATTAAGTATTTGACTTTATAAACAGTAGTTAGAGGTCCATCTTCATGTGAGGAAATATTTTAAGAGTTGCAGTTTTTCCAATTATTATTATGCATAATATTTTTTCCAATATAGAGATAATAACATCTCATGAGAAATTAGAATGTACTTTACAATCTATTTGCTATGAATATTTTAAGAATAAATTTTTTCTCAACTTATAGAAACTAGAAACTATGAAGTAACCAGGGGCCATGAGTTAGTTATCAGGTGAAGGGATGTCAGAATAATAAGTTCAGAGCATACTATAAATCTCTACCGTGGAGCACACAAAAGGACATTTAAAACTGAATAAAATTTTCATTTTTTTTTCAAAATTTCCATCTAAAAACATGATACATTTAAATATCAGATAAGAAAAGTTAATGGTTTGCATTTACACAATTTAATCCGTATATATCAATAATTCTACTTCAAAAAATGAAACTGGACAAAATTCATGATAATAAAAACAAGTCGGTTTGAAAATGTATTCAAAATAATTATTTAATGCTAATTTTAATAATATTAGGGTTCTGTCATCAATTTGAGATCAAGTTAATATGTTCATTAAAATATTAAAAACATATTCATTGAATGAGGATTCAACCTACTCTGGAAATAATCCATGGTAGGAGTTTGTCTAGAAATAGCTCTTATAACTATTTTAACATGAGGATTTTGACAGAAAAATACTGATTATATATCTATTATATGGAAATACAAAAATGAAGCAATTTTAATGAAATCTGTGTGGAATAACTACAGGCTTTTAACTGTCTCTCTCCTCTTCTCTCCTCTTCCTGTTTTTCCTGATTATTTTCATGGTATCAGAGCCTCAAGGGATTCAAGAAGGCTGAAGGAAAATCTTCTGCCACCACTCTGTTCAGTTCACCGAATCAAATATATATGGTGACGATGAGACAAGCTCCAATGATGATTATGATAGGAGCAATGTTGTGTTTGAAATTCACCAGTTTTAATTACAAAATGTATTAATGATATTACTCCAATTTCCATATCAGATGTGCAAGGAGACATAGTTGGAAACCTGACACTGGAAGAATTAGCAGAAAACTGGTCAGAAAACGTTGGGAGATCTTCACCCCACTCCTTTTGAGGAGTTTCTCCCTGCATAAGAAAGGAAAAATCATCACAAGAAGCATGTTACAAACTTGATATCATATTTTTTAGTTGGAATCAACCCTAAGAGATGGAACTTCATTGGAAATTTCACAACAGAAGGAAAACAATGATGACTATTGATTGGATACATGAAGCATTTTAGATCTTTTTCAATCCTTGGAATCAGCTGGATAGCAAGTAAGTGACACTCCTAATATTTTTACCTTCTTGACAGGACTTGGTTCATAGTATTCCTAATTCGCAGTGAGTATCAATGATAACATCAACCATGTGACGTTTGATGAAATTGTTCATAATTTGAAGGCCCATGACACATTCTTTTTATTTCAAAAAGACGAATATATAAAATTATTTCCTCCAATTGCAAACACTACTTGGGCACAAAGATTTGAATCATAAAGCAATGTGCAGAGAATATATAATTAGAAGTATAGAGGATATAATCAAAATCACGGAAATGATAATCCACATATAGTAGTTGATGTTCGACTATTTTATTCATTGGATCTTCAAATATTCCAACATATATTAAAACTCTTCACTTAAAAGTTATTCATCTTTCTCCTAAAGTAACTAAAATTTTTAAAATATTCATAAAAAAATCGTGGATAACAATGTTTATGTTGAGTTTTGTGCTTCTTATTCCTTTTGAAGGAAAAAACAAATCATCAGATCCTTTTTCAAGGAATATCTAAAGATGGTCTCTACTACTTGGACCCTCATTCCTAAAAGGGATCTTTGTTTCTTGACAAAGGAAACATGACACTTTGGACTTGGGCGCCCATAACTTTGAACTTTATTTGAGTGACTAACAAATTTTCTATTCTTGTTTAACACTTCATTCGACAAATCATATGTGAATATTTCAGCATTTCTAAGTCTTATAAAGTTCCTTTTTCTTCGACTTACCACGCATCTAATAAATGTTTAGAAGTAATTCGCTCAGATCTCAAGGGTCCTCCAATTATGTTGTACTGAAGGTGTGATTCCTATGTTTTGTTTATGTATTATTTTAGCAAATATACTATGTTTTTGTCTATGTTTTGTTTATTGTGTTGAAGAAAAAAAGTGATTTAATACAAATCTGTAGCGAATTTCAGAACCAAGGAGAGAACCAATTTAGTTGTAGGATAGAATATCTGTAGTCTTAATGGGGTGAAAGGTACAAGCTCTCCACACCTATCTTAAAATTCAAGGTATTAATAATAGGTTATCATTACCACACATTGCAGAAAAAATGGAGCAACAGAATGAAATAATAGACATTTTATGTAAACTGCTATTTCTTTTCTACATTAGGTATGCATGCCAAAAATATTATGAAATGAAGCAGTTGAGGGACCCTGTGATCTTAACTCTTGGCTTAGTTGGATCTAACACGTATACATTTTCAAAACTTCAATCATATGTGGGATACATATTTATTTACTTATATGAAGATGATATTTTGATAATTTTTTCGAAATACTTAGGAAATTAAAAATCTCATGCGCTACGTACATTCTGGATGTTTGATTGAAGATCCGGGTCCTGCACATTACGTTTCAGGAATTGGGTTTATAAAGCACGAAAAGGGTCATATTTTGTGCCAATAAAAAAAAATCTACACTTTTACAACATGAAAATTTAAAATAATTTAAACCTGATTTAGTCAACTCTCAGATGGATAGTCTCTCTTCAATATCTTACTCTAACTAGACCAGATATGTCATTTGTTGAGAACAAAGCATGCCAGAATATGCTCTCTTCAACTTAAAATTATTTGCAGGCCTTGAATCATCTTCTTCATTATCGAAAAAAAATCATCCTATGTGAATTAATCATTCATAAGTATTCTAGTTAAAATATGAACACATTTAGTGACGCAGATTGAGCAGGTGACAATCTTGACAGTCAGTCCACATGTGAGTTTTTTGTATATATAAGCAAAAGTCTTGTTTCCAGGAGCTTAAAAAGCAATCAACCATCGCCAGATCTAGCATGGTAGCAAATTATAAAGCCGTAGCCAATTGTGCCTCAACAATTCTTTGTGTTCACTCTCTCTTCAAAGAAATCAATATTGAACCCATAATATCGCCGATTTTGTAGTGTGAGAGTACGGAGAGACATATCTAGAAGCCAATCCTGTGTTCAATAAAAAACTAAACAGATAGAGACATATTTCCATTTTGTCTAGGAACAAGTTATGGTCAGGAATAGTGAGATTCTGTCCCAAGCGAAGAACAGTTGGCTGATGCATTGACAAAGCTACTCGGCAAATTCGCGTTGGTATGATTTGAATCAAGCTTAGTGTCTTGGAGACATTGTTGTGCTTGCCGGGGGTGTTAACGAGTAAGAAACTAAGATCCTTGTCAGCATCCAAGCTAGCAATACGAAGAAGGATAATGACTAATAGGATTTAATTTTAAGATTAGAGAGTAAGAATTGAAAATGTACCACTTATACTTGTTATGAGATTAATGGCCAAGATTCAACATAAGCTTAAACATAGACGGTGAGGATTCAACCTAAAGGAAATAATCCGTCCGTAGAATTTCATCTAGATATAGCCATTATAACTGATTATAACGGCTAGGAGTAATACAGAGAAAAATTACTAATATTGAATCTACTATGGGAGAGGGTGTGCATGCAAGAGGTCATCAGTGGGAATCTTGGTCTGTGGTGAGGAGGGTTTACATCCTCAAGTCCTGTGATACTCTTTTAATCTCAACTTGCTCATGCCCATCCCAGATAGAGGGGTTTTGCCTCCCTCTTTGTAAGTGAACAAGCAATCTACATAGAAATCACTGACAAGCAGTGGCATCCAAGTTGGGGAAGACTGCAAAAACAATGGACAAGGGCGGAACAGCAACAGGAGTACCCAGAGCGGAGATAAGGGGATCAAAGTTGGGGACATCTCCCTTCTCAGTGATCTCAAACCTACGCCCATTAAGTAGCACATTCTTACTCCTGAAATCCCCATCACTGCTAAGATGATACTCTTCCCTGCCAGTTTTGGCTGCCGAGATCTTTCCCACCCATGACACTGCTCTCTTTAAGCCCCTCACCACCGCGTTGTCTCTCTGGATGCCGTTTCTCTCTGCCACGGCTACTTTTAGGTCATTTCTCACGGTGACGATGGCCTTGTCTTGCCTGTGTAGGTTGATGAAGAGCAGCGTTATCCCCGCCTTCGTTAAAAATGTAGAAGCCGAGGGTGAGACAACGTTTAAGCAAGAATGAGAAAGTTTGTGACGTAAAGAAAGAGAAAGAAAAAGAGAGCGTGTCACGAAGAGGGAGAGAGAGAGAGAGAGAGCGAGAGAGAGAGAGAGAGAGAGAGAGAGAGAGAGAGAGAGAGAGAGAGAGAGAGAGAGAGAGAGAGAGAGAGAGAGAGAGAGAGAGAGAGAGAGAGAGAGAGAGCGAGAGAGAGAGAGAGAGAGAGAGAGAGAGCGAGAGAGAGAGAGAGAGAGCGAGAGAGAGAGAGACAGCGAGAGAGAGAGAGAGAGAGAGCGAGAGAGAGACAGCGAGAGAGAGAGAGAGCCGGAGAGATGGAAAGAGAGAGCGAGAGAGAGCGAGAGCGAGAGCGAGAGAGAGAGAGAGAGAGCGAGAGATAGAGATAGAGATAGAGATAGAGATAGAGAGGGAGAGAGCGAGAGAGGGATAGAGCGAGAGAGCGAGAGAGATATAGAGAGAGAGCGAGAGAAAGAGAAACAGAGAGCGAGAGAGATAGAAAGAGAGAGCGAGAGCGAGAGAGGGAGAAAGAAAGAGAGAGAGAGAGGGAGAGCGAGAGAGAGAGAGAGAGAGCGAGAGAGATAGAAAAAGAGAGACAGAGAGCGAGCGAGAAAGAAAGAGAGAGCGAGAGAGAGGGAGAGCGAGAGAGATAGAGAGAGAGGGAGAGCGAGAGAGAGAGAGAGAGAGGGAGAGCGAGAGAGATAGAGAGATAGAGAGAGAGAGAGCGAGAGAGATAGAGAGAGAGAGAGAGAGAGAGAGCGAGAGAGAGAGAGAGAGAGAGGGAGAGAGAGAGAGAGAGAGAGAGAGAGAGAGAGAGAGAGAGAGAGAGAGAGAGAGAGAGAGAGAGAGAGAGAGAGAGAGAGAGAGAGAGAGAGAGAGAGAGAGAGAGAGAGAGAGAGAAGTACTTTGTGCTGCGCGCAGTGAGCGTAGACTCGAAGGGACGGTGGCCCAGCAAAAGAATAATCAAGGACTTTGCTCCCCATGAGCCGGTGCCAGAGAAGAGCGCTGCGCCAGGAAGATAGAAGAGGGAAAATTAATGCCTTTTCGACGATCATCAGGGACCTGATAAGGTACTATACATCTCATACAAGAGAAGGCCAGGGAAGGAACAGTCGGATGAGATCCTAACTAAGGAGACTATGGTCAACAGGGGTCAAAGTGAGGGTCAACCAAGTCAACTTCTTTAAAGAGATAGAAGCGTGTCATGTGGATTGTCAAATGATGACATCGTAATAAAAGGAGGATATATTAGCCCACTAGTGAATAAGGGAGGGAAGAAGAAGTATATAAGGAGGTGGGGTCCTTTTGTATCATCATCGTTATCATATTATATATCACTTATGTTATCCGCATCATTCGGTTCTACAGAACGATGAGGATTTGCCATTACGGGTAACTTAGTCCTAATCGTCATCAACTCAAATATTATAAGGCAACAGCTCTCATATCTTATGATGTTGTCTTGCAGGACATGGACATCATTATTGGCATCATTATCCAAATAATGATGAAATAATTTGCAGGATAAAGGATGTTAATGACGATATAATTGATTAGAGATGTTAATTTGCAAATCCTAACCTGTAATAATCTGGGTTTGGCTTGAAGCTCCTCAAGTCGAGGAGGCCATAGTTGCCTCCCATCAGAGACTGTCGGCAGTAGGTCTTCGTGTTGGATTTGGCAGCCTGCGCCATCTCATCTAGATACCTGTTGTGTGTTCCCATATTAGAAAACATTCGGAGATTTTTTAAAGAAAGTATGAAGTTTTTAATTATAATGATGATGATTATAAAGATGAAGAACGAAGAACTTTCGTAGAGTTAAAGAAGATAATAACAATGTCGTAATAAATATTAATCATATTAGGGGTAAATGTTATAAGTGGACGACGATGATGATTAAAGATAACAAGAAAAAGAAGATGATGATAATTGAAGATGAAAAAAAGAAACAAAATAAGCCATACAATTTATCATAAAAAATAATATGAGTCTGTCAAAATAAAAATGAAAGAAACGATTAGGTTACTAACATCAGAGAAAAAGAAACAAAGAAGGAAAAGAAGAAAACGATGATGATTCAGGATGAAAACAGAAGCAAATGAAGAAGGTAGAGTAAACTCGAAGTCGAAGAGGAGGAGGAGGAGGAGGAGGAGGAGGAAGAAGAAGAAGAAGAAGAAGAAGAAGCCAGAAAGAAGAAGAAGAAGAAGAAGAAGAAGAAGAAGAAGAAGAAGAAGAAGAAGCCAGAAAGATGAAGAGAAGAGGATTCTTGCCACAAGATATTGATGAATGTGTCAGAGGAGGGGGAGGAGGAGGAAGAAGAAGAAGAAGAAGAAGAAGAAGAAGAAGAAGAAGAAGCAGAAGAAGCAGAAGAAGAAGAAGAAGAAGAGAGGAGGATTCTTGCCACAAGCTGTTGATGAATGTGTCTGAGATGTGACGCCCGCCGCTGGTGTGGGAGCCGCCAGCCTCGCTGACCCATGTTGAGGCCCAAGCCCCGTGTTTGAGTATTGTTTGCTTGAGGTCTCTGAATGTGTTGCCGGAATAGTCTAGATGCCGATTGTTCAAGATATTATCCACCAGCTTTGGATTGTCTCCTGCCTCGCCAAAACAACCATAATCCGTTATAAGTACGCCTTTTTATTCACATGGTATCCCTTTAGTTAAGACATACCGACGGAGACATGAAAAGGAGAGAAAGAAAGAGAGAGAGAGAGTGTGCGTGAAAGAGAAAATAGAGAGTGGGTGTGAAGAATGGAAAGTGAGAGAGGAGAAGAGAGAAAGAAAGGGTGAGATAGAGAGGCAGAAGAAGAGAGAGTGAGACAGAGAGACAGAGAATGAGAGAGAGAGTGTGACACAGAGAGACAGAAGAAGAGAGACAGTGTGACACAGAGACAGAAGAAGTGAGAGAGAGTGACCCAGAGAGACAGAGGAGGAGCGAGAGTGAGAGAGAGAGATAGAGAAGACGAGAAAGAAAGAAAGTAACACAGAGAGGCAGAAAAGGAGAGAGGCTGATGGTGACACAGAGACACAGAAAAGGAGAGAGATAGAGAACTAGAGACAGAGAGTGACACAGAGAAAGAGGAGAGATAGAGTGACAAACAAAGAAAGAGGAAAGATAGAGAGTGTGACATTTTGAGAAAGAGAGATAGAGAGAGTGACACATAGAAAACATAGGAGACAGAGTGACAGAGAGAAACATAAAGACAGAGAAGAAGAGAGAGAGTGACACACAGAGACAGAGAAAGAGGGATGGAGAGAGAGTGACACACAGAGACAGGAGGGATTGAGGGAGAGTGACACAGAGACATAGAAGGAGAGGGAGAGAGTGACACAGAGAGACAGAGGAGAGAAAAAGAGACAGAGAAATAGAGACAGAGAGTTACGCATACAGACAGAGATGAGGAGAGAGAGAGTGTGAGTGAGAGAGAGACAGAGAACTAGAGACAGAGAGTGACACAGAGACAGAGATGAGGAGAGAGAGAGTGTGAGTGAGAGAGAGACAGAGAACTAGAGACAGAGAGTGACACAGAGACAGAGATGAGGAGAGAGAGAGAGAAAGAGAGAGAGACTGTGAGAGAGAGAGTGAGAGAGAGTAATACAGAGAGACAGAGAAGGAGATATTTATAGTGACACACATAGATAGCTAAGGAGAGAGAGAAAGATTGATATGGAGAGACAGAAGGGGAGAGAGAAAACAGGGAACATGGAGAGATAGAGGAGGAGAGAGAAATAGATTATGGGAGTAGAAGAGAGAAGGAGAGAAGAGGAGTGAGATAGAGAAAGAACTGGAAGAAGATAGATAAAGAGAGAGACGAGGAAAGAGTGGAGAGAGGGAGAGAAAGGATGAGAAAGAAAGAGTGTGGTAGAGAGAGAAAGGGTAAGATATCAAGGACAGGGAGAGAAGGAATGACAGCGAGAGTGAGAGACGGAGAGAGAAAAAAAAAGACAGTAATAGAGAATGGGAGAGAGAGTAATAGAGAATGGGAGAGAGAGAGAATAATAGTCTAATAGAGAATGGGAGAGAGAGATAGAGTAATAGAGAATGGGAGAGAGAGAGAGAGAGAGAGAGAGAGAGAGAGAGAGAGAGAGAGAGAGCAAGCTTGCCTGGACCCAGACTGTAGAGATGGTGGGACACGACATCCGCAACATATGGACCCGACAACTGGAGGAAACTGGTATACCATTCCTTGTCGAAGAATCCACCCGGAGCGACCAGCAGAGGCCGCGAAAGAGGAAACACGTAAAGCCGATCCACAACGCGTCTCAATTCCTTCATGTCCTCCGCGTACTGCCATGCGTCCACTCGAGCGCCAATTCCACGGCCGCTCAACTCGTTTCCTATTTAGATAATAATAAAACGAATAAGATGAGAGGATTTCTAGTTTAAGAGACAGAGAGACGCTTTCCTATCGAGGGATGCAGGAAAAAACCTAATTCCCAGGAATCAACGGGGTATCCTTTTGAAATCGTGTATTTTATGAGTTCCCGGGCGTTGCTGGAGTTCCATGGTCCTCCCCATTTGTTGCCGCTGATGAAACTCCTTCCGCTCAACGCGTTAAGGCCGAACGTCACGACGGCTCTGAAAGAAACAATATAGATTTAGAAATAGATAGATTTATAAATATATAGATAGACAGACAGAGAGATATTTAAATAGATAGACAGAAGATAGATATAGGGATAGATAGATAGATAGATAGATCGATAGATAGATAGATAGATAGATAGATAGATAGATAGATAGATAGATAGATAGATAGATAGATAGATAGATAGATAGATAGATAGATAGATAGATAGATAGATAGATAGACAGATAGATAGATAGATAGATAGATAGATAGACAGATAGATAGATAGATAGACAGATAGATAGATAGATAGATATCAGGAGAGGAGAGGAGAGGAGAGGGCGAACGAGATGAAGCCCTTCGAATCCTTTTTTCTGCTGCTCAAATCGGAAATCTAAGAGCAGGAATAGATTCAGAAGGCCCAAATCTGTAGAAAGCGACTCAAAAATCGTCCAAATCCGTGGAGAAACGGTAGGGTTACAATTTTTTCTTTGGATCAAACGTTTAGTCCCGCGGACGCGCGAAAGGCGGGATTTTCAAGTGACAGGGCTTCAAGAATAATACAAGCGGTAACCCTATTGAAGAAGAATTTGGCAATGATTTCAAGATCTTCTGCATACATTGCTTGGAGGAGACAGAAGACCCACAGGTATTGATCTAAACTCTATCCTATTTTATTTTCTTTGTTGATTGCATCTGATGGGAGAAATATTAGAACACGAATCTATCATTGCTACCAATGAGGTACTATTGGATGATGAAAATAGTCAAGAAAACCCCAATGATCAAGTATCAGATAGTATACAACCAGTATTTGATCAAGCAGAAATATTGGCAACTCAAAAATCCAAGCCAGGAAGATCTATGGTTTTTTTATCGCCTATGATTCAGAAAAGATCTTGTTCAAAACAACATCACCAACAGTGCCAAGAACGCATAGACTACTTATGGCTTAACATGAATTTTCAGAAAATTCATTGGCCACAAAACACCAATTTAAAGATACCAAAGATGAGTGGAAAAATTGCCCATATAGAGGAATTATATCTGAATTCTCTGATTGAGCCAAGAGCAGACCTTCTTTCCCAACTTTTTGGTAATTATGAAGCCAATCAAAGAAGATCATGGGTAAATGATTATAGGATATCCATTAGCAGACCAGATGTTGCTAGGATACTGGGAATAGACTGGAGAAAAGAAAAGAAGATGAAACAGACAGAACTAGTTGACATGTATACGAGTGAAGAACTTGTTGAATGTGCATCATTTTTGTTGCAATGGATTGAAGAGATGAGCAGTAAATTCAATATGACAGAAATGCATGAAATCGAAACGATCATCAATAAATTAAAAGGACAACAGGTCCTTGATATTGAATGGTCACTTGTACTATGGCACTTTATGGAAAAAGAGCTACAAATGGTCATTCAAACAGGGCATTGTTTTTTCGCTCCTTTATGGCACAAATTGATAGAATACCAAAAGCCTCAAATTTTTGACAAAAGTAAGAGAGATATGCCATTGGCGATTTTAGAAATGAGTGAGACATTGACCAGAGAAAATGACCCTAAAGGAGATCAAAATGCAGTTATAGACGATGATCAAGAGGTGGATGAATGTAGCCCTGAAAATCCTTCAACTAGTGAAAGCGGGCAAGTAATAAAAAACACAAATGCAGAAAGAGGGAGAATAGAAAATTCTGTCATTGAAAGACAACCCGCAGAGGAGCTGGATAGTCAACCTCACCATTCCCCACAAATAAGAGACTCTTGTGCAGTGACGACATTGAATTACAAAGACATTCTTATGGGCAATAAAATGAAGGACGATCAGTTGACAGAGGAAGCAACAAATGTTCAGAAAAGAGAAGGAAAAAACTGGCACATCCCGAAATTCATATCTACTCTACCACAACGATCATATACATTGGATAATGGTTTGAAAAGAATTGACTTCTCAGATGAAGAAATACAACTCCTAGCCACTCCATTTGAACAAACTATTATTGGTAAGTTTACGTATGGTAAACCTGATGTAACATGGATTTATGAAACGATGAAAAAACAAAAATTTTTCGCATATGAGTTTACAGTGACGGGATGGGATGATAGACATGTGATATTGCGATTCGAGAATAGTGAAGATTTTACACGAGCATGGAGCCGTAGTATTTGGCGACTTGAAGATATTTGGATGAGAACTTTTAAATGGACCCCTGAATATTCTATTACAAATGAGACCACAAAAGCACCGGTTTGGATTGGTTTTCCTGGCCTACCTCATCAGTTTCAAAATCCCTCGTATTTTAAACAAATTTCATCTATGCTTGGAACATTTATTACCACAGATAAAGAAGTCAAGCAATTCACAAGACCAGGATATGCTAGAGCATGTATAGAAGTGGATTTATCGGTACCAATTCCAGAAGTAATACTCATTGGAAATGGAACCAAAGGAATACTAAGACAAAGGATTGTAGTAGAAAGATCACCGATGTTTTGTAATTATTGCTACAAAGTGGGACACCATGAATCTGAATGCAGAAAACAGCTATACTCGGTTAAGAAAACACATACGCAGGCATGGCATACTTTTAGGAAGACAGCAATAAAGAAAAATGCACCAAAGGAATCCCGCATATTGAAGTCGATCCTCTACAAAATGGGAAATTAAGATGGGCAGAAATGAGCCGAGACTTCAATGCCACCCATACTAAAACTTGTGACACCATAGAACAAGAAGATGAACATACTCACATGGTTGCTGGAATATTGACTGATAACATGGCTCAAGAGGAAATTACAAGAATACAAATCAATACTCCCAATCAGAAACAAAGAAAAGGAGAAGCTAAAAATCAACTTGTGGTGGGTAATCAAAAAACCCAACAGGATGGTAGTAAAGAATGTATCATTAGAAAGGATGATCAAGCCAAAAGTATCATGATTAATCACGGCGACCACAACGAAAAGAATTGTTATAACTTTCAGATAGCCTTCTCCTCCTCCGAAGAAGAAATTGATAGTCCGAAATCTGAGAGAAGTTGGAACAAAGTGATTTCTAAAAAGAAGAAGATACAACCTAATAAGGAGAAGATAGCAATCCAACTACATGATCAAATAGGAAGAAATGAGCATCAGTTTCTCCCTGAAGGGAAATAATGATAAACACAATTTTTTGGAATTGTAGAGGTTTGAGAAATTCAAGCAAATATACAAGACTAAAACAATTAGTTATTGGTCCAAGTCAAGTCAGATTTGTAGGGATAATTGAACCGAAGATGGATAAAGAAAAAATCAATGTTTATCAAAAGAAAATAGGACTCTCAACATGTTGGGCGCAACAAACTGGGCACATCTGGTTATTTTGGGATTCAACACTAGACATCTCTGTTATAGATGACCATCCTCAAAGCACAACAGTAAGGTACAAAAAAGACACGGACATTGTATATATCACAGTTCTCTACGCATCCTTCATCCCAGAGATAAGAAAAAATCTATGGACACATCTTTTTGATAAATTTAGAAATATTACCAATACTTGGATAGTAGGAGGAGACTTCAACATGGTAAGGAGAGAAAGTGAAAAAATAGGGACACATACACCAAGTCTTCAACTTATGGATACTTTCAACAATCAAATTAACTCTCTACATTTGATTGAACCAACACATTTTGGAAATTCGTATTCATGGTGTAATGGTAGGAAAGGAAGGGCCAGAACATATGAGAGGTTGGACAGAGTCCTTATCAATTACAAAGGGACAGATATAGAGGGACTTGAAATACGCTATCTACCACGGGAAACCTCAGATCATAGTTTGATCTTATGTACAAAAAATGACCAACCGTTGACAATAAGGAAACCCCCATTTAGATTCCAATCTATGTGGGAAACACATAAGGATTTTTATCCATTCATACAAGAGAAATGGTCACTATACTCAGGACTTTTTAAACATCTTCCCCCCATGGTTAAAATAGGAAAGATTTTGAAACAAATGAAACAGGAACTAAATACATGGAATAAAGAAGTGTTTGGTCATATAACCAATCATATTCAAGAGCTACAAGTAAAGATTGCAAAGACAGAGGAGGAACTTCAGATGGAATGGAATCAGGAAAAGGAACACCTTCTAACAAGGCTGCAAAACCAACTCGAAGAAAGACTCCATCAAGAAGAATTATTCTTAAAGCAAAAGGCCAGAATTCAGTGGTCCGCAGAAGGAGACAGAAACACAAAATATTTCCATACACTTTTAAAATGTCGACATTCACATGATCCTTATTCATTCATAAAGAGAAAGTGTTTAGCAGAGGGCAAAAGTATAATAGATGAAGCTGTTCAGTACTACAAAAATGTTTACAACCATTCAGACCCATAGTAATGATGATTTCTTAAGCATTCTACCACCACTAATCTCAGAAAAAGAGAATGATACTCTCACTGAATGTCCCAATGCATCTGAGATAGAAAGCACAGTGAAAAACATGAAGCCAGACAGTGCACCAGGGCCTGATGGATTCACAGCAAGATTCTTCCAAAGTTGCTGGCATATTATAAAAAAGGACGTCATTGAAGCTATCCAATCCTTCTTTCACACTTCTTCAATACCAATATCTTGGAAAAGCACTTTTATTTCTCTAATTCCTAAAGTACAAGTACCAGAAAACTTTTCACAGATGAGACCAATCAGCCTTTGTAACACCATATATAAGATCATCACTAAGATACTGGCAAAAAGACTCTCTATTGTTCTTCCCAAAGTCATATCCAAAGAACAGAATGGGTTTGTACCTAATCGATCAATACATGACAATATAGCACTTGTTCAAGAAGCTTCTCAATCAATAAATAACAAATGCCGAGGGCATAATCTCATCCTCAAATTAGATATGGAAAAAGCTTATGATAGAGTTGATTGGGTATATTTGGAAAAAGTTTTATCACAATATGGATTTAGTAGAAAATGGATATGGATGATTCAGGCATGCATTAGCGATATCCCATTTTCAGTCATTGTAGATGGGAATTCCTCACCATTCTTCCAAAGGGTCTAAGACAAGGATCCACTCTCAGCAAGCCTATTCATACTAGCGCAAGATGTATTAAGCAGACACATATCGAGCATCATCTCAACAGGGCAAGTGAAACATTATCATATCAAAAGGGGATGTCCTTTAATTACTCATAGCTTATTTGCAGATGATACAATTATTTTCTTAAACAGTGGCATCAACTCTATTCGTAAAATGATGAAGCTTATTCAAACATTTGAGGAGGTGTCAGGACAGAAAATCAATAAGGATAAGAGTTCCTTCTATACAAAAGCAAACACTGGACGAGCTAAAATCTCTAAGTTGGAAGAATTGACTGGTTACAAAAATGGAAGCTTTCCTTTCAAGTACTTAGGATGCTCAATTTTCACAGGTAGATCCAAAGCATCTTACTTTGAGCATTTGACTACAAAAATTACAAAGAGGATAGAGGGATGGAAAGGAAAACTTTTGTCTGTAGGAGGTAGATTGACTCTTTTGAATAGTGTGCTAAATAGTTTTCCAATCCACACTATCAGTATATGATCCACCAAAATCTATATTGAAGTCTATCAAGAAGCATCTCGCTACATTTTTTTGGGCTGGAAACCTTCAGAATCATAAAAGATCATGGATAAGTTGGTCAATGGTATGTAGGCCATATGCAGAAAGGGGACTAGGCATTCGAAAGGTAGAAGATATACTCCAAGCACTAAAAATGAAAAGGGTATGAAATCTTTTAAATAACTCCTCTTTATGGAGTCAATTAATAATTGCCAAATATGGTCACATAGAGGACTGGGCAGAGGACTCAACTTTACCGCATTGTATTAAATCATTGCATAGTGTATGGTTACAAATGATGCCTATCATTCAATGGGAGGTTGGAAAAGGAAACATCGATGCTTGGAAAACCAATTGGACAGGATTGGGAAGACTTTGTGACATAGGAAATATCTCTCGTGAAATATGCAATTCCTCTGTTGCTGAATTTTTGGGACAAAATTGGGAAGAACTATTGAAAAGAGCTAGATTTCCAGAAGCTTATATTCACGCAATTAAGTAGAAAAAAGTCAGTCTCTCAGACCGTGATGATAAACCAATCTGGACTATAGAAAATTCAGGAAAGTTTTCCACAAAATCAGCTTGGGCATTTTGCAGGGATAGTAATGCAAAATCATTGTTATTCTCAACTATTTGGAATAAAGTCTTACCCACAAAAATCAGTATCTTCATGTGGAAGCTTCTCCATAATAAACTTCCTCTTGACAAAAACTTCCAGAATGTAGGAATCAGTTTAGCCTCAAAATGTGTATGTTGCAATAATTGGCCTCAAATAGAAGACAGATTACATCTTTTCTTCAATAGCCAAAGTGCCAATAATACATGGGACTGGTTTTTAAATCAATGGGAGTTGCCAGAAAAAAGTATAAAGACATTTGGTGGTTGGTTTCAATTCTTTTGTAAAAAATCCATCAGGAATCAAAGCCCAAATATTGAAAAGAAACTCTTTCTTTACAATATTGTGGGAAATTTGGAAGGAACGAAATAATGGAAAATGGAAAGGTCAGGTTTTGAATGAGGCTTTCAGATATAGGCTTCTAAATACAATCAAGTACATGGATAGACAAGTCCAACCAAAGAAAATCACGTGTATTCAAGAATTAAAAAGTAGGAAAAACTGGGGCTCACCGAGGACCAAAGATTTATATACATTCTGTTAAAATAGGCACATGGCAGAAACCTCCAACGGGTATTCTCAAGCTTAACATTGATGGAGCTTCTAAAGGCAATCCTGGAGAAAGTGCAGGAGGAGGAGTAATCAGAGATGAAAGAGGTTTCGTGGTAGCTGCATTTTCAAAAGACTACAAAGTGCAAACGAGCATGGTAGCAGAAATCAGAGCGCTTTTGGATGGACTAAGACTATGTAGAAGTCTAAGAATAAGGAATATAATTGTTGAAACAGACTCACAGTCACTGGTTGAAATGGTACAAAAGCAGCATTGTGCCATTTGGAAAGAACAAAAAAGATGGAATAAAATTTTAAAACTGCTTGAAGGGATACGACAATCAAACACATATATAGGGAAGGGAATTCAGTTGCAGATGCGCTGGCTAACCATGGCATTAGGCTAGGTAGGAAAATATTTTTTTCATCTATGCAGGAATTACCACTTTCATGCAAGGGGGCTATCAGGACAGAGCAGATGGGATTACCATATCTTCGGCAAACTAAAAAGATCGAGAAACCTTTGTTAAGAAGTTCAATCAAATTTAAGACATGAAACTTGGCATCAAAATTCCAAGGTACGCACTTTTATGGACCAAGTACATTCATAGATTTCTATGCGCTGCTTTATCTTAACACTAATGTTTAGATATTTAGACTCAAAATTATTATGGATGGCAAAACTTTTTAGTAACATCGGAATGCAATGAAAAGAAAATAATGTGCTTGAAATCAGAGAGGAAAAAAGATTTTCTAACCTTTTTGGACATGGAAGCTACTTCCACCTTTGGTTTATTAGGACCGAGGATTTTTTGATGCATCTTCTCAAGAAGTTACTAGCTAAGTACTCAATGATGCAACCCACCTATCCGGAAGTGACCAGGAGAACCAATACCAAAGTCGGGGGGGAGAGAGGAGCCAACAACGAGGTCTCACCATAAGCATTCAAGCAATCAACAAAGGCAAACCAAATGACTTGGAAACAATACTTCACAGTCAAAGTCAATATTGAAAGATATTCAATTGCAATCAAGAAAGGACAGAACAACAAGGAAACAACAACAAATCAAACTCAAAGCCGAACTTGATTTGGAATTATATTCAGCTATGATCAAGAAAGATCAAGACAACAAGCAAACAACAACAAATGGATAAACTTTTCTACAAAAAGCTTGAAAGTTTGCACCAATAAAAAACAGCAGGAATCAGTACAAGTATCAAAAGATGACAATGAGGGAAATGTACAACGGTTTGTGGATTATTTTCAGAAAAGTGTTGAAACCATCGTATGAAGATTCTCGATCTCCCGAGGAATGTGATGCTAATCCCCATCACCACCGGATAGTGTTGGGCCAAATCAAAGAAGAAAGAGCGACACATCTTTAAGGGTAGTGCAGCAACATATCATGGTACCCTAGGAGACCAGTGGAGGTGGTTTGTATTGATCCTGAAGGCATGGAGAAACTATTTTTATCTCAGATTTCAGCACATAAATCATATATTGATGTAAAATAATTATGTTAGCATTTCTTTTAGAAATGATAACATAATTAAATGATACTATAATTTCTTTAAGAAAACCAAACTTTAAAAATGGGATACCTATCTTGCATCTTAAAGATTTTAAATTTTCTTATCTATACTCTTGTTTATGAACTAACCAAAATTTTATTAAAGTTCAAGGTTAGCCTTGAGACATAGCTTGATAATTTCAGAAATAGGTAAGAATTACAGCACCGCAACGTCCCAAGAAGATTTGGTTGAGTCCAAGCATCCGCGGTGATCGAATACACTTTAAATACGAACCATAGGGAACAACCACGACATACGAGAGAAGACAACAGGAAAAGAACGTGACAGCCAACAAATGAACCCAAACATCAACAAAATGAGGAAGGAAAATCTGACAAGGAAAATGATTAGATTACTCTACTTTGGTTTTAGCTGAAGGGAAAAGAAACAGGGGAGATGCTGCCAAATATTTTTTGATTTTCTATCCCATCTCTCTCAGGTGCTTGACATCTGGTCAGCTCCAACAAACTGATGTACAAATTTTTATATTTGATGAAATTTGCTTTAAAAAAAAAAAAGATAGATAGATAGATAGATAGATAGACAGATAGATAGATAGATAGATAGATAGATAGATAGATAGATAGACAGATAGACAGACAGACAGACAGATAGATAGATAGATAGATAGATAGATAGATAGATAGATAGATAGATAGATAGATAGATAGATAGACAGATAGATAGACAGATAGATAGACAGATAGATAGATAGATAGATAGATAGATTTAAAGATAGATGGATAGAAAGATAGATAGATAGAAAGAAAGATAGATAGATAGATAGATAGATAGATAGATTGAAAGATAGATGGATAGATAGATAGATAGATAGCTTGAAAGATAGATGGATGGATAGATAGATAGATAGATAGAAAGATAGATGGATAGATAGAAAGATAGATGGATGGATCGATAGATAGAAAGATAAATGGATATATAGATAAATAGATATATATATATATATATATATATTGATAAATAGATATATATAGATAGATAGATAAATAGATAAAGAGAAATATATATATATATCTATATATTGATAAATAGATATATATAGATAGATAGATAAATAGATAAAGAGAAATATATATATATATATATATCTATATATATATATAGATGGATGAATAGATATAGAGAAAGATATATATATATATATATATTATTATATAGGGAAAGATAGGTAGGCAGGTAGGTAGATAGATAGATGTAGGGAAAGAAAGATAGATAGATAGAAAAATAGATGGATAGATAGAAAGATAAATGGATAAATGGATGGATAGATAGATAGATAGAAAGATATGTAATAGATAGATAAAAAAACAGAGAAACAAATAGATTGATAAATAGACGCAGACCATGATAATATAAAAAATAGATAAAATAAATAGACAGTTAGATAGACAGATAGGTGTAAAATATAGGAAGCTACATAGCAAGGTAAACTGATATATACAAATTCATAAATAGATATTTGGCTAGCTTCATATGATTGAGCAAATAATTTAATTATATATCCCAATCATGCGGCTGGTCAAAACTTAACCGGGACGTAATCAGGCACGCTATTCTCCAATGATCGTCGAACCCTTTCCCAAAATCATTTAATCTAAAACTTATCAACATTCAATAAGATCAAGAATTGCATGGAATTGGTCTCTGACGCTTACCCAGTTTTCTGGAAGAACAGATTGAGCTGGTCCCATCTCGCTCTTGGAAGGCATCCCGCCGAGAACCCGAACAAGCCTCCTTCCTTTTTCTCGAATGGACGGCACTTATAGCCCGGCACCTCGAAATCTACCTGGTCTTGCAAGGATCCGCCAATTCTTATCCTCAGCGGATTGAAAGCTGCAGAAAACCAACAAACTGTGTCATCGAGATCATTAAATTACTCTATAGTATTGTTTCACGTACCTTGCACGGCGTTTAATAGAAGGGGGTTGCTCAAATCCTGAGAATGCACAAGTGAAAAACAAAAGATGAATATTTCGATGAAAGTGATGATGATATTGACGATATTGAAGATGGTGATGACTATTTTGAAGCCCAGGGAGACAGCCAAAACTACACAGAGAAGCCGAAAAGAAGACTGATGATTATGATAATGATGAAAGTGACGATGATGGATTCTGAGAAGAAAAATAAGAAGATTGGGACGATGATGATGGTGATGATGATGAATATGATGATAATGATAAAGACCAGATTGAGGGCAGATGCGAGTCCCCATGGGCAGTGGCCAAAATTGCACTTCTCCGGCGGCCACCAGTCGATCGTAGCGCAGATGAAGTTGTCATAAGTTTCAGCGACCGCGGCTTGCACACGAACTACAACGGTCGCGTATTCCGAGTCAGAGGTGCAAAGCAAGGGTAGTATGAAGAAGATCAACGCCGGTACGAATAGTTTAGAACGAGCCATCTCGA